>NC_084827.1:123484563-123791154 GCF_033115175.1 Lepus europaeus | reverse complement strand
ATCCCTTATAATTTATATATAAAACATTAATTTATTGCTTATGGTATGCAAGACATTACTTTAGGTACTTGCTTTCATATGAATTTCTCTAGAAGTCAATCCCAAAACTGAGTTTGAGTACAAATAGTTTATTTGGGAGATGACTCCCAAGAAATGCAAGTGGAGGATGGGTAAGTGATCTGGGCAAATAAGCAGTTAATAGAGTATGCCCCGTGGACAAGTCGCCACTGTGGGGAAGATCTGGGTAAAGCTGGAAACATTTGGGAACCAATGTAGAAAGCCATCTTCAGAGTTTTTCCACTGAGGGATTAAGGGAACTATGATACTTGTGTAATAACTCCCATTAGTGTTGGTTCAGGGGCAAGAAGGCGAACTGAGTAGAGCAGATGGAAATGAGGACAGTGCTGAGATCTGGAATCAGAGGCCATTCATTTGTAATAACTCCAAGCTCTTCACTTCTGTGTGGGCTCTCCACTGCCCTCCATGCCTGTATCATCTTTTTTTTTTTTTTTTTTTTTTTGACAGGTAAAGTGGACAGTGAGAGAGAGAGACAGAGAGAAAGGTCTTCCTTTGTCGTTGGTTCACCCTCCAATGGCTGGTGTACTGTGCTGATCCGAAGGCAGGAGCCAGGTGCTTATCCTAGTCTCCCATGGGGTGCAGGGCCCAAGCACTTGGGCCATCCTCCACTGCACTCCCGGGCCATAGCAGAGAGCTGGCCTGGAAGAGAGGCAACCGAGACAGAATCCGATGCCCCGACCGGGACTAGAACCTGATGTGCCGGCGCCGCAAGGCGGAGGATTAGCCTACTGAGCCTCGGTGCCAGCCTTCTTCCTTAAACATGTCTGCATCCAAACTTGCTGGGCTTCCTTCATTCCTCTTAGTGGTAGCTGTGCCTCTTCCTTCCCGGGCATCTTCATCACTTGCTCAGAATCCGAGTCAGACCCATTTTCTTCTTTGGTTCATTTTTCAGTCTGCTGTGTTTTAATTTCACTTGCACTTTCACCCTTACCATATGACCTTGCTCAAGCTGCTCTTTCCTTATTGTCAACACCCCTTGTTCCTGCCCAGCTCCCCTCTTTTCTTGCTTGCTCCTCACAGGTCTCACTTTTCCTCCTCTCTCTCTCTATCCAATGTTATCAGTTCTTCTTCACCCCATCTTCTTGAAATGCCTCTTCCTTATTCCGAAGGGCTTTCTTCCACCTTCATATTAATTTACTTTTATGGGATCCTGGGTTGTGGCACAGCAGGGAAAGCTGCCACCTGCATTGCCGGCATTTCATTTCGGTGTCAATTCGTGTTCTGGCTGTTCCACTTCAGATCCAGCTCCCTGCTAATGGCCTGGGAAAAGAGTAGAAGACAGCCCAAGTGCTTGGGCCCCTGAACACACATGGGAGACTCAGAAGCAGCTCCTGGCTCCTAGCTTCAGCCTAGCCCTCTTTTTTCCCACCATTGCTGCCATCTGGGGAGTGAACCAATGAATAGAAGCTCTCTTTCTCTCCTTCTCTCTGACATTAAAATAAGTGAATCTTAATTTGCTTCTATGAAGTTATTGACCATCTTCATTTATAGACTTTCTTGAAATGATTTCTTCTTTAAAGTATCCTCCCACCCCTTTTTAAAGGATTTTTTTGAGAGGCAGAGTTACAGAGAGAAGGAGAGTTCAGAGAGAGGTCTTCTATCTGCTGGCCCCAACGTATTCTTCCTTTTCTGCTTTTCTTGTGTTTCTAAGGTCAGCTGAGTGGATTTGCATTTCTTCAACAGAACTTAAGTATTTTCTGCTAGTATTCCCTCCTTGAGCTGATTCTCTTCCCTCCTTGTTTTCACTAAATATTGTCCACATCCATCAACTCAATAATTGCTTTATTCTAGTGATTTCAAAACACATCTCAATCCAAACCTCTGATAAACTCCAGATCAGCATTAAACATTATTATTATTATTATTACTTTCCCAAACTTGCCCCTCTACCTCCTCTTCTATTTTGGTTAAGGTCAATGTAATTCTCCTACTTAATATATTATACAAAACAACCCCCAGGTTTAGTAATGGAGTCCTCCCTGTCATTCATCTGTCACATAGGATCTGCATCGAGTCAAGTTTGATTCTACCACTTTAATATCTGTCAAATCTTCTGCTGTGACTTAGTTTACATCTTTACTATAGTAGCCTTCTAATTTATTTTTCTGAGTTGATTTAAAATCCATTCCAAATCTTCATTCCTCTTCTTAAGAGACAAATATGATGTCACTGGTTTGCTTAGACATCTACTGTAGTTTCTCATGACCCTCAGCGTTAGTCTTTGGTGGAACTTGGTGTGTGGGGGGGTCCTTAGTGGTTGTGGCATGTTCCTCCCCCATGCAACCTCACCCCATGTCTTGTTCTCCCCAGTGCCCTATCCTCTCCCATCACAATGTGTCTTATTTCAGCCAGAGAACATAGTCAGATTCCATGCTTCATCTAAGTCACACTTACTTCCTGGAATTCTGCCCAAACTCATTGCTCCTTGTTTCCAGACACACCACTCTTGACCTGAAAAAGGACTAGATGTTTGTTCTTTCAGCTCTGCTCAGACTTTAGGAGACCACACCATATTGCTAATCTGGCTTATATGCCCTTTCAGCTGATTCTATAATACCAAGTCATTTCAGTGAATTTGGGTCTATTAAATGGAAGGACCCTGCTGAACACAATTTTGCATCTCAAGCACCTAGCATTGTATATGGCATAGAGCAGGTGTTTAGTAACTGTGTGTGGAATATAAACCTTGTGAAATTTCTGCTCTCACACAAACACCCATAAGACCATTAAAAACATTTAGCAGCATCATGTCTTATACACTATATTTTTTTAGAATTCCTACTTGATCCTATTATTCTACCCTCAACATCTCTTACATACATTTAATATTTTTGGATATAAGGTTAAATAAAATTAAAAGGATGAACTTGTAAATTTGCTTTAAGAAATTAAAGATGGAGGATTATAAAGATGTATCTTTAGAGACAAACTAGATGTCATCAAATTAATGTGTGAAATGTCCACTAGCTTCCTTCATGATGAGTAAATATTTCAAACAGCTATTTTCTTAAGTAATTTTTTAAAACATGTACTTCATTTATGTGTCAGCAAAATGTACCATTTCATTTGATTAGTGTAAATCAAATCGCCACAAACTGCTCTCTGAACCAACACCACGCCATTTCAGATGCGCATTAAGTAGTAAATCAACTTTATTGGAAAGTCTGGGTCTCATCTTTTCAGAGAATACTGTGTACTTTTTCCAAAGGTGCAATAATTCTTTTACATTTCTTGAGTCTCTTCAGTAAATTGCTTCTATTTACTAAATTATCACTGCACTAAGTAGCCTAAAGTAATGAAAGTATTAAGAAGTGTCCAAAAGTCACATCCCTGTGGTATTGCTGAGCTTTTAGCGGAATGCATTTAAGCCTTCTCTCCTTGGCCTTCTGAGATTTCTCAGATACCTTTGGCAAACTTTTGACAAAGATCTGCCAGCATCTATTGGCTGGGCATCCTATTTTGTGACCTGCTACTAGGGAGCTTTTGGATTAAATGCTATTCAATAATTAGAGCATAGGGAGGTGCTAACAAAAGAATGCTGAGCTGTGCTGGAGGTAGGAAATATTGTTTGTGGCCAACATCATACTAGTGTGCATCTGTTAAACTAATTCATCTCTTATGGCTTGTCTCCTGTTGATAGAAAATTTATCATCAGCCTACATGGTTCAGTTTCACACTTAAATGTGTTGCATGCATGTATTGTGAAGTGTAATTTTTAAGTGCTGCTCAGAAAACAATCCTACAATGATTAAAAAAAGCTTTATCAGGTAGGAGAAGGCACATGTTGGATATGAAAAGGTTCTCCTGTGGGCAGTATAAATTATGGGCTAGGAAAACTTCCTTCTTAAATTAAGACAATTTAATCTAGCCCTTCCAACATAGGATGATTGCTTCTGTTTTTCCAAAAATGCACACGTATTGAATCTGCTCAAATGTGACAGCAGTGTTGTCTAATCTCTGGCCATACATATATTAAGTTAACACATTTCAGCTGCCTTGCAGGATGACATTTTAGCCCACATAGTTTTAGAAGCAGTGCTTGCTACATGCTTCATCAGTTGCAACTGTGGATTGAGTGGTCCTTTGAAAGCACTGCCATAAATATTTCTGCAAATGAGTGATCTCTTCCCATTACATCTGCTAATGCTATCTTATGGCAGAGCAAACAAATAGTTCAGACATCACATCACTGCACACAGGAACAGCGAGGGGCCGTGTGGCTGGTGTAGCACATCGCTGAGAACTGCATCACTGATTATCTCCGAGGAGCTAACCTGTCTTTTCCAAGACATATTTCTTGACAACCCATCACAAGGAGAGCTGTAGATGTTCAATGAACAAAGAATAATGCTAACATTGTTTATGTTAAAAAGCCACAAACTGTAATCTCAACAGCTTTTGACGAAATGTAAACAGCATCTTGGGGCCAATAAAATCTTAAAAAAAAATAGTATCACAAGACATAAGCACAATGAAAATTGAAAAACAAATTGCATCTAACTGTATGTACTTACAATAAATTTTGAATCCACTTAAAAATTATAATTGCAAAATTCACTTTATTTGTGAACCCAAGCTGGTATTGTCAGTTTTACCCTGACTGATCATATCTCAGCTTTTTCTGAAACAAATTTACCAGAAATTGTTGATATGTTCTCTCAGTCCAATGATTATGATCATTTGTGAAACTAGGGAGAATTAAAATATTTTCCACTTTGATGGCCACCTGAGATGTACTTCTGCTTCAGTGATTAAATATGGTTGTCCTTTTAAGGTCAACCTTAGCATATAAGATTGCTTGTAATTTTCAAAGGATAGAAATGCAAACAAACAAACAAAATCTATATTTTTTTAATGCAGCTCTACAAGCCATAGATGATCGACCAGAAAACTTTTAGGGCTCATCATATCATGTCATGCCATCTTCAGAATGAGGTGATCACAGCTACAGACACAATTATCTGCACAAACTCCTCATCTCCCTAGCAAAGCCACTAATTTGTCAATGAAAAGTTCAGTTAGTACTCTTATTTGTCTGCAATGCAGATATTTCTATTTAGCAGCTTGAACCAAAAAGTTTGATTTTAAAAATCAAATAAAGAGCTTTAATGCTCACATGAATCAACACTCCAGAAGTCTCATAACCGGTGCTAACCTTGGCTTGCTGAATTTCCCATGAGAGACTAAATAATCTGTTCATCTCTCAGCTTTATTTTTCTGCCACTGGGGCTTCTGAAATGTGTCTTCTTATAGATAAATATAACAAAAAAATTAAAGAGCTTTCTGTTACCAAAATTTCAGTGCTTTGTGAAGAAAAACAATGTACTCAGAAATGTGTTTGTGTTATGCCTATGCAAGTTTTAAAAAATGCTTTGAGAACAGGAACTGTAGCACAGAGAAATTCTGTCATTGTTTCTTATTGCCCTGCTCACTGGAACTAGGACAGCGATCCTTTGGTTCCCAAAACCCTGCTTTTCCCTCCTCAACATCTGCCCTAGTGTTACAGAGTCTATGGCAAAATGAGCTCCCACTCCAAAAGCTGGTGGCCTTGGATGACCAATTGCAGTTTCAGCCCCATCTTGCCTTGTTTTCCTGATTCCAAGTCCTTTTCTTCAACCTAGCACAAAAATATTACAGAATATTTGACATTCTTAGAACAAAAGTATCATTATTACAAAACCATTATTCTGCTTTGCAAGTTTTTTTTTATGGTGTTAAAATTGGCTAGGTAACAAGTGTTTATATGAACTTATAGGATGTTAGAGGATTGCTCGCAATATTGCCAAATAAATTTAAGCTGAGGCACTAAGGAAAATTCACAAGCGAGTAACAAAAAAGCAATGAGCGATGCTCTTGCAAGCATCTGATGTGCACAGGGAGATGCCCACAGAGAGGAGCACAGAGTGCCCTGTTTACTGGACATCTGCTCACTTTCACTGGGTGATGGTTTTGTTAGGGAATAGTGTTGGAGGAGAAAAATACAGAAAGGCACAGGTCATGTAATCTTGGTAACTGTCTTTTGCAAAGCTAATGTAGTTATCCTTCTAGATACATTCAATGGGCTCTCATGGGCATGCAGAACACTGTCCTAGGAGTTAAGGAATAATTGCATTGAGACAGACATGTTCCTCTTTTTTCCTCAAGGAACTTTGTGTCTGCCTAATCAGGAGTTTGGGCTACATAGCCAGCTTGGGGTTCACAAAGAAGTAGTCCAGCCAACAGTGATTTGGGACACTCCTGTGACTAATTTATATTCACACTTAGTTGAGGGAAATCCTACCCAGAGGACTTTGAATAACTGGAAGGCAATATATTTTCTGTCTATTTCCCTCCCCTAGAATCAGTGAGAAACAAGAGGCTGAAATCTGATATAACTAATCAAAGTGCATTCCCTATGGCTCAGGTGTGCTGACTAGTCTTAGTATCACTCAGGGATTCAGGGAGATGATTAACAGTTTACTGTTAGGCAGTAATACCATAACAGAGAATCCATTTTTTGGATATTGGCTTATGTTTTGAAATACTCTATAAAATACATATAAGCATTATGTGTTGATTTGACATAGAAGTAGTCCATCCTTGTCACAAACAACACACACACTCAATGAAGGAGAGAAGAATGCACGTGTTCTTCAAAAAGTTTGTGGAAAGTGGAATTAAAAGTTTTGGTGCCAACAATGAAATCCATGCCATTTTCTCATAATACAACATTCCCACGACCTTTGTGGAGACCCCTTGTATCTGTCTAACACTAAGTTATGTGTTATCATTTCCCAAAGGCCTAATGACTAAAGCTAGCATGGTGTGTAGGGCCATAAACAGGACAAACATAAGAGAAGTTTTCGAAAAGCTCATGGAAAGTGTATTTTAAAAAACTATGCATAGATTTCAAATTTTTAGCACCAAAAATTATCTTTTAATTCAATTTTCTCATATACTTTAAAAAATATGTATTTGAAAGGCAGAGTGACAGTAGAGAGAGAGAGAAAGAGAGAGAGAGAGAGAAAAAATGATCTTCCATCTGCTGGTTCTCTCCCCAGGTGGCCTTAAGAGTAGCCCAGATGAAAGGTAGGAGCCAGGAACCCCATCCAGTCTCCCACATAGGTGGCAGGGCCCCAAATTCTTGGTTCATTCTCTGATGCTTTCCCAGGAGCTTTAGCAGGGAGCTGGATTGAAAGTGGAACAGCTGGGACTCCCATTTGTGGTGACTGCTCTGCAAGTGGCAGCTTAACTTGGACTCATAACACTAGCTTCTCCCATGTACCTTTTGAAGTACCCTTGTATTTTCATGAAAAACTCAAGGCTAGAATGAACTTTGATCTCTATATAGACTTGGAAGGGAGGGAAGGAGAAGGGGGAAAGGGAAGGGAGGAGACAGCTTCCCATTTTCTTACAAAAAAAAAAAAATACAAGACAACCTGGAGATGATACTCTGGTTGGCTTCCTACATCATACTAAGTATTGTTTCATTTCTGCTGGCATATAATAAGAAGTGTTAAGTGTTACTTTAAGGTTGACTGAGCCCCAACACCCACCTCCTCAATGCTACTGAGTCACACTACAAATTCCCAGGGATGAGTTTTCTGTTTGTTCAGTAGGTATTTGTGTACGACCCCTTAACCATATGCACCACAAAATTTGTACTTTGTTATTGAGTTCTTCAGCTCTCCTCTCTGTGTGCCCTTGGTCGTTCTGTATGGTTTAAAGGGACTGAGGGAAGAGATCATCTTTTAGAGGCTCTGTTCTTGGCATTCAGGCTGTATCTGCAATTCCCATCCAATCAAAGTGATAATATTAGTAACAATAGGATGAAATAGAGCACAAGATAACAGAAACACATTGAGTATTGTTTATACAATTTAGCATTACTAGTGGAGGAGATTTTAGGACAATTTGGGGTTCTCTTGGGCTATTGATTCCTGCTTTGAAAGATATCCAGGCAGCAGTCACCATGTCCATGAAAAACTCTGGGAAAGGTAAAGGTAGGATGGTGCTATCTTTTGAAGAAACCTCACTATGCTTGACATTCTTTTGGCTCTGTCTCTAGACAGGAACCCAACATCCTGGCACCATCCCAGAAGTAGACTTGATACAATTCTACAATCAATGAGAAAAGGCAGAGAAAATGGCAGGATGGACTGAAGGATCTTCAACAACGACTTGCCTGCTTTACATGTGAGGATACACTGTAACCAAAAATCTATAACACCCAGTTCAGTGAGGCATTTGGCAGAAAATGAAGTATTGCATTAGAGGGACTAAAATTATTCTTTGTGATAAAAATCAAACCTACATCCATCTCTTTAATTCTTTCATCAATTATAATTCTTTCAATTTTGTTGCAAACTGGTATTGGTTAGAAACCTCCCAAAAACTGACACAATGCTGTGGAGCCTTCTTTTCAGAGAAAGAAAACTCTAGTGTTAAAGGGCAATGTATGCGTGCATGTGGATGTGTGTTTAGGGGAGGTTTTTGTATGCAGTTTTTTTTTTTTGTATTCAATTATTTGATTTGGGTGAATTATATTTCTGGGTATCTAAGTTTCTGTAAAAGTGTTGGTCCTAGATCTATTGTTTTAGTTAGATATCATTTTTAGAAGAAATTATCATGTAGAGCATTTGTAATGTACATCATATGTATATATATGAACAAAATGGAAGTAGGCAAAAGCACAAGTATTCTTAGGAAACCCTGATCTCATGCGATTTTATTCAGACTTGTCCATCACACCCTGTACAGTTATATTTCAATGATCTCAGGGCCTCATTTTTCCATAACACCGTTGCACACTATTTCTCACCATTCATGCTATTGTATATTGAAAGAAAATAATTGGGAGGCTTAAAGAACAAACACAAGAGAACACATTCAGAAAGGTTAACACAGAGCAAGATGTGGGTGGCAATTAAAGTCCTGGTTAGAAAATTTTACTTTAAGGTTGGGGGAGGAACTATTGAAAGAATTTGAGAGTTAAGATAAGAGCAATGGTTTAGACAAGTGAATAGCAGTGTGCAAGATGGGCTCCAATCTAGAATAAAAAGATAATTTCTTAAGGAAACAGAGGGGGCCAACGCTGTGGTACAGGTTAGGCTTCCATCTGCAGCACCAGCATCCCATATGGGTGCCAATTCAGGTCCAGGCTGCTCCTCTTCCAATCAAGCTCTCTGCTGTAGCCTGGGAAAGCAGTGGAGGATAGCCCAAGTCCTTGGGCCCTTGTACCTACATGGGAGACCTGAAGAAGCACCCGTCTACTGGCTTTGGATCAGCCCAGCTCTGGCCATTGCGGCCATCTGGGGAATGAACTGGGGTAGAAGATCTGTCTCTCCCTATCTGGCTATAACTCTGCATCTTAAGTAAATGAATCTTAAAAATAAAGGAAACAGGCACAGACACAATGGATGTAGGAAGGGAGGCACACCTCCAAAGCTGTAGCAGGGAGGACAAAGGGAACAGCAGGGAGGACCAAATGAATATATGAAGATGAGAATGAATCCAAAGTAGCCTTAAGTTTTTGCCCTAGCTGGATATGACAATAATGGAAAACAGTATTAAAACATAAGGAAAGGGGCTGGCACCATGGCACAGCAGGTTAAAGCCCTGACCTGCAACGCCGATATCCCCTATGGGTGTGGATTCGAGTCCCAGCTGCTCCACTTCTGATCCTGCTCTCTGCTATGGCCTGGGAAAGCAGTAGAAGACGGCCCAAGTCCTTGGGCCCCTGCACCCATGTAGGAGACCTGGAAGAAGCTCCTGCCTTCGGATCAGCTCAGCTCTGGCCGTTGTGGTCATTTGGGGAGTGGAACAGCAGATGGAAGATATCTCTCTCTCTGGCTGTGCCTGTCTCTGTAACTATCTTTCAAATAAATAAAATAAATATTTTAAAAAAAATAAGGAAAAGAACAAGTTCTGGGTTGGAAATTGTTAAATGTGCTTTCAGTCACTGAATGAGGTAAAAATAAGAAACTTTATAATTGCATAAAAGTTGATATTTTCAAGGTATTTTCTCATGTTGTTATGTTAGATTCTCTCACTTTTAGGTACTGTTATCATGCTGCCATAAAAGTGAGAGGTTGGTCAAATATGTTGAGTGAATTACTTAAATATACAGTTTATAAACCGCAAAACTAGGATTCTAACAGAACCGTCTTGATCTCTAGATCTGGAATAGATATATTTACATTTGTTATTTCAAGACAGAGGATTAGAGTTTGTCCCTGAGAATTTGCAAGTTACTAAGTAAGAGAAAGTAATGAAAGGCAAAACCAGGTAGCCCCGAACGACTCCTGGGAGAGCAGACACAGACTTACTGTAACTCACTCATCCATGTTTCTTGAGTTGAAAAGTTGTGTACTTTGATTTCCTTCTGTGTAACAACACAATTTTTAACATGATGTGAAATGTATTCTTTGCCTTAATTTATTTCCATATTGTTCTTCTGTCTGCCCTTTCCCTAGGTGATTTTCTTGCTGTTTCTTCCTAAAAAGGATTTTTTTGGACTTTCTGCTCTCATGAAGAAGGTGTATTTTCTTTAAAAAATTTGAGAGGCAGAGTTAGAGAATAACTCTGTCCCCAAATGGCCACAATGGCAGGAGCTGGACCGACCTGAAGCCAGGAGCCAGGAGCTTCTTTCAGATCTCTCACATGGGGACCAGGGTCCAAACACTTGGGCCATCTTCCACAGGCCCAAGCAGAGAGCTGACCATACACAGAGAGCTGGATTGGAAGAAGAGCAGCAGGGACATGAAGCAGTGCTGCAGGGGAGATAGCCTTCTACACCATGGCAGAGAAAGGTGTCTCTTAAACTTGGAAAGAGTCACTGTTCTGAGATGTTCCACAGGTTGTCAGCTGTAGCCTTTGGCAGACTCAGGGTCTGTCCTCACAACCAGGGCCCTCTCTGGCAGTTGTATGAGGGTGCTTCCCCTACTGCAGAGGTGTGGCGGGCATGCACCAGGCATGGACTGTGTCCTGCAGCTCAGCACCCGTGACAACAGGAGTGAGAGTGAAGGTGGGGAAACACCTTCTGCACAAGGTGGTCACCAGAGAGCCTGGCTCTGTAAAAGGGCTCCAGATGTAACACAGCTGCAGAGTCATCAGGTGAGCAGCAGCTCTCATAGACCCTGCCCTTACCTTACTCATGATGCCACCAAATCTACAGGGCCAGCCCTCTTCTTCCTGAGCCACCTCTCTCCCAGGAAATGCTAGGGACCTCATAGTTGCAGCTTGTGTGCTAAGGCTGAGGACCCCAACGAGCTTGGTCCCAGTGGTGGGGTTTAGGGAAGCAGGTGGCCTGCTCAATGCAGTCCCTAGACCGTGGGAGCAGCTGCGTGAGGGAGGTAAAGGTGCGAGTGGCTTGGGCCGATCCCCATATCTGCAGAGGTCACAGTATCAGAGATGAGCCTGGCCGCAGGTAAGAGCAGAGCCCAGCCCAACTGTGGAAGTGGGAATCCCTTTGCACCTGCACACCACACAGAAAGGTTCAAGGTCCTGAGGCCTGACTCCAAGCGTTGAGGACTGGAGCTCATCCAATTTTCCACCCTCAAACTGGACAAGTTGGGGATTTTGATGTTAAGACCCCTGATGTTGCTGTTCCATGGGCCTCAGGCAGGTTGATGTTCATGGCAGAAATGATCCACACAGGGGCTGCGAGGCCATCCACGGATTTCTCCAACCTGTTTTGGGCTTCAGGTTGGGCTCAGATCTCATTATGTTTGTTTCCAGCACCACGCTCCCCATCACCACTTCCTGGAGGATGTAGTGCACCTTATCCATATGGAAGATCAAATCCAAACCACACACACTTTCAAAACACTTATCCAGGGTCACCACAGAAAGCTGGATGGATTCTTGGAACTCACGTTTACTCTGTAATTTGTGTGGATTCGTCAGAGTGGAGTGTAGCATAGTGCTGGTCGATCGGTTTGTAGTCAGGGCCACCAAGCAAACTTCCACCCTCCAAGAAGTTACAGATGTCGGCATCCGCTTGAGGACTAGATGGAAAGTCTCTACAACAATCTGCTGCTGAATTTCTTCTGGGAAACGCAGGTAGAAGCAGACTGGCCGTGGCTTTTCTGTGGTTACTAAAAACCAGAATTGCCCATCATTTTTTTTTTTTTAATTATTTGAAAGCCAGAGTTACACAAAGAGAGGAGAGGCAGAGAGAGAGAGAGAGAGAGAGAGGTCTTCCATCTGCTAGGTCATTCCTCAAGTGGCTGAAATGGCTGGAGCTGGGCCAATCTGAAGCCAGGAGCCAGGAGTTTCTTCCCAGACTCTCATGCAGCTGCAGGGCTCCAAGCACTTGGCCACCATCCACTGCTTTCCCAGGCCATAGCAGAGCACTGGATTGGAAGGAGAGCAACTGGGACAAGAACCAGCGCCCATATGGGATGCCAGCACTGCAGGCAGTGGCTTTACCCACTACACCACAGCACCGACCCCCCATCATGCCATTTTCAAGCATCTTTCTTCCTTGAAAAACTCAGAACAAAGACTCACCTGAAAGTCTGTTCACTGTAATCGTATTATTCAACAAATTTAGAAAAAATAGTATGTTGTTTTAAGGAGTACTTTTTAAGATTTATTTACTCAAAAGGCACAGTGATAGAGAAGAGAGGCCGATTTTCCATCTGATGGTCCACTCTCCAGATAGCTGCAATAGTCTGGGATCAGGCCAAAGCCAGGAGTCAAGAACTCCATCCTGGTCTACCATATGATTGGTAGGGGCTAAGCACCTGGGCCCTACTCTGCCTTTCTTGGTGCATTAGCAGGGAGCTAGATCCGAACTGGAGCAGTGAACACTCAAAACAGCGCTCTTATATGGATACAAGCGTTGCAAGCAGCAAGCAGCAGCTCAGCCTGCTGCACCACAATATCACTCCTTAAGGGGCACTTTAAAGACTATGAAGTAAATCAAAGAATCATAACTTTTTAAAAAAATATTCCATATTGTTGGGTAGATATTGTATGTTGTATGTAGATATATAAAATGGCATAGAGGACACTGTATAAATTAAGAAAATATTACAGACATGGAATTGTAGCCTGATGATTTTAATTGAGCGAGCTCTTTCTAGGCTTGAAGGGTAGAGTTAAACCCGAAAGCTGTATTTGGGTGGTAGTCACAAGACAGGATTTTAACTGAGGAAAATAAAAATATGCAAAGAATAGATGCAATGTAACATCTATTATCAAGTGCAAGGAACATAAAAATAAGCAGGAACAAACGTGAATTTGAAGCAGTGTTCTTCACTTGTCTTTACTTTCTAGGATTAAGTTGTCATTCTTCTACTCATCTGATCCATCTTTTTTTTTCCCTCTCAACTGCATTTTATATGATCTGGTGAAAGATTAAAAACTATCTAGTTAATGTTTTCCCTTAAAGTGGTATATTAAATTTAATTAAAGCAATGTATTTATAGATTTACCTCCACTTTCCATTAGAGGCTACAGTCTTAGACCATTTTCTGCTTCTCCAGCACAAAAGCAGACCTGATCATTTATAAAGGAAAAGTTTATTTCTGGAGACTCTGAGCCTAAGACTGGGTAGTTGTATCTGGTGAGGACCCTGTGCTGTGTTGTAACAAAGCAGATTAGCAGGAGAGCCAGCAAAACACAAGGGGTGGCATTGCCTTTTTTAACAAGCTGCTATTGAGGTGACTAATCCAGTCCCTTGAGAAGCAACCTACTCCAGTGGGAAAGGTACTAATCCCTCCTAACAACTTGCTCACCTCTTAAAGTCCCAGCTCCCAAAAACTGCTACCTTGGGAATTAGGCTCTGACATGATTTTAGGGAAGACTAATTTCAACATGAATTTCAGAGGGGACAAAGCATTGTCCTTTAATTCTTTATAAATAAGACAATCTTTAGTTGTTATACGGTGTATAATTCTATATTATTTTCTGGGCCTGCATAAACATGTTTAATGGGTAAATAATACTGAATCATAGACCGGCGCCGTGGCTCAATAGGCTAATCCTCCGCCGGCACCCCAGGTTCTAGTCCCAGTCAGGGCGCTGGATTCTGTCCCGGTTGCCCCTCTTCCAGGCCAGCTCTCTGCTATGGCCCGGGAGTGCTGTGGAGGATGGCCCAAGTCCTTGGGCCTGCACCCACATGGGAGACCAGGAGAAGCACCTGGCTCCTGGCTTTGGATCAGCGCAATGCATCAGCCGCAGCGCACCGGCCGTGGCAGCCATTGGAGGGTGAACCAATGGTAAAAGGAAGACCTTTCTCTTTCTCTCTGTCTCTCTCTCTCTCACTGTCCACTCTGACTATCCAAAAAAAAAAAAAAAATACTGAATCATAATATCAGTCAGTTTCAAAACTGATAAATCAGTTTAAAAACTGGCCAATATCAGTCTTCCAACCCTATTTTCTCCAGCTACTACCACATCATGGTTCATTTCCAAATGTAGTACCAGTCAGTTTTCCTTCTGTTCCATGGCTGTTGTTCTTGGAGGGAGTTGGGTATTATGCCATTTCACCCTATTAAATTCAGAGTTTGCAGCTTTAGACATCAAGTGCACAATAAGAGGGTGGAGTAGGAAGGTAAGCAAACTCTGAGTGTTTCATGGAAAGTTCCAGAACCTCAAAACAGTCTGGATAGGTTTCTTTTCTGTGCTGACCTGTAAGTTTATGGATCTACCTTTTGAAAGTTGAATTAGAAGGTTCTCGGTACACACCATGGCCTGTGTTCTGCTGTTCGATTGTTTGGGGAAGCTGTGATCTGAGAACCATCTCTTCACTCCTGGTTTCTTCCAGTTCACTAATGTTAGAGACCAGTTCAGCCACAGTAAAGTATTTTTTTTAATTTTTTTTTATTTTTTTTATTTTTTGACAGGCAGAGTGGACAGTGAGAGAGAGACAGAGAGAAAGGTCTTCCTTTTGCTGTTGGTTCACCCTCCAATGGCCGCCGCGGTAGGTGCGCTGCAGCCGGCGCACTGCGCTGTTCCGATGGCAGGAGCCAGGTGCTTCTCCTGGTCTCCCATGGGGTGCAGGGCCCAAGGACTTTGGGCCATCCTTCACTGCACTCCCTGGCCACAGCAGAGAGCTGGCCTGGAAGAGGGGCAACCGGGACAGGATCGGTGCCCCGACCGGGACTAGAACCCGGTGTGCCGGCGCCGCAAGGTGGAGGATTAGCCTAGTGAGCCGCGGCGCCGGCCCACAGTAAAGTATTTTTGGTGTCTTTCAGATTTTCAGTTGTGGTGAGCATTTAAGTTGTAGAAATGTGCCACGATTGTTATTTTGGGGTTTATTTTTCCTGGACAGTTTTTGTTGTTTTTCTCAGCAGTGATAAGGGTTCCTAGGAGATTACAGTAGTCCCCATTGTCCATAGGAAGTCTGTTCTGAGACTACCAATGGCTGCCTGAAGCAACAGATGGCATTGAACCTTGTGTATCCTTATATGTTATCTTGTGCTTATATAACTATGTGCCTATATAACTATGCCTGTGCATATATAACTATGATAAAATTTAATTTATAAATTAGGCAGAGTAAGGTGTTAACAACAGCAGAACAGAATAATTGTAAGTCTAGTGCAATAAAAGTTACATGAATATGTTCCTGCTTTCTCTCTCTCTGAAAGGGTTATTTGCACTGTGATACTGTGACAGCTGATTTGATTGCTGAGACAGCTACTAAGCGACTACTGGGTATGTAGCATATACAGCATGGTTACACCATACAAAGGGACGATTCACACCTTGAACAGCTCAGGATAGGACAGCATGAGATTTTAATTACACTCCTCAAGGCTGTACAACAAGTTATTTCTGGAATATTCTACTTAATATTTTCAGACCACGGTTGACCATGGGTAAGTGAAACTGGAAAGTGAAACTGCAGACAAGGGAGAGGAACGGATGTATTATTTTTCCATTTTGATTATATTAGAGCAGAAAAAGAAAAAAAAAAAAACCTCACTAAGTAGTAGCAATCTTAGTATTTTGTGGTTAGAAAAACGACTCCAAGGAGAGTAACACTGATCTACCCACAGTCCGCCTTTGCCTCAGCCCCACTCTCCAACAGTACGATTCTAGCAAGGTTTCTTATTTCTAAATTCCTGCCACTTTTTAAAAGACTTCTCTTTCTATTTTCTTATACTACTCTTTCAAGAATTGGTGTCATCTGGGGCTAGCACTGGGGCACAGTGGGTTAAACCACAGCATGCAATTCCAGCATCCCATATCAGAGTGCTAGTTCAAGTCCCAGCTGCTCCATTTTTAATACAGGTCCCTGCTAATGTGCCTGGGACAGCATTGGAAGACATGGGCACCTGCCACCCACGTGGAAGACCTGCATGGAGTTTCTGTCTCTTGACCCCATCCTAGCTGTTGCAGTCATTTGGGAAGTGAACCAGCAAATGGAACATAACTCTCTTGCTCACTCATTTCCTTCTTTCCCTACCCTGTCACTCTGCTTTTCAAATACATAGAATCTTAAAAAATTAGTATCATTCTGCAGTTTGAACCAAATTATGTTATGCAAGAAGACAAATTTATATTATCAGAAGTATACTCAGAAAAATTTCTGAAGAGGCTTGGAAGAAATGTTTGTTGAACAGTTTGGAATATGGCAGTGAGACAGCAATGGGCAGGCTCAGGTACACACAAAAACAGATGATATAGACTGGCCTTCCACAGGGGTGTTTCCTCTTATCACTAGGGCAAGTAACAAGATGAGTGGAGATAGGCAAAGGACTAGCACAGCTGTGCTCTTCCAGTCTGCGAGCTCTCAGCCCTCTTGGAGCACCCTCACCTTCCTCATCCCAGGGTCTCTGGAACACTTACCATATTCCCTGCATCACCCTTGGGTCTTTAGGTTCTGAAAGTCATGGTCCATCTGTCTGGTTATCTCCCTCAGCCATCCACACATACTTCTGAGGACTTTGATGGTTGCAGGCTCCTGAGTGACACCCTGAGAAACTTGGCCTGGAGCATGTTTGAATTGACTGGTAGGAATGGTGGAAGGGAGAAGTGTGAGGTCTGTGGATATGCAATATTCTAGACTCTGGTGGCTTTAGAAAATCTTATGGCTTTCTTCCATCATTAAAAAAAAAAAAAACATGAAATTTCTCATTAACCTATCTTGGGTGAGTTTCTCCCACTGAATGCAGAATGGTAAATATACCACAGATGATTATAAAATAGATAAAGTTTGCATTGCAGGTGAACATAAACATGAAGTGTGAGAAGATGAGAATCACTTGAATAAATAAGGGATCACATCCTGTGCTGTTCTCCATGGGTTACTAAATTGGATCTGTGTTGAATGTTCTGTGGTAGAAACCTACAATGACATTTCTTAGAGACCTATCCTGAACAACAGCCTTTTAATAAATAACAAAAAGTTTTATTTTTGATGGGCTAATTCCAAATTAAGGTAAACTGCAAGACTGTCTATATATTCATACTTTTCGTTTTTTTCAAGGCTTAAAGTGACCAGCAAGATAGAATACCGTTATTGCAACCTCTTTGTTAAGAAGAATTGTTTTGGAATAGGGTCAGGAGGATGCAGCACGTCTTTTCAGTGTCATATTGGGGTGCTGTTAATGTGGCCAAATGTCCCAGGTTGTTCAGGACTTCTCTGGTTTTATCTCTGAGAGTCCAGTGTCTGGGAAACTCCTTAGTTCTTGGAAAACAGGACAAGTGGTCATCTCACACACTCAAGGATTAAGTGCCTGTGAGACACACTTTTGTTTGGCTTTATTATTTACAGTTTAAGGTCTCTGGCTTGGTGAAGTTACATGATTCATAGACCTTGTTTGGTAAGGATGAAAATAAGTTGTCTAATAGTAAAGATAGCCCAAAAGGTTACTTTTATTGCCTTACTGCACATTACCTAATTTTGCATCAATGTGCACTCGATTTCTTGTTTAAATATTCCTGTAAAAATTTTATACATATCCAACCTCAAGATGTTTTACCATGTTATTAGTTCCCTCATTAATGAGTTAATAAATCTTTGCCATATATTAATATTTGGCTAATTCATATTTTTAAAAATGCATATATTGGTGTCACTAAAGATGACTAGTCCATCATGATTTCAGTATAGGTCTTTTAATCATATTTTAGCCAACATACACATTTCTGTAAACTTTAGTTTACTCATCTCCAAGTATAATACAGCTTTTATGATGATCAAATAGTATTATATAACATTATAAAAAGTATTAATATATTTATATATATTTCTGTTTTACATTATGGATATCAATTCATTATGGAGTTTCTTCCCATGGAGTTGTCAATACCTAAGAAATTATTTCTATTATTTTCATCAACGCATTTTTTTGGAAGAGTCTACAAGATTAAATGCAATGCATCATGGTTCAATACATGATTTGCTATCACACTTCAGTCTTTTATTCCTATATCGTTATTCAGAATTGATTTTATATTTTTGGGGAAACAATCATTTTTAAGCACACTATCTTGCATTGTTCTTATTGAATCTGATCACACTGAATTCAGAGTATTTTTCTAATTTTTAGTATCAGTCTGAATTCTTCCCCCATAACTTGGTCTCAGAACATTTTTTATTATTTTTTGTGGATATATATATATATATATCTTTTGTGAATATACATAGAACAAGCTACAAATACTTCATAAAAAACATCCAGCTTTCTAGACTTACAGAATCTGAGAAAACATTAATGATATCATGAAGGACATTTGAATCTAACACTAATTTCTTTCTATGTTATGTATGTTGGACATTTCTGAGCTCTTGAACATAATTACTCTACTAACTGCCAAAGACTTCCAGTCATGCAGCAGAAAGATGATAATTCACAGGTTGATGTTTCCAAATTTACCAAAAATTATTGAAACACCCGAAAGTTTTCTCCACCTTAATGTTTTTCATGATATTTTATAATTACTTTCAAATGTCATGAAACTCAGGATAGGTAGCAGAGTGACAAATGACGTTATTATACTTCAGCACAAATGCAACATGGAGTTAGTGGAAAAGAGATCACTCCTGGGGTCAGACAGTCTTGGGTACAAATCCAAGCACTGTCACTTGCTAGGTATGATTTCCAGCGAGTTGCTTTATCTCTATTAAGAATAGTTTACTCAGATGTAAAGTGGGGATAAGAACAGTTCTCATCTATAAACAGAGTACATACCAGAGTATCTGGCACATAGTGTCCAATAAATTCAAAATGTTATATTATTGAATGAATTACCAACTTAAAATATAACAAATGTGTTTTACAACATTGGAAAACTTAAAGGGCAGAATGATCAGATATTGGTAGGGAAGCAAGACTTCTCTCGCCTTTCTGCCTTCCTAAATATTACCAAACTGAACTTTGATTCAGAAAATGCAATTGGCAGAGTAAATGTTTGCAATCCGTCCAAGGAGAAGGGCATGGATAGACATCAGTGAAGACACCGTTAACTGTGCCTTTAACCCACAAGAAATTAAAGGATGGGATGTAGGTCAAAAGCCAGGTGGACCTTCATTACTCCCCAGAGATGCAGTCACTTTCCACTTTGAGATTCCACACCTGTGCTGAAGAAATGACAGGGTCTCCAAAATGAAACAAGAAATAACTTTTGAAGGACATACACCATGTAGTAGTGGTAAAGCCTCAATTGTTTCATCTAGTTAAGACCGTATAGGACACAGGTTAATCCACTTAAGAGGAAATCTATTTAAATACATATGACCAGCAAAATAAAAAGATTTTGGCTTATAAAGGCAATTTCCCCCCAAATGGCTCAGTCTTTCACCTCAGCTCTAATCTGTAATTATTGATCGAAGGTGAACATCTATTTCCGACCAATGTTTAATGTTTAGATCAAGAAATCAGCAAATGGTCACTTGCAGGATGATTGTAGCACCACAGACTGTTTCATACAGCCAAGCTTTATATTTTTAAAGGGTTGGGAACCAAAAACAGCAACCAGAGATGATGCAGCAGAGTCTATTAATGGTCTGAAAGCCTAAAATGTTCAGCTGAAAACAATGACCCAGGCATTCAGACAAACGTCGAAATGAGTGATGGTGAAGCTCTGGAGAGCCAAGTCAACTCCATTCCTGGCCGTGAGCTCCTGGACTGTGCTGCCTCATGAGACACAGCTGGGAGATGGGGTTCTATTCCTTTCATTCAGAGTCCCTTAGCCGTGTACTTCTCCATATTTCCTGACTTTTTGGTTCCTTTCCCTTTTTATTCTCATGTGAAGTAAGTTTTAAAGGTAATAAGCTATAAGAAAAAGGAAAATGTTTAGCCAACCTTTGCCTTAGATCTACACTCACAAGCTCAATTAAGAGCCTTCTAGAACAAGGATCAGCAAACTTTTCCTTAAAGTTGGAGAGTAACTATTTGAGAGTTTGTGGGCCAAATGGTGTCTGTTGCAAATGCTCACTCAGCCACTAAATGATATTATGGGGGGCCGGTGCTGTCGCGCAGCAGGTTAACGCCCTGGCCTGAAGCGTCGGTAACCATATGGGCACCGGTTCTAGTCCCGGCTGCTCCACTTCCAATCCAGCTGTCTGCTATGGCCTGGGATAGCAGTGGAAGATGGCCCAAGCCCTTGAGCCCCTGCACCTGTGTGGAGACCTGGAAAAAGCTCCTGGTCCTGGCTTCGGATTGGCGCAGCTCTGGCTGTTGCGGCCATCTAGGGAGTGAACCAGCAGATGGAAGACCTCTCTCCGTCTCTACCTCTCTGTAACTCTGTCTTTCAAATAAATAAAATAATATTTTAAAAAATGATATTATGGAAGCTGCCATACACAATGAGGAAGTGAGTGGTGTGGCTGCATCCTACTAAGATTTTACTTGCCAAAACAGATGACAGGCCAGATTTGGCTTAAGGGCCCCTTTTTCTGATGCCTATTCTAGAAGGCTGCTTGAAGTCTGAACTCGCTGTATCTACCCAATTCCCTACTAAATGTTTTCTTGATCTGACTTTGGTTTATTATGGCACTTAAAAAAAACTCAGTTTTTAAATATTTAAAAAATATTTAATATTTAAGAGTAACTTAGCTCATTCTATTGGCTTTCAATTTTTCAGTTTTCCAGACTTAACAATGACATCCTGTTTACCTGAATGCATGCTATCAGATTATGCCTTGTCATTCTTGACCTCAGGTTTCGGAGTGATGATTGCCATTTTTTACTTAGACGAAGTCACAGGACATTTCTAAGCTGAGAGGAACCTTTATTTCTATATGGAGGCAGTCTGACATCCCAGAAAGTTTATAGGCTTTGAAATAACGGGAATCTAGGTTCAATCCTTGGCTATTGACTTTGTACTAGAAAAAAACTGCGACAAGTATTTTCTTTCAGACTTCCCCCCACCTCCTCATTCTTAGTATTCATGGTTTAGGATTTCTTTGGGGATTAAGATTTAAAATGTAAAATACCTGGTGTATTGTAGGCATCAATATCTGATGATGATCTAAGATCTCATTATTGCTATAATTGTCTATTAGGATCATTTTCCTTTTAGTCTTCTGCTTTTCCTGCAATTATGGACACAAATGTTAAATGCGTTGTCCTATGTTACAATGTTACCTTTTTCAAAATCACTTCAATTAAAATATCTAAACAGTTTCCAGTTGGACAGATGAAATCCAATATTTTAAAAACCTGAACCTGCAGACAATGCTGTCCTCTAGACTGGAAACCCTTTGAGAAATAGAGGCAATGATTAACTTGTACCCTAATGAATTCAACTCCCACAGAAAATGTTCTATTAGTCACTAACTTCTGTATAACACTCATTTGTGAACTGACATATCCACAATCCAACAAAAATGGTTTACATGTGGCATGTGTTAGCATTTATACCTACATTGAGGTTTCTTCAAAATTTTTCAAATAAGAATTCCATGGATTGCTGTAATATAGAATATTAACTTGTTTTAAGAACATTTTCACATATAAACTAATTAGTCAAAGATAAAAAAGAAACAAGATGGATACAGATTCTTGCTGTACATTTTCTCAATGTCATTATATACATTGTATTTTCAGATGGTGAAATGAGCAGGGTAAGTGGAATATACCAAACTTCTCAGCCTTAAAGAAATATAGAAACAAAGCTAGTTTGAGAATTGCTAAAGTAATGAACATTAAGTATACCCATATGAAGTAACTGATTGTTGATTGTTTCTGTATTTTGAAATATTCAAGTCTTTAGTTCATTTACATGTTTGACATTAGATAGCCAAAGCCCAAATTTCGCTATTTCATTGTTAAAGGAAAATATTCTTTGTAAAATAAATCTCATATTTTGAAATCATTAGTTAATGACACTAACTAGAGGCAAAAGGCAGCTATAATTATTTGCATCATCATCTGGAATTGGCTTTCCTTTTAATAGAGCCCATTTGCACTATAATAAAAAGCATGATCGGAACTGATTAAAGCTGGCTGGAGCAGTTTTCATTTAAGAATTTCTCTTCCTGTGTCAGCTGATATTTCTCTCTTAATGTTATTTTAATGCAATCATTTTATGTTTGAAAATAAAGGCAATCATGTCAGTCCACGAGCTGGCGAAAGACAACTATTGATTTTTACAAATCAGTCACCTTTAAAAATCCATGAGATGAATATTTATTATTTTGCAAGTACAAATCAGTTTCTGTAGAAACAAGAATGGATACATAAAAAAGTCATGCATTGTGAAAGAACAAAAATGTGAGAAATAGCTAGCCTTAATGTTTTCCTTACATTGTGTCATTGTAATAAACATCCCTCATTGATTATTTCTCCCAAAGCAGCAGCAATTTTCATTAGCCTGCAATGTGCCAAATGCTAAAGCTGACAAGCTTTAAAAAAACGACATCACCCAGAATCACCTTTTACTCATTGAGTTATTGCAGCTCCCACGGAGCACTACAGGTTCGTCTAAATTCACCAACAGAAGTGTTCCTGGAACAATCCCATGCAGGAATGATTTTAGTACATGAATCATATTGTGCTGTGTAGAGCAATGGTTTTGAACTGTATTCTATGGGGGCCCTGGAAGAAGGTATGGGGGGGTTGCCATAGAGGTTACCTCAGAGGTGGGGAAGCAGAGAAAGGGCCCAGTGGATGGGTGCCGAACCCCTCCTAACAGGGAAGGTACCTATTAAAGTTCTAGAAAATTATGCATTTGCTGCTTAAACAAAATCCCGAATGAACAAACTTACTAGGCAAAAAAAAATTTATTAGATATTTCTGTGCAAACTCTTCAAAAGTAAGCATTAACAAATTATGTAAAAACATGCTTTTAATGTAACAGATGCTCAGTCAGGATTTCTTGAACAAAGCCAGCCCATATATAACATAAAGTTGATAAAATATTCTTGGTTAACAAAATGTCTTTAATAAGATTTGAAAGCTTTTTCCTTCCTCTACTTCTTTCGCATCCTCAATGTCACAAGAGAGCTGGGAGTGGAAATGATCCCAGATAGTTGATGCCAACTGTTAAAGACTGGCAAAGAGGATTGTTTTTTTGACCCAGCTTAGGATAGCTAACGTAAGGCGGCAGGACAAACTTTCATTCCACCAGTGATGTTGACTTCTGTGTTAGAAATATGTATGAAGTTTCCTTCAGATTCAATCCTGGAGCTATAATCCATCCCTAGAGGAAAGCAATACTTACACTTCTCACTGGCTCCAGGTCATATCCCACCAGGCTGGCCGTCAATCTTGGCATTTACCTCCTGAGAAATAATTAACTTGACAAAACAAATAAAGGTTAAGAGATCTTCAAAATGTGACCAGACATCCAAACAGGTAGCAGGCACTTTGACAGCAGGTTATAGACAAGTTAAGGCAAACCACATCCAATTTAGCAGGAACCTGAATCCCAACTAGAGGAAATAAATTGTTTCTGTATGAGCTGAAATATTTGGAGTGGGTTCCCTAAGGCTGACAGAGAAAGGTGTGGCCTGTTCACCCTTTGTTTAGCCAAAGTATCCTGGTCTTAGAGCTAGGCCAAAATATCTAAGTGAATTCATCTGTAATGTTGGACACAGATGAATTTGGAATGCAGATCCTTTTCCGATATATTGAAAAGACTCATTCACCTGCTACACTGAATCTTTATCTTAATCATCTCAATCATCCCAAAAGAATACAGCCCCATAGGACTGTGTGAGTAGCCTTGGCATTTGTGAAAACATCCTAGATTCTGGCTGAATAGCAGGTTTGGAAACTCTAAACTGTTTTAGCTATCAGCCAATTAATAGGTGCCCAGCCATTTCCTAAAAGACAAGAAGTCTGCTGGCTGCCAGTGTTAGACCTCCAGCATTGGATACGTGGGATAAGAATCATGATGGATCATTCCCAGGGAAAGCAAAAATTAGATTACTGCCAAGGGAGCGTGTGGGTGACAGGCAATGCCACTTCCACTGGGAGTAAAGTGAGAGCAGTTGGGTTAGGAACTTTGAGGTTGGAATGAGCATCAGGGCTTCTGGTTGAGCATTTGGACTGACAGCTAAAATGCCAGGTTCAGACACTCATATCCCACAGTGGACTGCCTGGGTTCGATTCTTGATTCCTGTGTCCTGTTAATGTAGCCCCTCAGGGGCAGCAGTGATTGTTCAAGTCATTGGGTTCCTGCCACCCACATGAGACATGGAGTCCATGGATCCTGGTTTCTGCTGGGGTCATGACCTGTGAGCCAGTGAGCCAGTGAATAGGAGCACTTTCTCTCATATAGAAAAATTAGGGTTTCATTTCAGGATTTAAAATATCTAATCCATAGCAATAATATCAGAACTCCAGGCCGGCGCTGTGGGTCACTTGACTAATCCTCCACCTGTGGCGCCGGCACCCTGGGTTCTAGTCCCAGTTGGGGCGCCAGATTGTGTCCCGGTTGCTCCTTTTCCAGTCCAGCTCTCTGCTGTTGCCTGGGAAGGCAGTGGAGGATGGCCCAAGTGCTTGGGCCCTGCACCCCCATGGGAGACCAAGAGGAAGCACCTGGCTCCTGGCTTCGAATGGGCGCAGCACTGGCATAGCGGCCATTTGGGGGCTGAACCAACAGAAGGAAGACCTTTCTTTGTCTCTCACTGTCCAACTCTGCCTGTGAAACAAACAAACAAACAAACAAAGAACTCCAAGCTGTATTTCCCCCTCCTCCTCTGCTCCTAGGATGCAAGGATGGAGATCTGGAAGTTGGCCCTGCGGCAGGATGGCATCAGCAACTGCAGTTCTCCATTCTCCTGGCAACTGTCTTGGAGTCTGACCCTTTTCCCCTGGAGGAAAAGTCATCATCATAGTAGGTGTCTTGTGCTTTTGTGGCAGACATAGGATTTTTAAAGATTTATTTGAAAGGCAGAGTTACAGATAAGGAGGGACAGAAACAGATCTTCCATCTACTTGTTCACTTCCCAGTTGTCTGCAATGGCTGGGGCTGGGCCATCTGGGTCTCCCATATGGGTTGCAGGTATGGTTGCTTTCCCCTGCATAGCATTTCAGAGCTTAAGTTTCCTCATGGGGATGATGGGGCTGTCAGGCAGGGGCAACGGGTACCTCAGTCTCTCTTCTTGAGACTCTCTTAGCAAGAGTCAAGGGTTCTTGTCTTAAGCAAACTCAAGGGCATATTTCATCACTTGGTAGGAAACGAAAACATAAAATATTCAGTTTGCCTCCAAAGAAATCCTCCCTGTTGACTCTGCAATGCTCCCAGACCCACATTTCTATCCCCTCTCTTTTCTCAATTTCTCTCCTGTTTCTCCTCCCCTCTGGATTTTGTTGATCAATGCTGGCATCCCTGTGTGGGTGATCTGGTACTTGAACTTAACCTGATACTTGATGTTTGAGCTTCAGGAGAAACTGACTTAGTAAGGGCTCCATTTTAACATCTTGATACACAACAGACCATCTAAAAACTAAGACAAGATTATGTCTTTATTCATCATTGTATGTCAGGCTTACTTGTATTTCAAGTGTGTGAGACCTGACTATCTAATCTGTTAAATTCCGTTATTCTTCAGTGCTCAACTCTGATGTCACTTCCTTTGCAAGGTTTCCTTGATCCTGTTTTTTCTCTCTTCAGCCCCTTACAGAACTTTACTGGTACCTTCATTATACAAGAGTATTTCCAAATGTCAATGGAAAATGGAATGAAAAGATAGGCTTATTTTGGTATAAAAATTTTTGAGGACCATGTATATGAGATCTTCAAAAAGTTTATGTAAAAATGCATATTGTGAAAAAAGTGTACATGCATTTCAAAAATGCTTTGTGTCAAACTTTTTAATCTCTTTTCATGAATTTTTGAAGTCCTCTCATAGTACTTATCCCAATGATACTTATACAGAAAATCAATACGATTCCTGTTTGTCTCTGGATGCTGCCTGAAAGCAGAGGACAGTCCTTTGTCCCAGATGCCCTCTTCCATCCCTGCAGCTAGCATAGTACCTTGTACATACCAGGTGATAAATAATTCCTCCATCTTTCATTTGCTAGCAAGAGATCATCCACAGGTGTCTCATTGAATGTTAATGAGAATTTTGTATCGAGTAGAACCACAGACATCTGTAAAGTGAGATTTAAGAGTTTAGAAATCTTCCGTTTAAGAAAAAAAGTTTCCACTCCATTCGAGCATGCTGCCCAGTGCAAATTGTGTTATTTGTATATCAGATTTTTTTTTTTTTGCCATATAATGCAGTATGTAACAAAGACTACAGGAATCAGAATTACTAGCTAAGATTTAATTGGCTATCATTTACTTACTTTCCCCAAACCTCAATTTACTCAGCTAATAACTGGGAAGTAATATGTGTAAAGTTTTTCAAAGCTGTATTTATGTGCATCACTTGCTCCTATTAGGTACTTGTTTTTTTTTTTTACTTTTATTTAATGAATATAAATTTCCAATGTACAGCTTATGGATTACAATGGCTTCCCCCCCATAACTTCCCTCCCACCCGCAACCCTCCCCTCTCCCGCTCCCTCTCCCCTTCCATTCACATCAAGATTCATTTTCAATTCTCTTTATATACAGAAGATCAGTTTAGTATACATTAAGATTTCAACAGTTTGCACCCACATAGAAAGACAAAATGAAACATACTGTTTGAGTACTAGTTATAGCATTAAATCACAATGTATATCACATTAAGGACAGAGATCCCACATGAGGAGCAAGTGCACAGTGACTCCTGTTGTTGACCCAAAAAATTGACACTCTAGTTTATGGCGCCAGTAACCACCCTAGGCTCCCGTCCTGAGTTGCCAAGGCTATGGAAGCCTTCCGAGTTAATTTGTAGCTATTAATGTTAATATTGTTGATTCACTCAGTACCACATACATGCCAGACACTAGAAGTCATTGCCCTTCCTTGAAGTTTCTCAGAAACAGAAGCATGGAATTTAAATAGGGAGCTTCATGGAATTAGCAGCTTATGTTAACCGAGTCAAAGATATATTAAGCTTGAGTCAAAGGCTACTCTTGTAAAACCCTAAGATTACTACTTAGCAAGTGATAGAGCTTGGTCTTGGAGACATTTTTAAGGAGAAAAAGCAAACAGATGCCTTGAGAAATCTATGTATGAGGAAAATTATTCATTCTGAAAACAGAAATTGCTATCCTCATGGAGACCTCGATGCCTTATTACCCCAGCTGCTCTGTAGACCAAAGAACCCTTCCTAGGTGATTTGTACCTTCTCCTGATGTAATGGAGTCTCGTATTCTAACACCTGGTACCACCTGCTCTTGTTACGCTAAATGGCTTTGCAGCCTCCTTGACTTTCAATGAGAAAATAAAATCATCCCATGCAGCTAGAAGAGCATATTATGGGGCAGCAGTAGCAGGAAGAGGAATAAATTAAAGCAGGCTTGCTCCATGCCCCTAGGTAAAAACAGACTTAAGAGATTTAAAGTGTTGAACTTTGGGTCAGCTGGGCAATCAAATAAGCAGCTGAAAGGATCTAGAGGGAATTTGATGACAGATATTAGAGGCTCAACTGTCAAGAGGGTTTAGAAACTTTACTATGGGGCCAGGGTCAGAATGGTTTACTGAATGGAGTGTTCCTGATAACCCAAAGGATTTTTTTTAGCTTATCAGTAACCAATAAAAATAACTTACAACTAAGAGTTCTACCACCACTCCCCCACCCCCAGCCCCCCCACCACCACCCCCCACACACGCATTTGTCTTTTATTTAAGCTACACCATAGAAATAAAAAACAGGGGCTAATGTTAAAATGTCTTCTTGTAGAATACTTCCTATCTCTTTGGCTAAAATATTTCCCAGTAACTCAGTTTTAGGAGTCAAAAGAAAGAATCCAGTATAAGATAGAAAAAGCATAGACATGAACTTTGTGAATATCCTACTCTTCGGGGCTTTAAGACAGAAGAAACTTTCAAGTAGTGGCTTCTGAATCTTCAGCTATCTTCACTCCGTCACTCTTGTGGGGTGGCTCTTGGCTAGCTAGGTCCCGACCTTTGTCCCAGCATGAGAAAGGATTTAAGGAAGAGTCACAGATAAAGGTGAGCAGAGGAGCAAGGCTTATTTAAAGCTAAATTTGACACCCACAAATGAGTGCAGGCAAGCTCAAGACAGAGAGCAGCCCTTAACAGCATTTGGAGCCATCCTTTTATTTGATCTGGGAGCATAGGGCGTGGTGACTGGGGCTGAACCTTAATTGAATAATCAAAGGTGGAGAAGTTTGAGGCAGAATTGAGTACCACCCATTTCTTTCCCTTTTCTTGGAAATCTTGGAAGTGCTACACTGCATGATGGGGAGTGGGAGTATAGGCCACGGTAATTTTATATCAATTTACAATTTTATTGTAATAACTGAAAGCCATTGTGGGGATGTAGCCCACAGCTGTATTAAATTTTTTTTTTCTTAAGCTGGGTACTGGTTGTTAAGTGGAAAAACCCAGGCAGCTGGAGTCTTCATGGAAGGGTGTGGGTTTTGGGTGGTGCACGCTGGGCTGTGGCTCAGGTGGAGCTGCTGCAGCACAAGTGCCAGCTACCTCCCTGCCTACATCCTCACTAATTACTTTCATGCCCCCAAAAGAGCCATGCTTAAGAGCAGCCACTGACAGATGTTAGTCATGAACATCTTCAGTAGCTGAGATCAAATTCTGGTTCCACCACTTTGTAACTACATTCTGTGCTTTGGTTTCCTCATAGATAAAATGGAAATAATATTAATGCCCTCGTCCTAAGGTTCTTGAGAGGATTGAAATAAGTATTTCACATAAAATACTCAGAACAATAAATGGCACACTGCAGGTGTCTGGCAAATATTTGCTAACTGAACTTTTTTAAAAAAAGGATAAAAGTTTGGGTGGTAGATATGCTAATTACCCTAAGTTGATCATTAGCCAATCAATCAAAACATCACATTCACCTCACAAATATGTCCATCAAAAAAGCACAAACCTATTTCTATTTTCATTCTTCTTTGTTGGACATTTCATGCTGATCTTGTTACTCCCATTGGCTATTGCTTCATTTTAAATCCTTTTCATTTCCCCCAGGGCTTAGTATTACTTCATCTTCATACCTGCATCAGTGACGCTCTCCTCACCGGGACTTGCGTCTCACATTCTGGGCACTCATCTTCTCCTTTTTGCTTGGCTAGAATGCCATCCAGAATGTTTACCATACCACTGCGCTGCCTTCACGGCTGTCTCTCCCTTCTCAACTGTCACTCAAGTCAGCCTTATGTTGTGCCTACAGCCCAAGTGATTTCCAATCGTGCATAGTTTGTTCTGATTGTCACTGTCCACTGACAACATGGGTCATCATCGGCCATTTCAGAATGCTGCACTCTTCGCCAGCAGGGGGTTTTCTCTAGCAGTTATTATGGAGCTGTGCAAACAGTCGCCGGTGTTTAAGTTGTATCACACTCTCAAACTTTCCTCTTTTACGACTCCCTGGCCCTTTGCCTGAACCTCTTATAATTG
Organism: Lepus europaeus; assembly: GCF_033115175.1. Lineage (NCBI taxonomy): Eukaryota > Metazoa > Chordata > Mammalia > Lagomorpha > Leporidae > Lepus > Lepus europaeus. The sequence continues at coordinate 123,761,199 of NC_084827.1, read as the reverse complement.
TAGTGTAAACTGATCTACACTTTCTGTGCCATTACTATCATTAAATAAGCCCTCTGGGGCAACACTATCTCGACCCTGGAGGGTGGCTGGTTAAGAATCCCAGCTCCAGCTCCAGTATTACATGACACAGGGTAACTAACCGAGCCTCAGCTTTCTTACCTTAAAAAGGGAATAATACAAACTACTTTATACATTGTCTGAAGAATTCGATGAGATAACATTTTTAAAATGCTTGCTTTGGCATCCTAGTTAAGCTCAGTGTGCTCTATAAAACTAGCTATGGTTAATTGTGAAATAACCCAAACGTCTCTCTTTATTTACATGTGCACATAGAGCAGGACTGTCAGGTGAGCATACATGCTGTCTGTTACATTCTAGATTTTTAATGAATATTTGTTGAGGGCATAATTCCTGGTATGAACAATGTTTTTTAAGAACTCAAAAACATGTTTCTCAAACACGACGTGCCTTAATCAGGGGATTATTTCTGCAAATCTCCCATTAATGAAACAGAAACAGGAGAATATAGACAACCAGGATTCCTGTGACTCACTAACATCTCTTTTCCTCTGTTCCCTCATTCATTAATTAAGCAATTATTGGATGCTTATTGCACAACTATCAGCAAATCCTTTACTTGATAAGCTATCTTGTACAATAGCTGTTGGCTAAAAGAATAGAATTCCAACAATCCAATTGTGTATAGTTGCATTTTATCTTTTTCTTTTAATTCCTTATTTTTAGTGAAGGCCAGTGTACTAAATCCAGTATGTAGAAGAAGCAAATGATCTGGAAGATTATTTTTAAAAATATGCATAAGGTCTCAGAGAATGGGGGAGAGGGTTGAACATCCACTACACCATCTCTCCCAATTCAGGGCTTTACAGAGGCAAGCCTATTCATGCTTAGCAAGGAATCTGTGGCTACAATCTACAATTTCCCCACAAATACCTAGACACTAATTTTTCGGTGTTAAACAAACAAAATCCCAATTTCTTCTATTTACAGATGTCTTAATAACTAAATCACAAGTTGGTTTTCCTTTCTTGTCATTAACTTGTTTTCACAGTTGGCTTTTTTTCCTGAAGGATAAATCTGTACTATTACAGCCTGAGGGGCATTTAAGATACTGCTTTGCACCTGGGAAAGCCATTTAATTACTCGAGCTGTCAAAATGTTTTATTGTAAACAGCTTTTCTGATAGAGCCTGTTTCTCTCCTATGAACTATCTTCCCCAGAAGACAATCCTCCTAACAGAGGAGCATAGAGTACAGGTGCCATCATTTAGAGGAATGAAGTTTTTATGTCTGAAAATATCCCATCCTTCTTCTTATGTCTGATTAAGAAATAGTGCATATTCATTTTTCTTTAGCTTATCTGCATCATAAAACATTATCATACTAAGATTTTCAAAAATGAAATAGACTGCCTAAACCACAGATAAAAGTAAGGTTTTATTTGAAATAATAAATGTTGTCCTGTGTGCATCTACTAACTATTTAGAATATACTCTAACAACACAAAAAAATGGGTCTAGATTTTGTAAAATCTTATACGTCACACAAAAAAGCTGACTATCACCCAAATAAACTCAGGAATAAAAAAAAAAGTCCCTCATGATATATTTTTAAAATATATCATGTGGGATCTCTGTCTTTAATGTGCTGTACACTGTTATTTAATGCTATAAATAGTACTCCAACAGTGTTTTTTCACTTTGTGTTGCTATGTGGGGGCAAACTGTTGAAATCTTTGCTTGATATGTGCTAAACTGATCTTCTGTATATAAAGAGAATTGAAAATGAATCTTGATGTGAATGGAAGGGGAGAGGGAGCAGGAAAGGGGAGGGTTGCGGGTGGGAGGGAAGTTGTTGGGGGGGGGGGAGACATTGTAATCCATAAGCTGTACTTTGGAAATTTATATTCATTAAATAAAAGTTTAAAAAAAAAGTCCCTGTAATATACAAAGGTCTTTTACACATGGCACAGTTAAAAGAGGATTGTTTCATCTGCCTTGACTGAACCTAATATTCCAAATCTGTTATAGCTCTTCTTCATTTTCAGAAAACTTACTCGAATTCCAGGATCAGCTCTGCACTTGGAGGACCAAGAGCATAGTTAGGGGAAGGTTTTCTTGTTTATGTAGAGGCAGGGTTCCAATTTATGTACTGTGAATTCTCCATTCTGGAGTCTTCTTGTCCAAGAATAAAGGTGGTTTGTTAGGTAGAGAAATACAGTGAAGTCTACATTATATCTTTTAAAGATCGTCAGCAGCTAATGGCCATAATTAGAAGTAAATAATTAGCACATTTATTTAAATTAGGCTGTTAGCTACAGTCTTATTGTGAATGATAAAGTTTCTAAATCCTTGTGCTTTGATAACTGTCATGTGAAAATATGGAGGAATCTAACAGTTCCTGTATGTGTAAAATTCAGACAGATGATTTCTTATTTCTAGATAGGATAATTAATAAAGAGGCCCCGACTGCAGTTAGTATATTATTGTAGTTTCAAATAGAACTCTAAACCGAATCTCAAAGAAGGTCATCGTTAACAGCCCTTCTCTACTGTATATTCAAACATTCACATACACCCCTTCACGTACATGTAGGCATTGAACTATCTGTGATGTTACTACAGTTCATAGTATCTATTGTGTTGCTCAAAGATGCTGCACTGAATCTGTGTCAAACTGCAGGTGCACCTAGCCTCTGCTCTAGGTTTTACTGAGAACCCGCCCCCCATGACAGCATCCAGATACATAACTTTCTTGCTACCTTAAGAATTAGGATTATGGCTTTTATCTTGACTAACTAAGTGTTCTCAGAGTTAGAAGTAAACAAGGGGAGTTGATTTTTAGCCTACTGGACAAGATGCACATATCCTACCTGTGAGTGCCAAGGCTTGATTCCTGGCTCCTACTGCAGACTCCAGCTTCCAGGCACTACAGACCCTGGGAGGCAGTGATAACAGCTCAAATAACTGGGTTCTGCCATCCACAAGGGAGGGAGTCTGGATTGAATTCCTGGCTCTTGGCTCCTATCTTTGCCCAGCCCCAGTTGCAGTTGTCTAGGGGAGTAAACTGGTGGTTGAGATCTCTCTGTCTCTATAAATAAAAAAGAAATTTTTTAAAAAAGTAATGAACGATGTAGGAAGGTAGAAATGCTTGTAAAGTTATAGACAGGGAGTAATGCAGCAAGGATATTTATCTGGAGGCATTGTGAGAAAATGGTGGGATGAAGTGATAGGAAGCAGAAAGATGTATGTGTAGACCAGTAGTTCTCAACTCTAGCTGTGTGACAGAACTACCTGGAAGCTTTGAAAATAGTGCATTTGCCAGCACTTTGCTTCCAAGTATTCTTATTTAATTTGGGATGCAGCCTGGGCATTCGCTTTGTTTAAAAGTAACTCAGTTGGATTTAATGTGCAGTCATGTTTGTGAGACACTCATGAAAAGACAGGTGCCAGAGACCTAATAGTAGGATGGCCAGATGACAGGACACCTATTTAAACTTGAATTTCTGACAAACGATGACTAATCATTTAACATAAGCACATTTCAAATATAGCACTGACATACTGAAAAAAACAACTGGTCATTCTTTCTGAAATTTGAATTCCACTGGGCATCCTATATTTTTATGCATGGGAAGAGACTTATCTTACATAACTAGAAAATAAAGCAAGGCAAACCATCTCATATTAGTTGAAAAAGGCCCCAAACTATGAACTGCAATGTGGAATGTTAGTGTGCTGGTCTGAACCACAGGAGCTATGTGTCCATAGTGAACAGATGATAAATTTTGCCCAAGTGTGGTCTTTGCAAATGAGCAAAATTCCCAAACAGGGAAGTTTTATGCATTCCCTTGCCAAAATCCAGTGTAAGATCTGACTACTTTGATGTAAAAAGCGCCAGGCACTATTGATCATCAAGAAGAGCAAGCAGGAGATTCTTGGCATCCTCGAATGGAGCTGGGAATAGATGGCCCAAGAGCCCCTCAGCCATCTCCGGGCCCGCGACAAGCTGCCTTGGAGTCTCCCTAGACTTTCCTGGGAGAACGGATCGGATCATGCTGTCAGCTGTTCCCTTACTGTTCTCTCTGCGATGTCCCTGCTTTGATGCAGCTTTGTTGTGAAACTTGGCCTGTGTGTGATGTTGGTTTCTTTTCTACCATGTGAAGAGTTAAAACTGCTCCTTCTTTCTTTACTCCCCTTTCTTACCTTTTGCTCCTACTCTGACTACGTGATCAAATGCTGTGTTTTAAGCTGTTTTCACTCCTCACAAGTTTCTGAGATTTTTCTTTCAGAGCTCCAACAACAGTTGTCAGTTCATGCATCAAATCCAGAGGCTTTCCACCAGTTACCGGGACACCCCCTCCACCTCTGAGCTAACCTGGGCCTCGCAGCCCAAGTGTTGCAGACATGGATCTTTTCATTCCTACTAAGTCTCCTGGTGCAAGGTAATTCCATTGAGTTCTATTTCCACCCAGCTCTATGACTCATACTCAGTATAATAAGGTCCCACCCCTCTTTATTTGTTCAGTATTTGACTCTACCACACTCTAAGTTTCCACAATCTACAATTGTAACCAAGGATTTGAGGAATGGCCTCTGAGGGCCCCCCTGTTCAGGAAAGTGACAGACAGATCCTGAATGTTTTATGGATGTGGGGGGGGGGGTGTGGGTGTATTCTTTTGTTTTGGTTTTACTTCAACTCTCCTACACACATAATTCTGAAGACCACGATTTATATAATGAATAAATTGAGAGCACATGGTTGGAATCATTCAGATTGGCTGAAGACAACCCACTGGCGTCTCCTGAGATGAATCTGGCATGTTTGCCTCCTACCAAATTTGGTAAAACAGCACTGATCAAGGTGAAGAATGGGAGAATTCAGGGTGACTAACCTGTAGTAACTTCCAGTGCTTGACACACTAGAATTCAAAAACAAAACAAACATAAGAAAAACTTGCACAGTGCAGCTGTGTTTGTTTTGTGGCGAGCCTCACCTGGTTAAGAGGGAACTTTGCATCTCTTGCATCTTGCCTGAAATACCAGTTGCAGCTGTGCTGGCAATAGAAGACTAAATCTAAGCCAGTGTTCCTAACTGTGGAGCTCATGGAAAGGCAGAACAGCATCACCTGGTAGTTTGTTAGAAAAACAAACTCTTGGTTCCATCTCAATCCTACTAAATCAAAACTCCTGGGGTAGGAGCTCAACAGTCTGTGTTAACAGGTTTGCAGGCTGATTCTGATGGCTGCTCACATTTCAGACCAATGCCTTAAACACTAATGATCCCTTCTGATACATGAGCTCTCTCAGCATAGCTCTTGATGGCATTGACTCTCAATTCTGCCATTTTCTTTCATGGTATCGCCTCTGACCCTGGAGAGAGACATGTTGCCCCCCAGGACACAGAAACACATACAGCATTACTACCTGGGGCTCTGCTGACACTCCAGGGTCTCTCTGTTGCCCTCCACCATGGCAGGAGCCCTACCTCTGCTCAGTGACACAACTTGGGTCCTCTTGCTAGTACAATTAGCGAGAAAAGAATTGGATATTTATCACCATCTGATTCTAATACTGCACAGAACTCTATCAGCTTCCCCTCCAAAATGTCCTGAGAAAGTTCTTTTTTTTTTGACAGGCAGAGTTAGACACAGAGAGAGAGACAGAGAGAAAGATCTTCCTTCCGTTGGTTCACCCCCCAAATGGCCACCATGGATGGCGCTGCGCTGATCCGAAGCCAGGAGCCAGGTGCTTCCTCCTGGTCTCCCATGGGGTGCAGGGCCCTAGCATTTGGGCCATCCTCCACTGCCTTCCCGGGCTACAGCAGAGAGCTGGACTGGAAGAGGGGCAACCGGGACAGAATCCGGCGCCCCTACCGGGACTAGAACCAGGGGAAGCGGCACTGCAGGCAGAGGATGAGCCTAGTGAGCCGCGGTGCTGGCCCTGAGAAAGTTCTAATCCTATGGCTGCAATTGTGGTCCTTGAGTGATGGGGAAGGGAGATCCAAGATCAAGTCTCCTCTCAAAGCAACAATTCTCTGGCTTTGGCTTGCACAGGAAATCATGAGATCACTTAAAATACACATATTCAAGCCCAAGAGGTTCTGAAAAAATGACAGTCAATGGGGTAGAGCTCAGGAATCATTATTTAACCAGACCTCCAAGAGATCCTTATTGAGTTGCTTTTGTAATGAGCTTGGAGGGCCACTGCCCCACACAATAGTAGATACAGCCCTCTTAGCCCATGCACTATATCCATTTCCAAACTTTCTGAGAGGGAGAACCCTCAGCTCGCTCTCAGCAAATAACTTTGTAATGATAATAACCCCACAGGTTCATATGACACTGGTACACTTCTAAGGTTCTTTAAAATGCGACACGTCAAAACAGCAAGGGCACAACTGACATTGCATTCAGAACATTGCCTTTCAATCTCAGCAGATACCTAGAAACAATTTTGGACTATGTATTTGTGGCTGTATAGAACATGTAGGTATCCATGCTGTACATGAAATCAGACACTATGAAACATGCTTCTAAGGGAAATCTAAAACAAGGCATCTGCCTTTCTTAGCAAGAATGAACTTAAGGTGATTTTCAGTGCAACTGCTTTAGAGAGTCCCAGCTGTTTTTAAGGCAGTGGTCTAAAAGAGGGGATTGTGTATTTTTTCCATACTTGGAAAAACTTACCATGCAACTTCCACAGCATACTGCCAAATAAATACTAACTATGTCTATTTGGAAAATATGCTTTCGGCACTTGGAACAGGGACGTAAAAATCAACCAAGAATTCCCTTAATTTAGAAGTGGACAGAGACCCCAAGGACACATATTCATCTTGTAATAATAAAGAATGAGGCCATCCTCTTGGGAACTTTCCACTGGGCAGAAGCTAGACCAGTCACTTTTATTAGAAAAGAGTGTTAATGCAGCTAAGGTTGCACGTCTGATTCCCACATCAGAGAAAAACTATTCTCTGGTCAGCAACCCTGAACTCCAGCCAGCTGTGTTGCAAAGATCTGCCATTTGTCAGGAAATGTTTCCAGAAAAATGGAGGAGCTGTTAATCCCCCTGTACAAGAAATCTGAGCTCTCTTCACACTGGTTCACAAAACTGACTTCATTACTGTTGCTGTACGTACTGCTTTTTGGATTTAAAAGCACCTGCCTCGCTGGGAGCATCATCTCTTTCTACACAACAGTTTCAACTCTGCAACATGTTAGGGAATCCAAAGCAGAATCCCCAGATATTCAGCAGACAGCATGGTGTTCAACTATGATCACCTCTGTTCCATAGGAAAAGCACCTACTTGCAGTTTTCCCACCAACTTTTTGTTGTAACAAGTGCTAAGTTGGTGAGATGATGTTGCTGTCACTTCATTTTAGTTCTGTTTCAGTTCTTTATTTTTTGTACATGATTCAGGTTATAGATTCATATGTACTAATTCTAACTAAAATGACTGTTGGAAGATTGCATACACTTTCACGCAGTAAGGGAGGTGTAAGTGTGTATTACAGAAACACATGTATTAAACAGACATCATCCCATCTTCCCATCGGTTACATTTCTCTAAAGAGAAAAAGACAAAAGCCAAAACCAAAGGACGAGTCGACTTTACTATGCTTTTCTTAGTTCTCACTTATTTTCTGTTCTGATTTTTCTTTTGAACAAGAAACAGAAAGAAGGTAAAAAAAAAAAAAATCATCATTCCAAGAGGAACTGTGTTAAAGTAAGCTTTGAGGACTGGAGCCAAAGGCCTTTTTCCGTGAGCTTCTGGAACAAAACAAAAATTGAAACCCAAGTGCACAGATAGCAAGTGGTGATGCTCCCTGCGGCAGCTTTGCAGACTGAAGCTGAGCTGCATGCGCTACCACTGGTGACTGTTAATGCTGCGGGCCCCAGATCAAGGGGCAGTAAGAAGCACCAAGTGTGGCTGATCTCTGCTCCATAAGCATACTAAATGGGTACAAACTGCTGGGAGTTACCCTCTTGACAAGAAACTCTCAATTCACCTTACCTAGAACTGTGTACATTTGGGCAAGGCTGGATAAATGACACAGTGAGGTCCAAACCCCTAACTCCACAGGCAAGCAAATGATCAATTAAGGGCAACAGACTTGAGAACAACTTTTTTTTTTAAAGATTTATTTATTTATTTATTCGACAGGTAGAGTTACACACACACACACACACAGAGAGAGAGAGAGAGAGAGAGAGAGAGAGAGAGAGAGACAGAGAGAAAGATCTTACTTCCGTTGGTTCACTCCCCAAATGGCCACCATGGCTGGTGCTGTGCCAGTCGGAAGCCAGGAGCCAGGAGCTTCTTCCTGGTCTCCCATGCGGGTGCAGGAGCCCAAACACTTGGGCCATCCTCCACTGCCTTCCCAGGCCACAGCAGAAAGCTGGACTGGAAGAGGAGCAACCGGGACTAGAACCTGGCGCCCATATGGGATGCAGGCACTGCAGGCAGAGGATTAACCAAGTAAGCCATGGCGCCGGCTCAAGAACAAGTTTTGCTGTTAATTTTCATAATACAACTCATTAAGGACAGAGGTCCTACATGGGGAGTAAGTGCACAGTGACTTCTATTGTTGATTTAACAACTGACACTCTTATTTATGATGTCAGTGATCACCGGAGGCTCTTTCCATGAGCTGCTAAAGCTATGGAAGCCTTTTGTGACCACAGACTCCATCAGTATTTGGATAAGGCCATAAGCAAAGTGGAAGTTCACTCCTCCCTTCAGAGAAAAGTACATCCAGTGAGAGAGGACAGGGGTTACACAGGGAGTCACTCTCAGAGATCCTTCGTGTAGGATATTTTTTGCAACAGAGTCTTGGCTAAATCTTTACTTAGCACAGAGTTGGTTCTATGTATATAAACTAAAAATGAACCATAATGAAGAATGGAGGGGAGAGGGAGTAGTAGGTGGGATGAGAGTTTGGGTGGGAGGGTGGGTATGGGGGAAAGAAACACTATATTCCTAAAGTTGTACCTAGGAAAATGCATTCATTAAATAAAAGCTTTAAAAAAAAAAGAGAGACTTGTCCAAGGACACAGCGTAACATCAGTTATCACAAAATCATCACGTTTTCACACCAGAGATGTTTTGGCTGTCTTAAAATATTAGAAAGACGAAACGAACGATGCCTTGAACAGTGTACCTGACTCCCCGTGCAACCCCTGTCCTTTCTCACTGCATCTCGTTGCTCCTGTCTGCATGAGCTTCCCTGCCTCCTTCAGATTCCCCTCACTTTTCTAAACCATTGCTGAATCTCCTCCTCGCACTATATTCCTCCTTTCTCTTCAACTCAGAGAGGGGCATGACATAGGAACAGGGAGAGAAATCGAGTATCTACTGCTTATGCTGCTTGGCAACTTTTATTCCAGGTGCTACATTTTGACAGGACATTTCAAATGCCCCCACTATGCAGCCAGCTTTGCAATGAAGATGATGCATTAAAAACTCTAGTAATATCAGAAGAGAGATTTTCTATTTAAATTTCTGATTCTACCATGGCTGGCATATGCCACAGGTACCTTTTATGCACCCTTCCAATTCTCTCAGCTACAACTATCTCTGGCTCTGGGTAGGATGGCAGAGCTCAGCTCTGAGAGGGCTCCAGCCAGCCTCATACAGGCTCAATCTGCTGGCAGCATCCCATGGCAGCCCTTCAGTCCTGTCTCTCTCTTTCCTATCCCCTGGGTTTTCCTATTGCTGCAGTTGCGGGAGGCCTACAGAATCCTGCTTAGTATACAAGCATGCACAACTACAAGCATGCAAGTTGGGGAGAATCTTTAACCAGTGGGAAATGGGAGGTAGTGGAAATTATTCAGCCTCCTCTCTTCCCCAGCCTCAGGCAAGATACCGAAATACAGAGTGCATAGAACTTCATGGGCAAGAGTCTCAAGGCCAGTTTTCTTAGATATCTTCCACCTTTTTTTCACTTCTGTTATCTGACTTATACTCTCTAGTAAAGTAACAGCACTCAAACCTGCTGTCTAGGTAGCAGGTCAAGTGTTGGTGTACTTTTCTATAGAATTTCAAAAACAACTTACATCAAAGTAAACTTCATTTAAGTCCATTTTCCATCTTGAAGTACCCTTGTACTTTGAATTTCAAAATGGAATAGGAAGTATTTTACAATATAAGATTTGGCATTTATCAACTATGTCAGTATATCTAATACTGAAAACTTTAACCACTGGTTAACTGAGAACCTGGGTGTCAATGACTTCCTCAAATTCAGTGTTAAAAGGAGTTCTTCCATATATTTACACTTCACAAGCTTTGGCATAATAAGAGTACATGCAAATTAGAATAAAGAAGGAGGAAAAAGCATTAAAATGCACCATCAATTTATGTTCCTTGTGTTTTCTATCTAACTTCAATGACTTAAGTTCATTTGTGGTAAAAGCAAAATATTTATAGGTTTTGAATTAAAAATATATGAGGATTCTGGTAAGATAAATAGATTTTTCTTTAATGTGCAACATGTTAGAATCTTTGATAGGCATATCACTACAAGATTTTTTATAGACATGTATCAATATATCAATGTGTTACATGTTGGGGATCCAGTGGCAGGCAAAAATAGAACTCCTTGGCCTGGGTAGTTTTCCACCCATTGAAGGAAGATCATCATCAACCCAATGACTGTAAATGAATGTGAACTTATAAATATGAATAATGTTATAAAGGGGAATTACAAATTGAAATTGAATGAGAGTTTATAATACAATTCTGACAAGGACTCAAAAAATCTAAGGAGAGTAACATGTATGTCATTTGCAACATGATTTGATTATGAATCACTTTCAAAGAATTTTTTTTTTTTTTTTTTTTTTTTGTGGAAGGGGAAATGCTGGGTTAGAAATGAGTCTGTAAGTGGGCTGGATGTTTGGTGTAGAGTTGTCCCCAGCTGTGACACCCACATCCTACATCAGAGTGTCTAAATCCCAACTTTGCTTCAATTCTGGCTTCCTGTTAATGTTCATTCTGGGAGGCAGCAGGTGATGGCGCAGGTGGCTGGGTCCCTGCCATCCACTTGGGAGATCTGATTAAATTCTTTGCTCCCAGGTATTTGGGAAGTGAATCACTATGTGGGAGTTGTCTTTTCTCTATGTCTTGCTGTCTCTCTACCTCTCAAATAAAATAAATAGAAATTTTAAAGGTAGAAAGGAGGCTCAGTTTGTAGCCAATATTCAAACAAAGCTCAAAATCTTGTTCATGAAGATGGTTCTTAGCCTCTCTGTCACCTGAAAGTGAGAAGTTTGAGCTTACAGATCTTCACTGAGATCTCTAGCTGTATATTGTATGATTGAATAATTTTAACTAAATTATTTAGAGATCTGAGTGTATTGTTTGTGATTTCTCCAGGACCCAACTGCTGTTCCTTCTCTCTTTGATGCTAATCTAATTGCTAATTAACCCCTCTATTTGAATAATACTATGGGAAATGGAAGACATAAAATCTACATTAGGAAATTTTGCTGCTTATTGACAGCTCTTGCCAGGAGGGAGACGAAAGCTATTGTACTCTTTAGCCTAAAGAAAGGCATCATCCAACAAAAAGCATACTCTTTGTTCAAAGAATAATGTTCAAAGTCAAAAAAATGTTTGTAATGGAAATTAGTCCATGTTGTCTTTAGCAATCACTGTAGACAATAATTGTGTTACATTTTCTATTATAAAAATATGTGTATGTAAGGTGTTTGCAGTTCAAATAACCTCAAAATATTTAAAAATTTTTCTAAAAAATCAATGAAAATTAACACATATATGCGTTTTAAATGCCACTGTAAAGCTAACCCCTATTTTAAAACTCCTCAAACTTCTATTTCTTATTTCTATCCTCCTTAAAAATGCTTTACTGTGTGCCTTGTATGTCTAATTTATCTTGGGTAATATGGATTTAATAAGACATATTTCCTTAAGTGTTGGTGCTTAGAAAGCTCTTGCTACAATTTGTTGTTTAGATCAAACACATCTGGTGCTATTTTGACCTGGCAATTACATATAGTTTCTTCCTTAATTTCTCAGGAAAAAAAATAATAGTGAGACAAACAGGGGCTATGTTCAAATTATTTTTAAATTTCTCCCACTTGAATGAAATGAATAAGGACTCCTATAAGCATTTCCATTTCAGGGCTACATAAAACTTCCTCATTCATTCTACATAGTCAAGAAATAACCTTTTAGATGTCCAAAAGACAAGTTTAATGGCAACCTTCAAACAGTTCAATAAGCTACCCTACAAATTGGGGCTGGATGTATTTATTTCCCCCTCAATATTATGTGTCAGAAGACCTATTGTTAATCCCAGCTGCACATTTTTTTCCAATTTTGGATCTTTTTGTCAGTTCATCCAATCACTATGAAATTCTGTGTATGTTTTTACATGGAAATAAAATGAGCTGATTTACATATATCACAACAAAACTGCTTAAAAGCTCAAATAAAACAATATGTGTGAGACCATTTTGAAGTATAAAAATAATTTACAAATATGAGATACTCTCCTTGTAGATCTTTAAATATTCATTTTATTAAAAACTAACAATTAACATCACCTGTTAGATACTATGAAATATATGAAAATTGTATATAATTCAATGCTTGTCAATTATAAAAGCTGACTAAAAAACACAGAAATCAGTTAAGAGTACACAGCAAATTAAGCAGTATATCCTGTGAGCAAGAAAAGTAATTGTTGCTTAAAGAAGAAAATAATCAGTATCAAATGGAATTATCAGTGAGAGAGTTCATAAACCTACCATCGGCAAGGAGGGATCAATAGTGTTTGAGTAATTGGAGAGGATTTGAGTAAGTGGAGAGCAAAGGAATGAGAGAAGACAGTACGCAGCAGGGACAACAGCAGGAGGAAAAAGCTGAAATGTCAGCACAAGTGCACACCTTCTCGGGTGACATGGGTAGATCCTATTAGGAAAATTTTAAACCATCTCATTCTTGGTTTTGGTATACATTTAAATCACTGCATTCTTCTACCCAAAGGAAAATGTGGAAGAATTCAAAAATCAAAGAAATCATTAAGAGACACTTTGTTCTCAGACATCTAATACCTCCTCTTCGTCCTTGCTCCTCTTCCACCAAAAGCAGCATACGTCATTTTTGGCAGCCTGTCAGCCGGCAAGCTGTCACTGTGCTAATTAATGGGTCTATGAGTAGAAAGGAAATGATAAAATGACAATCTGATGTTTCAAATTTACTCTGCGATGGCCACGCCCCAAAATACAACCTGCAGACTTTATAAATCAAGAGGAAACATCTGTTCATTTTTTCTAATCAAGCACAATGTGATGGCGACTCCAACTTGCCTGATTTGTACAGCACCAGTTTGGATTGCCCCAGGGCAACTCTGGCATAATAGCAAGGGAAGCAAGGACCCAGGAGAACAAAAAACATAAAGGAGATGTTTAGTCATGGTGATGTTCGGGATTATCATATAACTGGAGGCAACCATGGAATCATGTTTTGTCCATAAAATTTGTCATGGTTATCTCAGAAGCCCAGAAAGAATGTTCATGTGACGTGCTACAGTAGCTCTATTTTATTTTATTTTGAATTTTAAAATTTTTATTAAAATTTTTCACATATAAAAATTGTGCATATTTATGGGCTACTATGTGATGCTGCATTACATCTATGCATTGTTTAACATCCAGTCAGCGTAAATATATTTATCCTTTCAGGAAATTAACATTTGTTTATAGTGAAAGTATCCAAAGTCTTCTAGTTTTTTTGTTTGTTTGTTTGTTTGTTTTTTTAAGATTTATTTATTTGTTTGAAAGTCAGAGTTACAGAGAGGCGGAGGCAGAGAGAGAGAGGTCTTCCATTCAATGGTTCACTCCTCAATGGCCGCAACAGCAGGAGCTGTGCCGAGCAGAAGCCAGGAGCCAGGAGCTTTCTCTGAGTCCCTGATGCAGGTGCTGGGGCCCAAGACTTGGGCCATTTTCCACTGCTTTCCCAAGCCAGAGCAGAGAGCTGGATCTGAAGTGGAGCAGCTGGGACTCCAACCAGTGCCCACAGGGGATGCTGGCACTGCAGGTGGAAGCCCCACCCTCTATGCCATAGTGCTGGTCCTGTTTTGTTTGTTTTTAAAGAGAAATGCACAGGCCGGCGCCATGGATCAATAGGCTAATCTTCTGCCTGTGGCACCGGCACACCGGGTTCTAGTCCTGGTTGGGGCGCCGGATTCTGTCCCAGTTGCCCCTCTTCCAAGCAAGCTCTCTGGTGTGGCCCGGGAGTACAGTGGAGGATGGTCCAAATCCTTGGGCCCTGCACCCACATGGGAGACCAGGAGAAGCACCTGGCTCCTGCCTTAGGATCAGCACGGTGCGCTGGCTGCAGCGCGCCGGCCACGGCGGCCATTGGAGGGTGAACCAACGGCAAAGGAAGACCTTTCTCTCTGTCTCTCTCTCTCACTGTCCACTCTGCCTGTCAAAAAAAAAGAAAGAAAGAAATGCACATTGCATTATTAATAGTCACCCTACTGTGTCATAGAACCCCAGATTGTTTTATTCCTATCTAGCTATAACCATATTCCCTGTCAATCAACTTTTCCCCATCTCTCCCTCCCTACTTTCTTCCCCAGCCTTTGGTAACTTGCAGTGCATTTTAAACTTCTATGAGTTCACCTATTGTTTTTTGTTGTTCACATATGAGTGAGATCATGTGACATCTGTCTCTCTGTGCTTAGCTTATTTCACCTAGCATGATGACCCCCAGCTGCACCCATGTGGTAGCAAAGGACAAAATTTTATCCTGTTTATGATTGACCAATATTCCATTGTTTATATGAACACTATTTTTCTAATCCAGTCGTTGGAGAATGGACACTTAGGTTATTTCCAGTGGGTGGCTACTGTGGATAGTAACGTGGGAGTACAGGTGTCTCTTTGACAGCCTGATTTCATTTTCCTTGGAGATATACACAGGAGTGGGATTTCCAGATCATATGGTAGTTGTATTTTTAGTTTTTGGGGAAACTCCTTACTGCTTTCTACAATGACTGTATTAATTTACATTCCTACCGAAATTCTGCAAGCATTCCCATTTGTTCATATCTCTACTTGTTATCTTTTGTCATGTTGATAATTACCAATCTTACTAGAATGAGGTGATGTGTCATTGTGGCTTTGATTTGTATTTCTCTGTTGATTAGTGATGCTCAGCATCCTCTCATGTACCTGTTGGCAATTTGTATGTCTTCCTTTGAGAAATGTCTGTTTGGATCCACTGCCCATTTTTAATTGGATTATTTGTTTTTCTGCTATTGTGATGTTGAGGCCCTTACATATTTTGTATATTAACTCTTTGTCAAAGGTATAGCTGCAAACACTTTCTCCCACTCTGTAGGTTGTCTCTTTACTCTGTTGATATCTTCTTTGCTGTGCAAAAGGTCTTTAGTTTGATGAAATCCATTTGTCTATTTTTGCTTTTATTTCCTGTGCTTCTGGAGTCTGATCTAGAAAATACTTGCCTATTCCAATGAGCTGAGGCATTTTCCCTATTTTCTTCTAATAGTTTCAAAGTTTCAGATATCACATTTAGGCTGTAATTCATTTTGAGTTGATTTTTATGCATGGTGAGAGATAAGGAACTAGATTAATTTTTTTGCTTGTGAAGGTACAATTTTTCCAACACTGATTATTCAAAAGACTGTCCTTTCTCCAATGCATATTCTTAGTACCTTAGTCAAAGATCAGTTGGCTGTAGATGTATGGTTTACTTCCAGGGTCTCTGTTCTGTTCCATTGGCCTATGGATCTGTTTTTATGCTAATACTGTGCAGTTTTAAGCACTGTAGCTGTGAAATATATTTCATTTTATTTTTAATGTTTATTCACTGTTATCTATTAGAGAAAGAGAGAGGAGAGAGAGAGAGAGAGAGAGACAGAGAGACAGAGAGAGAGAGACAGAGAGAGAGACAGAGAGAGAGAGAGAGAGATGGATCTTCTATCTACTGCTTCATCTCCCAAATGCCCACAACAGTCAGGGCTAGAATAAGCTGAAGTTAGGAGCCAGGAACTCCATCCAAGTCTCCCATCTGGGAGACAGGAATTCAGGTACTTGAGCCATTACCTGCTGCCTCCCAAGCACATTAGCAGGAAGCTGGATTGGAAAGCAAGGCAAGACTCCATCTGAGGCACTCAGATATGGGATGGTTGTGTCCCAAGCAGCAGTTTAACATTCTGTGCCACAATAACTACCCCTGTAATATAAAGTCAAGTAGTATAGTTTATCTAACTTTGTTCTTTTTGTCCAAGATCGCTACATCTATTTGGGGTGTTTTGTGGTTCCATATAAATTTTAGTAGTTTTATCTAATTCTGTAAAAAAATGTCATTGGGACTGTGGTACTAAATGTGCAGATTGCTTTTAGTAGTATGCACATTTTGATGATATAAATTCTTCAATCCATGGAACACAGGATATCTTTATGTCTTCTGCAATGTCTTTCATCAATGATTTATAGTTTTCATTTTAGAGATCTTTTACCTCTTTGGTTAAATTTATTCCCAGGTATCTTTTATTTTGTAGCTATTGCAAATGGGATCCTTTTTTTGACTTCTTTTTCTAAGGATTCACTATCAGTGTGCAATGACACTACTGATTTTGGTACATTGACTTTGTATCCTGCAACTCTTGCAAAATGTCTGTTTGTTCTAATAGTGTTTTTGGATATCTTTGGGATTCTCTATAAAACACCATCTGCAAATAGAAACACTTTGATTTCCTCATTTCCATTTCAAATGCTCTTTATTTTTTCTTGTCTGATGGTTTTAGCTAGGACCTTTCATACTACATTGAATAAAAGTGGTGAAAGTGGGCATCACTATCTGGTTCTGGATCTTAGAGATGAATTATTCAGTTTTTCCCCACTCAACAGGAAGTTAGCTGTTGCCTTGCTATACATGTCTTTTGTTATATTAAGATATGCTTGCTCCTTCTACATTTATAAAATATGTGAAAATATACCTAATATGGTCATAGTGTTTAACACAAAGGGATGTTGAATTTTGTCACATGCCTTCTCTGTATCTATTGAGATGATCTTTGTATCTATTGAGTTGATTTTTGTTCTTCAATCTATTGATGTGGTATATCACATTCATTGATTTGCATTTTTTAAGATTTATTTTATTTATTTGAACGACAGTTATAGAGAGAGCTAAAGACAGAGAGAAAGAGGTCTTCCATCTGCTGGTTCACTCCCCAAATAGCCTCAATGGCTGGAGCTGAGCCAATCCAAAGCCAGGAGTCAGGAGCGTTTTCTGGATCTCCTACATGAGTGCAGGGGCCTAAGAACTTGGAACATCCTCCGCTGCTTTCCCAGGCTCATTAGCAGGGAGCTGGATCAGAAGTGGAGCAGTCAATACTTGAATCAGCTCCCATATGGGATGCTGGTGCTGCAGGCTAGGGCTTTAACCTGGCACATCACAGCACTGGCCCTGATTTGCATATGTTGAATAATCCTTGCATCACTGGGTTGACTCCTACCTGATCATGGAGAGATTTTAAATGTGCTACTGGATTCTATTTGCTAGTATTTTGTTGTGAATTTTTGCATCTATGTTCATCAAGGATATTTGCCTCTAGCTTTTTTGTTTTGTCTTGTTTTATCATTTCCTGGTTTTGGTATTAAGGTAATTCTGGCCTCATGGAATGAATTTGAAAGAACTCCCTGTTTTCTATTTTTGAAATAATTTAATGAAGATTTGTGTTATTTCTTCTGTAAAAGTATAGTAGGATTCAGCAGTAAAACCATCTGATCTTGGGCTTTTCTTTAAAATTTTTTTAAGTTACTGATTCAGGTTTGCTACTTGTTATTGGTACGTTTAGATAATTTCTTTCCTCAAGATTAAATCTTACATGTCCAATAATTTGTCCGTTTCTTCTAGGTTGTCAGTTTGTTTCCATCTAATTGTTCAGAGTTATGTCTAATAATCTTTTGTATTTATGCCAGTCATAATGCCTCCATTTTGATTACTTTATATTGTATTTTAACCTTCTCTGTATTTTTCATGGTTAGCCTATCTAATGGTTTATCCTTTTTGTTTATCTTTTCAAATAATCAGCTCTGTGTTCTATTGACTTGTTTTTTTGTCTCTATGTCATTAATTTGAGCCTCTAAGTTTTATTAAATGTTTTGTTCTACCAATATTGGCTTTGATGGCAACAAAAATTTGATGGCAACAAAATTGCCAATTTTGGCAATGATAGCAACAAACTTTGGTTTGTTTTTCTAGTTCATTGAGGTACACCAGTAAGTTGTTTATCTGAGACCTCTCTTTTTTTCTTTTTCTTTTTCTTTTTTTTGAGATTAAAAGGTGTTTATTTTACTGCAAGAAACTCTGAAATTCATGTATAGAGGGGTTTCCAGAACTTTCCAGGAAAACACATATTTTGATGCCTGTGATGTACATGTATCATACATATGCATTACCCAGTACATATATGTGTGACATGCACATGTATGCAAGTATTCATGCGTATACCATACAAACGTATAGACACGTGTACATGTACAACACAATCTCCAATCATACAGAACTTTTATTGGAAAACACTTTAAGTCCTTCACAGAAGCTGCCCTTCAGTAGCAGCACTTGAGACACTGGCAGAAGAGAGAGGTCTGACTTTTCTTAGCAACCTCCTGCATATTTTCCTGCAGATCAGCGCATAGCACTGTTAGGACTTTTTTTGTAGAAAGACACTCTTTTGGGGCCGGCGTTGTGGTGTAGTGGGTTAAGCCACCACCTGCAGTGTTGGCATCCCATACTGGAGCCGGTTCAAGTCCTGGCTGCTCCACTTCTGATCCAGCTCCCTGCTAATGCGCCTGGGGAAGCAGCAGAAGACGGCCCAAGTGCTTGGGTCCCTGAACTAATGTGGGAGACCTGGACAGATTTTCTGGCTCCTGGCTCCTGGCTCCGGCCTAGCCCAGCCCTAGCCATTGCAACCGTTTGGAGAGTGAGCCATCAGATGGAAGATCTCTCTTCTCTCTGTATCTTCCTCTCTCTGTCATTCTGCCTTTTGATCTCGCGCAACAGCATTCTGATGAGGATGGCCTGAAGAGGTTCAACCATCAACCTCCGCCACATGTCCAGTGCCAGCTCTCCTATCTCCATGAGAGGCTCATTCATGTCCACACCACCATAGCCATACTGCAGGTCAGCTTCTGTCAACTTGTTATTTTTAATGAACTGGGTATTGAGATACCTGTACAGGCAGTCCATATATTCTGCGCCCTTGCTGTACTCTTCCCAATACCTATGATACATTACAAGCACTTGCTCCTCAGACTCCAGAACTCTCTTGTGCAAATGCCAAACATGATTTTCAAAAAAAACCTTAGTTTCTGTATACAGTCTTTCTCCAAGGGGTTCAGGATAGGCCACACATAAAGCATAGATATCTGAGAAGCGATCGTTCCAGGTTGCTCTCTCGACGTACTCCAACATGACAACTGCTCGGATTGTCGTTAACAGCTTGTTCCAGGTTTCATCAAAATCTACCACTTTTGGTTTCAAAGACATTGTGCAAGTTTAGTGTTGAAACCTGGTACTGAAGGCAAAATTCACTTCAAAGAAGGTCCGAGATGTTTGATTAGCGACCCACGCGCTGCCATCGCTGGGCCTCTTTTTCTCCTTTTTAAAAAGATTTATTTATTTGAAAGTCAGAGCTATGCAGAAAGAGGAGAGGCAGAGAGGGAGAGCGAGCGAGAGAGGTATTCCATTTGTTGGTTCACTCCCTAAATGGCCGCAATGGCCGGAGCTGAGCTGATACGAAGCCAGGAGCCAGGAGCTTCCTCCGTGTCTCTCACACTCAGGTGCCCAAGGATTTGGGCCATCTTCTACTGCATTCCCAGGCCACAGCAGAGAGCTGGAGATCTCTCTTTTTCAATGCAGGTATTGTTAGAAACCTCCCTCTTAGTACTGCTTTTACTGTAACCCATAGGTTTTGGTATAACCCATAGGTTTTGGTATGCTGTGTTTCCATTTTCATTCATTTCAAGACTTTTTAAAGTTTCTTCCTTTATTTCTTATTTGATCCATTGATTTCTCAGATGTTGTTTAATTTCCATGTATTTATGTGGTTTCAAAAATTTCTCCTGTCATTGATTTCTAGTCTTACTGTGCTGTGGTCAGAAAAACACTCCATATCATTTCTATTCTTTTAAATCTGTGTGTTTAGGCTTGTCTTGTGACCTAGCATATGATCTATCCTGGAAAATCTTCCATGTGTTGTTGAGAGGAATGTGTATTATGTAATTTTTAGATGGAAAGTTCAGTAGATATCTGTTAGGTTAATTCAACTAGGGTGAATTTAACTCTGGTATATTTGTTGATTTTCTCTCTGCATGATCTGTCAATTTCTGAAAGTAGGGTGTTAGACTTCCTTAGTATAATTATATTGGAGTTTATCTCTCCCTTTAAGTCCATCAATATCTGCTTTATGTATTTGTGTGCTCCAATATTGAGTGTACACATATTTTTACAACTGTTATTTTTTCTCACTGTATTGAGCAAGATTGGTCATTATATAATGACCTTCCTGGTCTGTTTTCTAAGGCATTTTACATAAAATCTATTTCATTGGATAAACATATGACTATTCTTTCCTTCTTTTGGGTTCCACTTGTTTGGAAGATATTGTCCAGTCCTTTCACTTTCAGTCTATGTGAGTAGAGAAGTAAGTTTCTCTAAACAATGTATAGCTGGATCCTGGATCCTGTTTTTTTTTTTTAAGATTTATTTATTTGAGTGGCAAAGTTACAGAGAGAGGGAGAGACAGAGAGAGGGGTCTTCGATACATTGGTTCACTCCCCAAATGGCCACGATGGGAGGAGCTGAGCTGTTCCAAAGCCAGAAGTCAGGGGCTTCCTCCAGGTCTCCCATGTGGGCATAGGGGCCCAAGCACTTGATCCATCTTCCACTGCTTTCCCAGGACATAAGAAGAAAGCTGAATCAGAAGAGGAGCAGCCAGAACACAAACCTGCACCCATATGGGATGTCGGTGCCATAGGCAGAGCTTAACATACGACACCACAGTGCTGGCCCCTGGATCCTTTTTTAAGTCCAACTTGTCACTCTGATTAAAAAAATATTTATTTATTTTTAATGGCAGACTTACAGAGAGGGATACACACACACACACACACACACTTAACCATCCACTGGTTCACTCCCCAATTGGCTGCTATAGCTGGAGCTGAGCTGTGTTTCCCATGTGGGTACAGGGTTCCAAGGACTTGGGCCATCTTCTACTGCTTTCCCAGGAGAGCAGAGAGTTGGATTGGAAGCAGAGCAGCCAGGACTCCAATTGGCGCCCATATGGGATGCTGGCACTACACACAGTGGCTTTACCCACTATGTCACAGCGCTGGCCCCAGGTCACTCTCTTTTAATTGGATAATTTATTTCATTTATATTTAAGGTAATTATTTATAGGTAAGAATTTATTACTGCCATTTTGATACTTTATTTTTCTATATTTATTGTAGTTTCTTTCCTTCTCCCTCTCATAATTTTAATTTGTCATTAAGTAGTTTTCTCTACTGTGTACTTTGATTACTGCTTATTTTTGGTAAGTCTGTTATAGATTCTTGCTTTGTAGTTACCATGAGGCGTGCAAAACACCTTCTTGTGCCTATAACATGTTATCCTGATATGATGGCAACTTAAAGTTGATTATAAAGATAGAGAAAGAGACAACAAAACAGAGAGAGAAGAAATTCTAATTAAGGAAGTCAACATTTTGCTCCATTCCTCTCCACATTTTGAATTTTTGATGTTAAAATAACCCCTTTCAATATTGCCTGTCTTTCAACAGTAGTGGTTGTAATTTTGTTAGTTTTTACAATAGAGATATAATGATTTACACACTATGTTTGCAATATTAGAAAATTCTGAATTTGCTTGTATAGTTATTCTTTCTAGTGAGTTTTCTACCTTCTGATATTTTCTTCTTTATTGTTAGTGTCTCTTTTAGTTAGAAGAACTCCCTTTAACATTTCATGTAACACAGGTCTGATGGTGATAAATTCTTCCAGCTTTTGTTTGCCTGGGAATGTCTTTATTTTTCCATCATATCTGAAGGAGAGCTTTGATGAATACAGTATTCTTGGTTGGCAATGTTTTCCCTTCAGTTCTATGAAAGATTCATTGGACTCCCTCCTGGCCTGTAACCTTTTTATTGCCAAGTCTGTGCTCAAATTAGGACCCTTTTATGTGTTATTTGTTTCTTTTATTTTGTTACTTTAAGAACACTTTCTTTATCTTTAATCTTGGAGAACTTAATTATAATTTGTCTTGAGCAGATTTTGTTGAGCTGGATCTGATGGACAACTGCAGATCTTCAATTTTTTGTCATTATCTGTTTGAATACACTGTCTACGATTTTAACATGCTAAAGTCCCTCTTGAATCCTAGTAGACTGAATATTTGTTCCTTTCAGCTATCCTATACTTCCTATAAGCTTTCTTCATTTCTCTTCCTTTTTTTTTTTTTGACAGACAGAGTGGATAGTGAGAGCGAGAGACAGAGAGAAAGGTCTTCCTTTGCCGTTGGTTCACCCTCCAATGGCCGCTGCGGCCGGCGCGCTGCAGCCGGCGCACCGTGCTGATCTGATGGCAGGAGCCAGGTGCTTCTCCTGGTCTCCCATGCTGGTGCAGGACCCAAGCACTTGGTTCATCCTCCACTGCACTCCCTGGCCACAGCAGAGAGCTGGCCTGAAAGAGGGGCAACCGGGACAGAATCTGGTGCCCCGACTGGGACTAGAACCCGGTGTGCCGGCGCCGCTAGGTGGAGGATTAGCCTAATGAGCCGCAGTGCCAGCTCTTTTTTTCTTTTTTTTTCTTCTCTAACTACATATTTTCAAATAGACTGTCTTTGAACTCGCTGGTTTGTTTTTTTCTGTTTGATCTTCTCTGCTATTGATGCTTTTTATCATGTTTTTAATTTCATTTAGTGTACTTTTCAGTTGAAGGATTCCTGCTTGATTTTGTTTCATTACCTCTATCTATCATATCTCTCTCATAGCATACTGAATTGTTTCTCTGTGTTTTCTTGAATTTTATCGAGTCTCCTTAAAACAACTATTTTGAAATCTCAACAAAGCATTAGGAAATTCCGATTCCTAGATGACTGGTTTCTGGAAACTTCTTTTGTTCTTTAGGTGAGATTCTCTAGAAATTCTTGATGTTTGTTGCTGCACAATATTGTCTGTGCACTAAAGGATTAGTTATAGTAATCTAGCTTCATTTGTGGCTATCCCAGAAATTCTAAGTCTCTTGATTGTTTTCTATGAGCCTATGTTTACTTCTACTGTTTCAGCACTAAATAGCATCCTAAGTCATGGTTTGCTCCAGGTCCTCTTTGGTATGTTTTTATTGATTTAGCCTTTTAACACTCCCCTAATGCACTTTTTTCACAAATCTGCAGTTGAAGTGTTGTTCAATATGTACTGGGGAAGTGCCTAAAATGGGGGGATCCTGTCCATACAATACTTTTCCTGGGCTTGTGGCAAGCTTAGATTCCTTGTCCTGTGTCCAGGAATCTCACTGTGCTAGATCACATCTGGAGCCCTCAGCCCACCAGGAGCAGTCCAGCCTGGGGAGAGGACCAAAGCTCACCCAGCTATGATCTGTCTGCTGCTGAGGTGGGCTGACTGCCCAATGTCACACCTGTCTGACACTGGTGATGTTGTCTGCAGCTTAAGCCTGCTTAACCATGACAACTGAATTCTGTGGGGGCACTGAAGCATGCCTAGAGGCTCCGAGGCACTGGCTTGAGGACAGGGGCCATTAGGATATCTTCAGTTCTAGGTTTTATCAACCTGACACTGAGTGGCAAAACATTCCTGTGATTCTATGCTCTCTGTCCAAGGTTGTTGGAGGAATGATAGAGGCAGTCTTTCAGCTTCTCAGGGAAACACTACATGGGCCACCCCTGGGTCTCATAGTCATCAGGCCCTGTGCAATCTTGGAGATGCACACCAGGCCTCTTAGGGGTTGATGGTAATAACAAAGCAAACCCGTGTCATCTCGGTGCAGGTCACTACATGATGCAGGGGCAAGCCTGGAGACTGCATCCACAGGCACCTGCCTTGAGATAAAAACCATTAAGATCTGCCCAGGGTTGGGCTTTACCAGACCAGCACTAAGTCCCAAGACACAGTCTTGTGGCCCCATGTCATCTACTCAACTTTTGAGGAGAATGAGAAAGGCAGCCATCTGTGCTGTCCCATACAGGTCACACCTGGTCCTTACAAAGTCACAGGGGTGCCTGCCAAGCCCATCAGAAGCCAGCAGTGACATAGGCCAAAGTGAGTTCATCACCTTCCAGAGCACAGGTCTCTCCCCTGATGCCTGGCAAGTCTAGAGGCTCAGCCTGTGGGCTAGATGGTAGGGGCTTTTGGGCTTTATCATGAGTCAGGTCTCTGCACTGGCTCCAGGGAGGCCTGGCTCTGAGTTCTGAGGTGTGGTCCTAAGCTTCCTTTCCTGGACTCTCCATGTGCCTGGAATTTTGCTTTCAGTTGGTGATTGGGGAGGGGTGCCAGAGGCCACCTGACTATGGGGCCTCAAATATTCCTTCTACAGGTAGGGCCTAGGGGCTGGGACAGGAACTGGTGAGCTGAGCCTGGCTGAATTTTTTCTCAGTGGCCTTGGCCCTGGGATTCAGCTTGCTCTCCCTCTCCCCAGGGGGAAGTGTCTCTCCATGCCATGTTCTTTGGGCCTGGGAGAGGGGTGACACAGGCAACTCTTTCCTTCTTGTTTTCTTCAAGACAACTTCCGTTGCTCTTATGAATGTCACCTGGAGTGTGTATGGTTGTTCACATTGGTGTCTCTGTGAGGAGGTGGTCACAAGAGCCTCTTACTCAGCTGCCATCTTGGTTCCACCGGGGGTACACTTTTCCCCAAAGGCAGAAAGCTTATCCATGCTGCTCCTGCTCAACCAAAGGAGTTCAATCATCCCTGGTGAGGAAGACCCATCACTGAAGAATGAGTCACAAAATGGTTGCTAGATGAAGACAGTCTCATCAGCAGTCACTTTCGTACTGCTTCTCTCTGTCTCCCTACTGGTTTTAAGTTACAAGTGAGTTACTGTTAATAAGCAAAGACTTCATGTTGAATTAATTTTGTCTTTATAATCTCTCTCTTAGAATTTACTGATATGTTCATTCAACAAAAATTTATGTTGTTCCCATGACATTTCAAGTGCTTGGACTGATGATGATCTACCACCTGATCTTGGAAATTATTTATTGGTGTTTCTGTGAACTTGTATTATTATTTCATGTCACTACATCAAGAAACTCATTTTTTTGTTCATCATCTTCTTAACTTTGTATTCACTCAATTTTGTTTAGCAGTCCAATTTCTCTGATAACATAGTCAGGAAGCTATACCAACTCTCTCATGTACTGCATGCCATTTCAAGTTTTGAAAAGGAATGATTGGGGGTGAGTGTAGAGATGGAGAATGCAAGTTCTAGTAGCTACTACCTAACATGCTGCCTTCCTCACATCTTGCTGCTGGAACAACCAAATGAGGAAATATCCAGACTGATGTCATGATTCCCAATGACTTGTAACACCTTTACTTGTCTCATAGATTGGGCACCAGCACTAGTTCTCTATCAGAGGCAAACAAGAGGCTCAATACATGAGTAGAATAGTTTTTCACCATAGAGATTCTGCCTTTGAATGCAACAGATAGGAATTTCTAAGCTATAATATTAAAATATTAAATGTTCTCCAAACTCAAGTTATCCTCATAATAAATTACAGTTCCATGGAAGTGTGCTGCTGTAAGAAGAAACCTATTATTCCAGTTTTACAAGGTATTTGCTAGAACTAGAGAAAAATTGTTGACTCTCACTCAAGCCATGAGCATTACAGGCAATTTCATTCTTTCATGCCTATGCACACGCTGTTTTCTTGGCTTGAAAGTATCATTACTTTTTCTGCTTGGAGAAACTAGTTTAAACCTTACCCTCAAGGTGAAGTTTTCCTGACCTTCCTAAGGTACAGAATAATGCTCTCTCTTTTGTCCTTTCATTGCATAGACTCATTGAACACACTTTCATTGGAACACTGATTACTTTAATATTCAACTCATTTCTAAACTCATTGACAATAAAGACACCTTTATATTTGTTCCCTTAGTTCCAGGCTGATAGTGGGGACTGCATAGTTATTTGTGAAACAGGCACTGTCATGGACACATGAAGTAAGTGGCTGACATTAAATGGACAGGAACATATAACCATTTGTCCATATCCCCACTGACTGCCCCAGCTATGAGAAAGTGAGTAACCATTACCATCTATTCCATTCATGTTGATAATATCAATTCTGGATAAAATGAATGTCAAGGGCAACTTTAAAATGAAAAGACACCCATTCACTCAGATAGGCATTCAGTAAACATTCACTGATTAATCACCACATGCCATAAAAGGCAAGATAAATGACACAGTCCCTGCTCTCAAGGAGACAAGAAAATAAATCATTAGGCTATAGGGTACTAAGTGTTGAGTACTGGGGCAAGAGAAGCACCTCATCCAGATTAGGTAAATTCAGGAAGGATTCTCTAAGGATGTTAGTTTCAACGTCCTTGAATGATTAATAGGATTTAAGTGTGAAGAAAATAGAGCATTCTAAAAGAGTGGAAAAGCCATGTGAACTTTCAGTGTTGTAAAAGCTGGCACTTCTGTGGCCCTTGAATCAGTTCGCCATAGTTGGATATGTGGCCTAAGGGGGTAAAAACAGAATAAAGGGAAGGTGGACCTGGCTGCAGGCTAGTCATGAGCAAGTGTTGAGTGCCTGTAAGCAAGTACTAACTGCCTGTGACTTGCAGCTGCACGTTAGCCACGCTCCTGGACACAGCAGAGTTATCTAAATCAGAGTCTGTGATGGTCAGTCAATTTTGACATTTGAAGATAGAGGACAATTATACTAATCTGACTTATAAACATTTTAACAAGTGGATTATGCTGGGGCCAGCATTGTGGCATAGTGGGTAAAGTCACCTCCTGTGATGCCAGCATCCCGTAAGGGCATCAGTTCGAGTCCCTTCTCAATTTCTAATCTAGCTCCCTGGTAATGGCCTGGGAAAGCAGCAGAAGAAGGTCCCAAGTGCTTGGGACCCTGCACCCACATGGGAGACCAGGAAGAAGCTCTTGGCTCCTGGCTTTGCTTGGCCAAGCCCCAGACATTGTGGCCATTTGGGGAGTGAACGAGTGGATGGAAGATCTCTCTATATATCTCTATTTCTCTCTCTCACTCTGTAACTCTAACTTTTAAATAAATAAATATTATAAAAAGTGGATTATGCTAAAAATTCACATGACAGGTATACCAAAATGCCTTATATACAGATGTTAAAAATAATATTAAAAATTAAGACTAAAAATAGATAATCAACCAGTTTGGATAAAAGGCATTTTTGTAAAACATATTATACACTGCAATTCTTGAGTATTTTATATTGACTAGATGTGGCTGTAGTTCATAGAGTTTTATTCTCAAGGGTGACTGATTTGAATTAGAACAAAATTAAAGTATCCATGAGAACCTTCAATAGTAATTTCCCAGACTGAACTTAATCCAAATGCAACTTTTATAAGAAATACTACATTTGTGCTAACTCTAGTTTCAATTTTTGTTTTTGAATTCCTAAGTCAGCATTACCTCCTTCTAGAGCTGTCATTTTACTAAATCCATGCCTAGGAGACCTACTTGTTTTTCAGATAAAATAAAACAGATAAAATAGTGGAGTTCAGGAATAGTCTTATTTCTGAAACAATGTTCGATGAGCAGAGTAGGGAATTTCCAGGGGATATTATGGTGTTTAAAAAGGCAGAAGCAGCTCTAAATCAGTTCCAGTGACACCAAAAGTTTCTACATTATATGTACAAATGGAATCATTCCTTCTCTGTGCTAGTATTTCCAAAAGTTTCAAAACCATATTTAAAGTTGTTTAACAGAACATGAAAGAAAGAGATTGTGCAGATTGTGTGCACCTACTCACATCAAGTGAATTCAGAAATTTAAGAATCTCCAAGGGCAAAACTCTGGGATAGATAGCGATGAGCCAGTCACAACTCAAGTCCCTAAGGACCCTTCAGTGTGTAAGGGCTGATGGAACCCCCATCACCAAATATCTCTTCATGATAAATGTAAGATGCTTTCTCATCCTCTGAATATACATACACTCCATGCCCCATCCCCATGGAGCTTGTAAACATTTCAAGGCTTTTTGAAAGACAAGAGTAACTGTGATGAACTAGGATTAAGATATGCTCATGGATTAAAATGTTATTCAGGAATTTTTACAGGGAAAAAAAAAGAAAGAAAGAAAGAAAAAACAACCCAAAATTAAGCCAGCCAACAAACACCAGAGTTAACAAGTTTATTGGTACATAAAATAGTTGGAAATAAAATGGAAAATAATGTCTATGTAAATCAATAACTTGAAAAAGCAGCACAGAAAAGGGAAGCATGAAAGAAAAGATTGCTTTTTAAAATTAAAAAAAATTCCAACTGAAAGTCCTAGGTTGGTAAATATATGAAAAAATATTTTGCAGAGAAAAAAATCCTGTACATGTTTAACTCTCAAGATATTTCCAAAATATTAATTCTCACCACATCTCTGAGATCAGTGGGCATCATTTCTGCTGCTTGTGAAGATAGGCGCCAAGTTGCCTAGGGCTGTGCAGCTTGTTATGGTGTGAACCAGGACTAAAATAGGATTCCCGGCTCTCGGAATTCCTGATATCCAATTCAGCAGACTTCAGCCTTCACACTAGATACGCTGCAAGTTAAGCAGTTCTCATATCAGCTTGTGCCAACTGCTTAAATATTCTGTCAACTCTTTAAGTGTTCTAAGTGTTTAGGGCCCAGGGACCCAGTATGTCTTCAAGGGGCTAGTACATATTATTTAAAGAGAGATGGTGGTAACAGCCATTGTGACTATCATCATTTTATAATAAAAAAACTAATGTTATGGTTTATTGGAAGAAAACTTGGTCAGGTAGTAGCTAAGGAGATTCATGTAAATCTTTAGAAAGGAAACTAAATTCCTAGTGTTGATAAAGGGAGTCAATATTTACACAATGTCAGCACAATTTGTTAAAAAATAATAAAAGAAAAAATCCGTCAGCTGGAAGGGGGTGGGAACGTATGCATATGTGTGCTTATGTTGGAAAAGAATTTGTTTTATATCATGTCACATTACCATTTACTTTTCCTGAAATTGACTGATTGACACTGATTACACACAGCTTATAAAAGGTATTAAGTAAAACAAACTCATGCTTCGAAACATGCTTCTTCTTGGCATGACTGAAAAATCTCGAAGTTGATAGAAGATTGATAATGGAAGACCAGCAAAGGAATGTTAGGATTGTAGAAGGATGGGAGGAAGAAAAACAAATAATGAGACAGGTAGAGTGATGAGGGAATGTGTGTTATGATCAAAGTACCATTCACTCAATAACTGTTCACTAAGAAATGGTAATTCCTGGACATTGTTCTATGCTGAACAAAATATCATAAAACTGACATTCTAGTGAATGAAGAAAGGAAATAAGTAGACCCAAATTGTGTCCTGTGTAATAATATGGCTATGTTGACATTTTAAGTAGGATTGGCCCAGTATTTTAAATATACTAGATTAAAATTAAAGTGTTGAGGATAGCTCAAAATAAGAATTGTTTACCATAACCACACATCTATACAATAGTAATACTTTGTTATAAAAAGGATTTCCACCAGGTGTTCTTTCAAGTATCATGCCCTTTTATTCAAAGAAGCAACATAAAACTGCTACCAAGATAACTCATTGACTTGATAGAGAAATATTTCTTTGTGTAATCTTTGAAGTGGCAATGGTAGCCTTCTTTTATCTCCAAATCCCCAGTTTTCAGGCTTTGTAGATATGGGTCTTAATAGCAGTGTTAGGAAGGGGTCTACTTAGGTACAAATGCCAGAAGTGGATTTGATAGCTTCATATTCATCCCATGGAGCCCTGAAATTTCATGATAACCGATTAAAGAGTGAACAGGTTAAGGTAATGAAATGACACCACAACAGACTCCTCACCAGAGAAATATCGCCTACAGCCCAGCAGACCATTAAATTACCTCTTGATTGTTCCAGTGACATACATGTTGTTTTACTGCACATCTCCTGCATTACTAATGTGCATCTGAAACTCATTCAAGACAATTTTAACTTTTTTAAATAACTAGATTTTGTTAAAATATGCCCATCTTTGGCATGATCACATCCTTTCATACTTTAAGACCAAACTTCTAATTTTACATAGTAGCTTTAATCTGTAATATTTGGGTTAGCAGATAGAACTACTGTAATTGATTCATTTGTTTGTTCAATCATGTACCAACACATACTGAGAGTTCATAATGTTGAGGTATTCTGATAAGATCTAGGAATCTAGAGGTAAAACACTCATTCTCTTTAAACACAGAAGGAAGACTCTAAGGTATGCAGACAATCAGAACAGAATGTGACTAGGTGCTCATATTGAAATATGCACAGAGCCAAAAGAGGGTGGTATCTAACTCACTCATGGTGTGGGATATTGAGACAGAACTCCCAGAGGAGATGACACTTGTTTTCAATCTTGAAGAATAAGTCATGTATAAGCAGTAAGGTGTTAGGAATAGGGAAGAACATTCTAAGCAGACTTTCTGGTTCCCAAAGGAATTAAATATATGACAGGAATCTAGGCCCTGGGTTTCAGTTCAATCATATAGTTATTCCTCAGTTACAAATTATATTTATCTGTAGAACTAAAAGAATTGAAGTGGAATTTGGGGTACAGTCAGTGTAGGATACAAAAATGATTCTTCAAGAAAGTGTTGGTTGGCTAGGTTATGTGCTTCCAGTGAGAGTTAGACCAGTAATTGCTACTGACAGTTAGCCTTTCCATACACTGTATTCTTATTGTTCAGCTTGTGATAAGAGTCTCATGGGTTACAAAGCCTCTAGTCAGCAATCCTGTATGGGGTAAGACTAGGTGTAAAACTAAACTGTCACATTACTTGTCAGTTTTTCAAATCCATAGGAGGCCTCAGAGTCCACTATTACTTCCACATGGGGTGAAACCCCCCATAATCTTTAGAATCTTTAGAATTCTTTAGAATGAAGCTGTCTTAGTTTTGCTCCTTGTGTGTTCAAAGTCTGGGGTTTTGGCATAAGTGCAAGGTAGGAATGCATGTACGCCTTACCAAGGAGCCAAGTAATCCTTGGAGGTGGATACTGGGTCTCCAAATTTTGAGTTCCCACAGACAAAATGGATTACTGTGATCTAAGCCCAGTTCTTAGAGGGGCAGTCGGTGGATCCTGGCAATATCCTTCAGTGCACAAAGTCCCTATGTAACACACTGAAGTTCTTAAAACATTTGCAGCTCATTACTGGAACATTTCATAATCCTGAATATGCCTCATTTACTGTGCAGAGCCCAAAGTGCTGTTTTCTAACTCCCATGTTCTCAACTGCTGTGGGCTACTGTGCTGGTTCTTGGTTAAGATGCCCACACGCCACGTCAGCGAGCCCAGATTCAAACTGTGGCTGTGCTTCTGATTCCAGCTTCCTGCTAATGCATGCCCTGGGAGTCAGCAGGTGATGTCAAGTGGTTGGCTTCCTGCCACCCATTTGGGAGACCAGGATTGCATTGCAGGCTCCTGGTTTCGGCCAGCCCAGCTCTGACTGTTGAAGGCATTTGGGGAAAAAAAAACCACTGTATGGAAGATCTTTGTCTGTCTCTCTCTACTTTTCATATGAATAAAAATTAGAAAATAAGCACCTCTTAAAAACCAGCTTAAAGAGATGTGAAAAGCGGATGCACTTGCTTTTATTTCTGATCTTGCTGCCTCCCTTCTATTTTCCATTGAAGAAACAGGGAGGACTCTCTACTTCCCTTCTGTCTGGCTGGGCTTTTGCTTGGCTAAAACTCAATGACCAAGTCCTTAGTGTCCACATTTTGTTATATAGAATTCAGATCATTGAAATTTATAATTCTCAAATTCCACAAACCTTGGCTTTTTTCAAGGCTAGTGTCTCACTATATTTGTAGGTAACATTGTTCTGTGGGTACTTGTTGGCACACTCTGAAGAAATTCACATCATGGCTAGCATTGCAGGTAAAATGTGATGAAGTAGCATGATGTACAGGAGAAATAAAATAGATTAATTTAATATTTGCTAAATACTAGTCATGTATCATTGGACAATAATGAATTTGGGGCAGGTGTTGTGGCATATATATATATATATATATATACACATACAGTGGAATATAATTCAGCCATTAAAAATGAAATCATCAGTTGCAGCAACATGGATGGAAATGGAGTACATTATGTCAAATGAAATTAGTTGTGCACAGAAAGACAAACATGGTCTGTTCTTTCTTATAAGTGGAAGCTAAAAACATTACTCTCCCAGAAATGGAGAATAGAACAGGGGTTGGTTACCAGAGCCTCCAAACGACGTGAGGGGAGGAGCCGAGGACTGGAGAGAAGACAATTGGTAGAGGGTGCAATTGGATAGAAGGAGCAGCTTCTGAAGTTCTGTAGCAACTTAGGATCACTGGTTGATGGCCATTAATTGGATGTTTCAACCTAGCTGGTGGAAAAGATTTGGAATACCCACAACCCAAAGAAAGGATATTTATTTGTGCTGATACATACCCCAACCCCCAATCTAATCATTACACATTGTATACGTGTATTTAAATATTACACTTTACCCCATAAATATGTATAATTACTAGGGTCAATTAATGATAAAAATTTATATTTTTAAGCATTCTCTTTTTCCTCTAGGCTCAGCGTGGGGAACTCCCTGGATTCTGACTCTTGCTGGCTGCATTCTTCCGTGCAGGCAACAGATTCAGGCCAACCAACTGCTTAAGTGGGAGGGAGAGAAATTGGATGATTAGGGGTGTGTGGAGCCAAACATATTCAGCACATTATTCTTTCATGCTATGTTATGTGCAGTGTTTATAGGGCTGGCAAGGATGAGAAAGCCCTCAAAAAGGAGATATCTCATAAGGGATTCATGAGGGACAGGATAAAATGATACCACAGGGAATGATACAAACACCCTACTGTTCTCTCCTGTCTATCTCTGTGCTATTCCCTGCACACATCTCTTCTGTAGATTGTGTCTCTGGGGTTGACAGCACCCTTCCTTTGTACCATCACACACATTACACAGAGTGCCATACTGAGTCTACACACATTGCTAAGGAAAATGAGAAAATAAACTTTAGAAAGCACAATAATACATGTTGCGTGTGTGTGTGTATGTGTGTGTGTATGAGAGAGAGAGAAAGAGAGGATGGAGTCATTTACATTTGCCAACACTTTTGTATGTCAGCTTGTTTTGGTGCCACATGAGTCACTCAAGATGAAAAAAAATAATTTGCTTCAGTGCATATGGTATCGCACTGCATTGGAAGCAAGGTACTGCTTGTGCTAGTGCATGCCAATACAATAGAACAATGAAGACATCTGTGGACTACAGAAGCAATTTGTATGTTTGCACTGATGAAGAGAGATGAAAGATTTCTTAAGTTACTACTAGAAGTATTCTCCAGTGGTGTTCTGAGGGAGATGGGAGAGGCAGAGGGAAGACAAGGGAGGAAAGAGGAGAGAGGAAGAGAATAAATATAAAGAAGATGCTAACAGTCCCACTGTGGAGAGAGTGTGATGAGAATTAAGGCTGGAGGTATCAGTGTCCATAGTCAGAGCAGGAGTGGGAGCTCTGTTGGTTGCCATCTGTCCCCTGCCAGCAGCCAAAGTCAACTGAAAAGGTCCAGAAAGGCTGTGAGTGAAAAAGGAGACAGAAGCTTTCAAAAACTCGGACAGTCGCTGACCATCTCAAGACTGACAGATGAAGAAGACCATAAATCCAAATGGAAAAATCTCAAGCTAAAAAGGCAGCCCACATTGCATCAGGATTAAAAGGAGGGGATGGATGGCGATTTCTGGAGTTTAAAAGGAAAACAGGGGCAGGCATTGTGCCAGAGCAGGCTAAGCCTCCACCTAGGACACCGGCACCCATACTGAAGTGCCTGAAATAGAGGCATGCCTTTGCTTGTGACCCAGCTTGCTGCTAATGCATTCCAGGAAGCAGAAGATGATGGCTCAACTGCTTGTGACCCTGGCAACCATGTAGGAGAACTGAACGGAGTTCCATGCCCCTGGTTTTGGCCCGACTCAGCCCTGGCTATGGTGGGTATCTGGGGAGTGAACTGGGGGATGGAAGATCTCTCTCTCTCCCCCTCCCTCTCTCCATCCCTCCCTCTCTGTCTCTACCTCTCCCACTCTACCTTTCAATCAGATGAAAGTAAACATTAATAAAAGGGAAATACTTTGAAAAGAAATTTTAATTTAAAATTTAAATTTTTTCAAAAGAAATGTTTACCTCTGAAAGACAGAACAAGTTTTATTTCTGATTTAAAAAACAAACTTTTTTTTTTCTCTCTCCCTCTGCGCATTTTCCTCTGTCAGCATCTGGCCTCACATAAAACAGCTGCTCATGTGAGATTTTTGGATTGTAAATCTTTTTACTGTGAACCATGTGGCTTGCTGCTCAGAGCTAGGTAATGTGGATGCTAATCCAGTACTAGGAGGGATCATCACAAACAAAATGACGGGATACTGAGGCAGGCACAAGGCCACTCTGGTTACTTCTACATGCCCTTTTGCAGGCTCTCTGAATACTCATAAGACTCTTCTCCTGGTTTGATTTTTTAAAAGATTCATTTAGTTATCTGAGTCAGAGTTATGGGGGCTGGGTGGAGTGCATAAGGAGAGAGAGAAGTCTTTTACCTAATTTTTGCAATAGCCAGGGCTGGGCCAAGCCAAAAGGAAAGCAGAGGACTTACTTTGAGTCTCCTACTTGGGTGGTAGGGACCCTATACTTGAACCATCACCTGCTGACTCTCAGGGTGCACTTTAAGTAAGAATCTGGAATCAGAAGCAGGGTAGAGACTCAAACAGGCTCCCTGATATGGGATGCAGGTGTCCCAAGCAATGTCTCAGCTGCTATGCAAATGCCTGCACCTCTTCTTGCAGTTTGATTTAATACTGAGAAGCAGAACATCATGGAAGCTAGCATGTCTTGCTCTTCAGAGTTTTAGGCATTCAAAGAGCTCTTGTCTTACTGTCCTGTGACCAGTCCCTCTTGTAGGTGTTTCAGCCTGTCCCTGATGGATAGGGTCAGCCAATGCTCTGCACCTGCTGAGAATTTACAACCCAGGCAGCAGAGGGAGCCCCAGCTGTTCCAAGAGTCCTTGCTTGCTCCTCTTCCTAGCTCCCGTTTCCAGCCTTGGCTGGCTGAGATACATGATCATATTACTGTGCTCTTAGACTTCCAGCTCAGACCTTGGCACTGTTCACTCTGATTTTGGAGTCTCAAACAACTTTGTATTCAAGGCATTTCAACTGCTGTTTAAGCCAGGCAGAACTTGCAGATTTGCCGAGGAAGTGGGATTGACAAAGATTTGACCAAAGTAGTACCAATTTCCCCAAACACATCTGAAAGCACCCAAGACGCTAATAAGAAGCATAGTCTAAATGAAATAATTGTGTACAAAATAAAATTTGAATTTTTTTTTGACAGGCAGAGTGGACAGTGAGAGAGAGAGACAGACAGAGAGAAAGGTCTTCCTTTTGCCGTTGGTTCACCCTCCAATGGCCGCCATGGCTGGCGCACTGCAGCCGGCACATCGCGCTGATCCTAAGGCAGGAGCCAGGTGCTTCTCCTGGTCTCCCATGTGGGTGCAGGGCCCAAGCACTTGGGCCATCCTCCACTGAACTCCCGGGTCATAGCAGAGAGCTGGCCTGGAAGAGGGGCAACCGGGACAGAATCTGGTGCCCCCACCGGGACTAGAACCCGGTGTGCCGGCGCCACAAGGCGGAGGAGCTGCAGCGCCGGCTCATAAAGTTTGAATTTTATCTCCTGATTTTTATAATGTCCTACTAATAAGTAGATGTATATTATTCTCTCCTCTCCAGTAAGAGACACCTTATAATAAATATAAATAGCTGTCGTGCATCTGTGAAAAAGTAGGTCCAGATATCTTGAAATTTATTGGGGACTTTGCCTAGGATAACAAATCACCTTAGATCCACTGAAAAAAAAAAGAGTTGATAGGTTATTGAAGGTCATTTCATTTAGGAGGGAGTGAAAGGAAGTCACACTACAGATTAAGTATTTTCAGGATTTAAAGGGAGGGAGAGGAAAATAGGTAGTTGTTGGTCAGGAGGTACAGTTATACAGGAGTAAGCTCCGGAGATCTATCATACAGCAGAGTGATTAAAGTTATTAATAATGTGATGTGTACTTTAAAACTGATGATAGTAGATCTTAAATATTACTACCACAAAAATTGCTGTAAGAGGTAATGGATATGATATGCACCTTGCTTTAATCAATGCACAACATACCAAATAAAAATCATTATGTTGTACACCATAAATACAGTTGTGTACTGCTCAATGTAGATATTACAATATGAGGAATGCATTGTTAGGAATTTAGATACTGTGAGAACATAGACTATACATAAGGAAACATATATGGTATAGGTCGATCACCTGACATGGCCTCTTGATGCAATCAAGAGATGGCATAAACTTGAGATGTAATATGGCATGCTATTTTACAGGAAGAATTCTTAGAGAATTATTAATTTGCAAGAAAGAATGATAGAGTGAGATGGATAGATGGAGAGAAAGATTTTCTATTGTTGGTTCATTCTTCAAAAGGCTGCAACAGCCAGAGTTCATCCAGGCTGAAGCCAGGAGCCTGGAACTCCATCCAGATCTTCCACATGTGTGACAGGGGCTGAAGCACTTGGGCCACCTTCCACTGCTTTTCTAGGCACATTAGCAGGGAGCTGAACTAGAAGTAGAATAGCTGGGAAGGGGCGGAGCCAAGATGGCGGATAGTGAGGACGTGCGCCGTAGTTTGGGAAAATGAAGTTTCATAAAAGTGGAATTACTGTAGCCTCAGGAAAAGACTCAAGAAAAAAACTGCAGAGGAAACGCTTCCGGACCTAGTGGATGTGACACAGAGGACCTACAGCGAGCCCACCGCATGGAAACTCAACCGCGGGAGACAAGCCGCAGACTCTCGCCAGCTCGGGAACGGGAGGGAGGTAAGACAAAGACAGCAGAAACCCAAGACATTGGGGGAAAAAGCAGAGGCCTCTCTTGTCACTCAAGGAGCAAAACAAAGAACAGGAGCCATTTTACATATCTAAAGCGCAGCCACAAACTCAGTAACTTCGGAATTTGGTGAATCTTGAGAACACTGAGGGCTGCATAAACTCTGTGTGGTCCCAGGGGTAGATCAAACGAATACTCACAGAGGCCAGATTTCAACTACCCTCAATTTCACTCAGCCATTCACGATTACTTCCCAACTGAGAGAAAAAAAAAAAAAAAAGAGAGAGAGAGAGAGAGAGAGAGCAATCCAGTAAGGAGCAAGGGAGTGAACAATCTGGGTGAGTCGCTTTTTGCACAGCCTTAAACCTGAAGAATCAAGAGCTCTCTGGCCACACCCAACACAGCCCCTAAGGATCCATCAAAGTAGACAGCCCACTTAGAGGCATAGTATAACGAGAAAAAAAAACACAGCAAAAAAAAAAAAAAAAACCACCATAAATTATCTCCAACATGCCAAACAACAAACGTAGAAGCCGAGGTAACAAGAGCAAGGAAGACGTTATGATGCCTCCAAATGAACAAGACACGCCAATGCAAGATTATGAAGATGAAGAGATAGAGGAAATGCAAGAAGCAGATCTCAAAAAATTGATAAGAACATTAAGAAGTTCTCAAAAACAAATTCTTGAACTACAGAAATCCTTAATGGACAAGATAGAAAATCTCTCTCATGAAAATGAAATATTACTGACTCCTCGTCAAGATGGCGGAATAGACAGGAGCACACTTAGTCCGGGGGGAGAGAAAGTTTAATATAAGTGGAGATACTGCAGGGTCAAGGAAGAGTAGGGGATGAAACAGCAGAGGAAACTCTTCCGGAACTAGTGATTCACAGTGGACCTGCGTGGAGAGCGTGGGAGCCCAAGTTCGGGACACCAGCGGCAGACTCAACGCACCAGCGCTGGAACGCGAGGTGAGCCGAACCTCCATAGCCCGAGATACCAGCGAGCAAGCGGAAAGAGGAGGCTAGAGGGAACGAGGCTTGAAACTCCGTGGGGAAAAGTTCACCAGGATAACTAGAAGAGAGAGAGAAAAAAATAAAAAAAGTGACTGATACGGACACAAGTTTCTCTCTCTCCGCTCAACTCTCAAAGGTGAGCAAGACAGAGCAGGCGCCATTTTGGACATACGTCATAAGCAGGGCGACCTCAGGTCTGCACCGGCCCTGAGCCTAGCAGAAAAACCTGACTCTGTGGGGAGGGGTGAAATAACAGGAGATTAGTATCTAACTTGCAACCCAGTGGGAGATTGCAGGAGAATTGGAGCCCACACTGAGGGCAGCAGAGATTCCCTGTGTGGTCCTTGGGAAAGAGCTTCCGATCTCTGGCTCCTGTGGGTATATCATTTGCCTGCTAACTACCTCCAATTACATTCAGCTGTGCGGAATTACTTCCCTTTTGAATCAAAAAAGAGAGAGATCTACCACACCTAACCTGGGAGTGTCATCTTTGACACACCCTCAGCCCTGAGGAACCAAACACAGCTCTCAGTCCACACTCATCTCAAGCCTCTAAGGCACCACCGAAAGCAGACAGTCCACTTAATATAGAGTCATAGTGTAACAAGAAAAAACACCACAGTGAAGAAACCAAATATCTCCAACATGCCAAACAACAAACGCAAAAACCAAGCTAACAAGAACAAGGAAGACACTATGACGCCCCGAAATGAAAAAGACACCCCAATTCAAGATTATGAAGATGAGGAGATTGAAGAAATGCAAGAAGCAGATCTCAAAAAATTGCTAAGAACATTAAGAAGTTCTCAAAAACAAATTCTTGAACTACAGAAATCCTTCATAGACAAGATAGAAAATCTCTCTCGTGAAAATGAAATATTAAGGAGGAATCAAAATGAATTGAAACAACTAGTGGAACAAGAAATGGTGATAGTGATGAGAAATCATAATGAAATGAAGAAGTCAATAGATCAAATGACAAACACATTAGAGAGTCTTAAAAACAGAATGGACGAAGCAGAAGAGAGAATATCAGACTTAGAAGACAGAGAACAGGAAAGGAAACAGGCAAACCTAAGAAAAGAAGAAGAAATTAGAAATCTAAAAAATATGGTCGGGAATCTACAGGATACTATTAAAAAACCCAACATTCGGGTTCTAGGAGTTCCTGAAGGCATGGAGAGGGAGAAAGGATTAGAAGGCATTTTCAGTGAGATACTAGCAGAAAATTTCCCAGGTTTGGAGAAGGACAGAGGCATCTTAGTACAGGAAGCTTATAGAACCCCTAATAAACATGATCAAAAGAGATCCTCACCACGACATGTTGTAATCAAACTCACCACAGTGAAACATAAAGAAAAGATCCTAAAAGGTGCAAGAGAGAAACGTCAGATCACTCTTAGAGGATCTCCAATTAGACTCACAGCAGACTTCTCATCAGAAACCCTACAAGCTAGAAGGGAATGGCGAGACATAGCCCAGGTACTAAGAGAGAAAAACTGCCAGCCCAGAATACTATATCCTGCAAAGCTCTCATTTGTGAATGAAGGTGAAATTAAGACTTTTCATAGCAAACAGAAACTGAAAGAATTTGTTGCCACTCATCCTGCCCTGCAAAAGATGCTTAAAGATGTGTTACACACAGAAACACAGAAACATGGTCACCAATATGAAAGAAGGTAAAGGAAGGAAACCTCACAGCAAAAGATCACAGGAAGCTCAATTTCTCTTTGACATAGAATTAAACTCTGATGCTCTGTTAAAGCAATGTGTTACAGTAATCTATGATATTCTCAGGATGTCTGTTAAATTCTAATTGTTCAAAAACAGCTGAATTTTTATTAAGAGCTATGGGTTATTTAAATATGTGCTTTTTTCAAAAATTTGAATAATCACCTTGTAACAATGATCAAATTTGGTCTATGTTATGTCATGATTTTAAGAAATCTTATTTCAACCAGATATTTTGGATTTTGAGCCTTCTTGGCATTCTTGACAGGCATTCAAAAAATCAAAGTTTCAAACAATCTGGTCTCTAAAATTTCCAGTAAACCCTGGACTTTGGTTTTTCCAGTTTGGGCCCAACTGAAAAAATCGAAGGACCTATGTCTCTCATCTTATAGAGACACCAACTAATCAGGCTATTTGGAGTATATTAGAAGGACTGTCAAGATGTGATGTGGTACCAGACTTTAAGTTTCTATAATGGAAAATGCTATTAATACAAATGGTTGAGAATTAAAAAGTCTAATGATCTTGTGTTACTAGACATGATAGTTATCTTAATGAGAAAGCCCCAGAGGCTTAAAGGGTTAAATACTTGTAAAACCCTACAGGTGCTTTCAAAAATACTGTGAAGTAAGCAAGTACCTCTTGTTGGTTGATGAGTTTATAATTTTAAACATGGCGACTTAAAGTCTTTTGTCATCCACAGTTATATATGATCTGCTGCTCATAAAACTAAAGCGTTGTTGGTTCTGTGTTTAGGTGTCCTCCTATAGGTTCCTATGGACTTTTTCCAGCCACTTTTATTGTATTCAGTACTTTGGGATGGCTCTGTAAACAGATGAAGCCAATAATGTATTAACAGTACCAACTGAGAGAAAGTATGGTTAACTGAGGTTACTAAAAAGAAAAAGCAATTCAAATCAATTGGCAATCTACAAAAAGAGTTAAAGATTTTAAAAGCTATTATTAAAAGTGCTATATTGGTTTATTATGCTATATTATATGTGTGTACATATTGTATGTCCACATGGGGAAATTTTATTAAGAGTTTTATTTTAAATGGCTTATAGATAAGATTGTCCATAAATTTAAGCTGCTAAAATCAATCAAAGATACATTTTAATTTGTGGGACCTGAATCTGTGTATCATATATTTTAGACTTGTTGGTAGAAAGAAACTAAAAACATTTTAGATGGTTGTGCTTAAGTTTACTGGCTAAACAAACTACACCATGTTAGATATTTAAGAGGTGTTTTCAAATACATGATTCTTAAAATTTATAGAAGGCATTGGACCTTCTGGTAAATGTTTTCTTAAGTTGTTATCTAATGGTTGAAACGGTTTGCTAAGTATTCATGTGATATTGCTATTGTCAGCAAGCGATCTAGGACTTGCTCCCTCATTTCTCTATTCTAAGCCCAACTTGTTCTTTCATTTCTCTATTCTCTTCAAGGTAGGAAACTAATTCTATTATGAAGGAATCTGTAGGATGCATAATTTAATCTTTAGACCTTATAAAAGAGATGGCTAACATTTTTCTGCAATAGCATAGCCAAATAAGAACTTAAATAATAATCTCATAGCTAGATTCACTTCGCCATCAGCGAAGTATACAGTAAGTAGAAAAAACCTCCCTTTCAGACCAAAGGGAAAGCAAATTTTAAAGTGAGAATATAATTTTCCTCATGGGCATTGTCTACCTTAGAAAAACTACTACAGAACATGCCTGTGACTATAGACTTGTAGTTCAGGCCACCGAAGATTAGAGATGGGACACGGGCACTCCCTTGACTTGCATCCTCTGGTCTGCTTTAACACAAACCAGGAGGAAAAGAAAGCTCGGCATCAGAAGCAATGGGTGGCAGGCCTATTAATGGCTGATCTGTACAGTGATCTGCCCTCAAGGAGACCCAACAGGCCAGTCCACTGCAGTGGCTTGCAATGTGGTAAGCCCGGGCTTCAGCAGAAGTCAGCTTGTGAAGAGCCCTCGCAGCTCTGCCGAGTTGGATCACTGGAAATGGACCTGCCCTGGAGTCGAAGGATGCCCAGGTCAGAGCCACAGATCTTATTGGCTCTAAGCTGAAAAGCCCTTCACTCAGCCCAACTTCCAAAGGGACCACTGCAGCTGAGGGGATGGTCAAGTAGGGTCAGCAACATTGCAGGCAGAACTGTAAATTTCTTGTTAGAGATGCCACCTGCCTTTACCTGGCCAGCTCTCCTCCCAGGCCAGCCAAGTAATGAAAGTCAACAGAGTGCCTTCCCCTAGGAGGTTCACACCTCCCTTAGGATATACCCCATATGAAGAGATTGATAGGTCTGGGCCTCTGAATTTACAAGGCCTAAAGCCCACCAGATTATTATCAAGCCCCTTCTATCAGGTTCTATTTGCCTCTCAATCAGAAAACTTAATTGTAGCTTAGACAGCACCTTTCTTAGCTCCTCTAATAATGACTCTGTCCTTTGTTCTAGACCCTGTCTAGTGCACTTGGGCCTCATTCCTTTGTAATCATAACCTCTACTCTACCACCAATGGCTCTACTCCCAACCTGTGTGTACTGATGATCCTCTTCCCCATTTAATGCTGTTAATTGTTCAAACTGGTAAATGCCACTCTTAGGATCATTGGTTACTATCCTCACTCTGTCTTTTATGACCTTGTCTAAATATGATCAGAGTCGGCAAACTTGGAAGGCTTCCATAGCCTTGGCAACTCATGACGACAGCCTAGGATGGTTACTGGCGCCATAAACTAGAGTGTCAATTTGTTGGGTCAACAACAGGAGCCACTGTGCACTTGCTCCTCATGTGGGATCTCTGTCCTTAATGTGCTGTCCATTGTGATTTAATGCTATAACTAGTACTCAAACAGTATGTTTCACTTTGTGTTTCTATGTGGGTGCAAACTGTTGAAATCTTTATACTAAATTGATCTTCTGTATATAAAGAGAATTGAAAATGAATTTTGATGCAAATGGAAGGGGAGAGGGAGCGGGAGAGGGGAGGGTTGCGGGTGGGAGGGAAGTTATGGGGGGGGTAGCCATTGTAATTCATAAGCTGTACACTGGAAATTTATATTCATTAAATAAAAGTTAAAAAAAAAAGAAAATGAAATATTAAGGAGGAATCAAAATGAAATGAAACAACTAGTAGAACATGAAACTGTGATAGTGACAAAAAACCACAATGAAATGAAGAACTCAATAGATCAAATGGCAAACGCATTAGAAAGCCTTAAAAACAGAATGGGTGAAGCAGAAGAGAGAATATCGGAATCAGAAGACAGAGAACAGGAAAGGAAACAGTCAAATCAAAGAAAAGAAAAAGAAATCAGAAATCTAAAAAATACTGTCAGGAATCTACAGGATA
The DNA here is from genome assembly GCF_033115175.1 of Lepus europaeus. Lineage (NCBI taxonomy): Eukaryota > Metazoa > Chordata > Mammalia > Lagomorpha > Leporidae > Lepus > Lepus europaeus. Next base: position 123,717,836 of record NC_084827.1, on the reverse strand, counting down.
CTATTAAAAAACCCAACATTCGGGTTCTAGGAGTTCCTGAAGGCATGGAGAGGGAGAAAGGATTAGAAGGCCTTTTTAGTGAGATACTAGCAGAAAATTTCCCAGGTTTGGAGAAGGAAAGAGACATCCTAGTACAGGAAGCTCATAGAACCCCTAATAAACATGATCAAAAGAGATCCTCACCATGACACGATGTAATCAAACTCACCACAGTGAAACACAAAGAAAAGATCCTAAAATGTGCAAGAGAGAAACGCCAGATTACTCTCAGAGGATCTCCAATTAGACTCACAGCTGACTTCTCATCAGAAACCCTACAAGCTAGGAGAGAATGGCGAGATATAGCCCAGGTACTAAGAGAGAAAAACTGCCAGCTCAGAATATTATATCCTGCAAAGCTCTCATTTGTGAATGAAGGTGAAATAAAGACCTTTCACAGCAAACAGAAACTGAAAGAATTTGTTGCCACTCATCCTGCCCTGCAAAAGATGCTTAAAGACGTCTTACATACAGAAACACAGAAACACAGTAAGCAATATGAAAGAAGATAAAGGAAGGAAACCTCACAGCAAAAGATCACAGGAGTCTCAAACCATATATTAGAAAAAATCTTTGGCAAATGACAGGGCAAAGTTACTCCTTCTCAATAGTCACATTGAATGTTAATGGCTTGAACTGTCCAGTTAAAAGACACCGATTGGCTGATTGGGTTAAAGAACAAAACCCATCTTTTTGCTGCTTACAAGAAACTCATCTTTCCAACAATGATCCATACAGGCTGAAAGTGAAAGGCTGGAAAAAGATATACCATGCCAACAGAAATGAAAAAAGAGCAGGCGTAGCCATCTTAATATCGGACAACATAAACTTTACCACAAAAACTGTTAGGAGAGACAAAGAGGGGCACTATATAATGATTAAGGGATCCATTCAACAGGAAGATATAACGATTATCAATGTATATGCACCTAATTACAGGGCACCAGCTTATTTAAAAGACTTGTTAAGGGACTTAAAGGGAGACTTAGACCCCAATACAATAGTACTGGGGGACTTCAATACTCCACTCTCAGAGACAGACAGATCAACAGGACAGAAGATCAACAAGGAGACAGTAGATTTAAATGACACTATAGCCCAAATGGATCTAACAGATATCTACAGAACATTTCATCCTACATCTAAGGACTTTACATTCTTCTCAGCAGTACATGGAACCTTCTCTAGGATTGACCACATACTAGGCCATAAAGCAAGTCTCAGCAAATTCAAAAGAATTAGAATCATACCATGCAGCTTCTCAGACCACAAAGGAATGAAATTGGAAATTAGTAACTCGGGAATCCCTAGAACACGTGCAAACACATGGAGGTTGAACAACATGCTCCTGAATGAACAATGGGTCATAGAAGAAATTAAAAGAGAAATCAAAAATTTTCTGGAAGTAAATGAGGATAAAAGCACAACATACCAAAACCTCTGGGATACAACAAAAGCAGTGTTAAGAGGAAAGTTTATATCAATAGGTGCCTACATCAAGAAATTGGAAAGGCACCAAATAGATGAGCTTTCAAGTCATCTTCAAGGATCTAGAAAATCTGCAGCAAACCAAACCCAAACCCAGTAGGAGAAGAGAAATAATTAAAATCAAAGAAGAAATCAACAGGATTGAATCCAAAAAAACATTACAAAAAATCAGCCAAACGAGGAGCTGGTTTTTTGAAAAAATAAACAAAATTGACACCCCATTGGCCCAACTAACTAAAAAAAGAAGAGAAAAGACCCAAATCAATAGGATCAGAGATGAAAAGGGAAACGTAACAACAGACATCACAGAAATAAAAAGAATCATCAGAAATTACTACAAGGACTTGTATGCCAGCAAACAGGGAAATCTATCAGAAATGGACAGATTCTTGGACACATACAACCTACCTAAATTGAGCCAGGAAGACATAGAAAACCTAAACAGACCCATAACTGACACAGAAATTGAAACAGTAATAAAGGCCCTCCCAACAAAGAAAAGCCCAGGACCAGATGGATTCACTGCTGAGTTCTACCAGACATTTAGAGAAGAACTAACTCCAATTCTTCTCAAACTATTCAAAACAATCGAAAAAGAGGAAATCCTCCCAAATTCTTTCTATGAAGCCAGCATCACCTTAATTCCTAAGCCAGAAAAAGATGCAGCATTGAAAGAGAATTACAGACCAATATCCCTGATGAACATAGATGCAAAAATACTCAATAAAATTCTGGCCAATAGAATGCAACAACACATCAGAAAGATCATCCACCCAGACCAAGTGGGATTTATCCCTGGTATGCAAGGATGGTTCAACGTTCGCAAAACAATCAATGTAATACACTACATTAACAGACTGCAGAAGAAAAACCATATGATTCTCTCAATAGATGCAGAGAAAGCATTTGATAAAATACAACACCCTTTCATGATGAAAACTCTAAGTAAACTGGGTATGGAAGGAACATTCCTCAATACAATCAAAGCAATATATGAAAAACCCACGGCCAACATCCTATTGAATGGGGAAAAGTTGGAAGCATTTCCACTGAGATCTGGTACCAGACAGGGATGCCCACTCTCACCACTGCTCTTCAATATAGTTCTGGAAGTTCTAGCCAGAGCTATTAGGCAAGAAAAAGAAATTAAAGGGATACAAATTGGGAAGGACGAACTCAAACTATCCCTCTTTGCAGATGATATGATTCTTTATTTAGGGGACCCAAAGAACTCTACTAAGAGACTACTGGAACTCATCAAAGAGTTTGGCAAAGTAGCAGGATATAAAATCAATGCACAAAAATCAACAGCCTTTGTATACACAGGCAATGCCACGGCTGAGGAAGAACTTCTAAGATCAATCCCATTCACAATAGCTACAAAAACAATCAAATACCTTGGAATAAACTTAACCAAGGATGTTAAAGATCTCTACGATGAAGACTACAAAACCTTAAAGAAAGAAATAGAAGAGGATACCAAAAAATGGAGAAATCTTCCATGCTCATGGATTGGAAGAATCAATATCATCAAAATGTCTATTCTCCCAAAAGCAATTTATACATTTAATGCAATACCAATCAAGATACCAAAGACCTTCTTCTCAGATCTGGAAAAAATGATGCTGAAATTCATATGGAGACACAGAAGACCTCGAATAGCCAAAGCAATCTTGTACAACAAAAACAAAGCCGGAGGCATCACAATACCAGATTTCAGGACATACTACAGGGCAGTTGTTATCAAAACAGCATGGTACTGGTACAGAAACAGAAGGATAGACCAATGGAACAGAATAGAAACACCAGAAATCAATCCAAACATCTACAGCCAACTTATATTTGATCAAAGATTCAAAACTAATCCCTGGAATAAGGACAGCCTATTCAATAAATGGTCCTGGGAAAATTGGATTTCCACGTGCAGAAGCTTGAAGCAAGACCCATACCTTTCACCTTACACAAAAATTCACTCAAAATGGATTAAAGACGTAAATCTACGACCCGAAACCATCAAATTATTAGAGAGCATTGGAGAAACCCTGCAAGATATAGGCACAGGCAAAGACTTCTTGGAAAAGACCCCAGGAGCACAGGCAGTCAAAAACAAAATTAACATTTGGGATTGCATCAAATTGAGAAGTTTCTGTACTTCAAAAGAAACAGTCAGGAAAGTGAAGAGGCAACCGACAGAATGGGAAAAAATATTTGCAAGCTATACTACAGATAAAGGGTTGATAACCAGAATCTACAAAGAAATCAAGAAAATCCACAACAACAGAACAAACAACCCACTTAAGAGATGGGCCAAGGACCTCAACAGACATTTTTCGAAAGAAGAAACCCAAATGGCCAACAGACACATGAAAATATGTTCAAGATCACTAGCCATCAGAGAAATGCAAATCAAAACCACAATGAGGTTTCACCTCACCCCGGTTAGAATGGCTCACATTCAGAAATCTACCAACAACAGATGCTGGAGAGGATGTGGGGAAAAGGGGACACTAACCCACTGTTGGTGGGAATGCAAACTGGTTAAGCCACTATGGAAGTCAGTCTGGAGATTCCTCAGAAACCTGAACATAACCCTACCATACAACCCAGCCATCCCACTCCTTGGAATTTACCCAAAGGAAATTAATTTGGCTAATAAGAAAGCCATCTGCACATTAATGTTTATTGCAGCTCAATTCACAATAGCTAAGACCTGGAATCAACCCAAATGCCCATCAACAGTAGACTGGATAAAGAAATTATGGGACATGTACTCTATAGAATACTATAAAGCAGTAAGAAACAATGAAACCCAGTCATTTGCAACAAGATGGAGGAATCTGGAAAACATCATGCTGAGTGAATTAAGCCAGTCCCAAAGAGACAAATTTCTTTTGTTTTCCCTGATCGGCGACAACTGAGCACCAAAGGGGAAACCTGTTGAAGTGAAATGGACACTATAAGAAACTATGACCTGATCAGCTCTTGTCCTGGCTCTAGATGTACAATGTAATACTTTATCCTTTTTAGTATTTGTTGTTGTTGTTGTTCTAGTACTAGTGGTTGAACTCTGTAAATAACACACAATTATTCTTAGGTGTTTAAATTTTAACTGAAAAGTGATCCCTGTTAAATATAAGAGTGGGAATAAGAGAGGGAGGAGATGTACAATTTGGGACATGCACAATCTGACTTGCCGCAAATGATGGAGTTAGAAATGTACCATGGGATTCCAATACAATCCCATCAAAGTGGCATGTACCAATGCCATCTCACTAGTCCAAGTGATCAATTTCAGTTCACAACCGATGGCTCTGATAGGTCTAAGAATCAAAGGGATCACACAAACAAGACAAGTGTCTGCTAATACTAACTGATAGAATCAAAAAGAGAGAAAAAGATCCAACATGGGAAATGGGATACACAGCAGACTCATAGAATGGCAGGCGTCCTTAACAACACTCTGGCCTCAGAATCAGCCCTTAAGGCATTCGGATCTGGCGGAAGAGCCCATGAGAATATTGTAGGCATGGAAAGCCAAGAAACCATGGAAAAGAAAAAAAAAAAATGAAGAAGACCTAAATGAAAGATCTCTGTGAGTGAGATCCCGGTGGAAAGAACGGGGCCATCAAAGAAGGAGATACCTTTCTCTGAAGGGAGGAGAGAACTTCCACTTTGACTATGACCCTATCAGAATAAGATCAAAGTCAGCGAACTCTAAAGGCTTCCATAGCCATGGCAACTCATGACTAGAGCCTAGGGAGATTACTGACGCCATGAACAGGAGTGTCAAATTGTTAAGTCAGCAACAGGAGTCACTGTGTACTTACATCCCATGTGGGATCTGTCCTTAATGTGTTATCTAATGTGCAGTGATGCTATAACTAGTACTGAAACAGTATTTTTATACTTTGTGTCTCTGCGTGGGTACAAACTGCTGTGATCTTTACTAATTATATACTGAATCGATCTTCTGTATATAAAGATAATTGGAAATGAAAAAAAAAAAAAACCCTGGTGTTAAATTGGAAATGGCATAGAAAATTAATTAATTTTTTAAAAAAATATATTATGTAGGATCTCTGTCTTTAATGTGCTGTCCACTCTTATTTAATGCTATAACTAGTACTCCAACAGTATTTTTTTTTCACTATGTGTTGCTATATGGGGGCAAACTGTTGAAATCGTTACCTAGTATATACTAAACTGATCTTCTGTATATAAAGAGAATTGAAAATGAATCATGATGTGATTGGAAGGGGAGAGGGAGTGGGAAAGGGGAGGGTTGCGGGTGGGAGGGAAGTTTTGGGAGGGGGAAGCCATTGTAACCCATAAGCTGTACTTTGGAAATTTATATTCATTAAATAAAAGTTTAATTAAAAAAAAAAGAAGTAGAATAGCTGGGACTCAAACTGGCACTCTGATATGGGATGCTGGTATTGAAGGCAGAGGCTTAACTCGCTGCATCACAATGCTAGCCCCAGGAAACATTCATACATAAATAGAAAGAGTAAACACTAAAATAAGGATAGAATGTATGGCAAGTATACAAACCAGTAACCATTGTTGATTAACTGATCAAGTATTATGGATTGTACACAACTGTATTGCTCTACTTTTATATGACTGTTGTTTACACCTGCATGACCACAAACATGTGAGTGACACATTGCCCTGCTGTGTTATGACAGCTGTGGTGTCTCCAAGCAATAGGGATGTTTCAGCTCCATTACAGTCTCTGGGCTCATCATTGAATAAGCTGTCCATTGTGACCAGAGCATTCGTGATTTATAATTGCATCCGCAGCTTCTTTTTGTCAGTTAAACTTTGGTATATCTTTAAACAAGTAAAAGGAAATTTGTCTTAGGTAGATTTCAAAGAAGGAAAGAAGGATTATGGTTTTAGGGTCATGACATATACTAAAATGCACTACATAGCATCCATAAAGCCAGTTGGTTCTAGTGAGAGTGTATGGGAACCAAAAGAAATGCAAACTAATGCTGCACCATTTGGACTATAAAAACTTCCAAAGTATTTCTTTCCTAAATTTTAAACTAAGATATTCAAACACCTATAGAAGATAAAACTTCCATCCTCACTCATTTTATCAAAAATATCATTTGCAATGTTTGATGCAATATTCTTCAAATAAATCATCATTGATACATTTCAAGTCCCTTTCTTACCAGCACTAATCCCATTCCCTTCTCTTTTCCCCAAGCCTCTCATTTCTATTCATGTTTTCTTTTTCTTTTTTGTTACTATACTTGTCTTCATAAACAATTGATAGTGTTAGTTTTAATGGTTTAAAAATGTATGAGAAGTGGGCACTTAGCTTAGTTTATGTCCCACATCAGAGTTCCTGGGTTCAATTCCATTTCAGTTCCTTACTCCAGCTTCCTGCCAATGCAAACCCTAGGAAGCAGCAGTGATGGCTCAAATAACTTGATTCCTGCCACCCATGTTCCTGCATTGTGTTACTGACTCCCAGCTTTGGCCCCAGTCCAGCCCTAACCATTGTGAGCATTTGGGGAGTGAGCCAGTGAATGGAAGTCTCTCTCTCTCTCTCTAACTCTCTCTCTCTCTCAAATACATTAAAAAAATTAAACAGTGAATATATAAATATGTATATTTCTTTCTGGATACTCCACATTTATCTATGTATCTATCACTCCTCTTATTTCTCAAAAAGGTTTCTTTTTGTTTGTCCTTGCTTTTGAGGTTTACCCATGGTGTTTTTTTTTTTTTTATTTTTTATTTTTGACAGGCAGAGTGGACAGTGAGAGAGAGACAGAGAGAAAGGTCTTCCTTTTGCCGTTGGTTCACCCTCCAATGGCCGCTGCAGCCGGCTCATCGTGCTGATTCTAAGGCAGGAGCCAGGTGCTTCTCCTGGTCTCCCATGAGGGTGCAGGGCCCAAGCACTTGGGCCATCCTCCACTGCCTTCCCGGGCCATAGCAGAGAGCTGGCCTGGAAGAGGGGCAACCAGGATAGAATCCGGCGCCCCAACCGGGACTAGAATCCGGTGTGCCGGCGCCGCAAGGCAGAGGATTAGCCTGTTGAGCCACGGCGCTGGCCTATTTTTAATAACAATTTTGAATTGTTTTAAAAAATACTGTTTGGAAAGCATATATTGTTTTTCAAAATTTAAAATTTGTTTGTTTTACATTTAATGAAAATATATTCAATTTGTTCTTAATTGTCAACAGAATGAAAATTTATGTGAAATTTGAATTCAACAACACCATATGTGAGCTTGGTGAAAAGAAGATGAAGAAATGATAGCTGTACAATAAACATATAATAATTTAGAGATGATGCGTCATGTCATTTACACTCATCTAAACATTTCAGGCCATCAAGATACTATCCAGACACATGAAATAATAAATTCATTAATGCTTGACATTTTGTCCTCTTTCAGTCATATAGAAAACCCCAAATCTTACATGTAACTTCTAGTTTTGTCTTAATGAAGGTACATTTCTCAATGTAGGAGAACATAAATTTCTATTTAATAGTTTGCTTGATTTAATTAGCAATTAGTCCCATGGGCTTGGGCCTGTTTAGTACTTTGTCCTGAATCTTGCAAAGGTTAGGGAGAGGCCTAGCCCTGTGGATGTCAGTTTCTTTGTAAAAGGCAATCATGGAGTTGTTCCTGCAGGGTGTTCACTCTGTTTTCAACTATTCGTCTGTTAGTGTGATTCTGGCTGAATCTTCTGCTATATTCGAAGCTGCATGGTAGCAGGGACCGTGCCAACTGTGTGGCATCAATTCTCCTGAAAGTAGGCACCTACCAGATATTTGTTGACTGAATAACCGATGCATGCTGGACTACTCTGTGGTGAGGTGCTAACTAATCTAGAACCCTGCTGGCCCCTCAGAGGAGCACCAGGCCTGTGCTCTGAGACCCTGGCTCTTTCACTTTACGCCAACATTACAAGGCTGGATTGGGAAGGGATTCTTGCCTCAGTGATATGTAATGGTAAAACCAACTCTTCTCCCAGAGCCCTCAGATTTTGTGTTGAATCTGAGTCTCCAACTGAAAGTCTCCCTTTTGGCAGCAAAACTGAATCTGGGCCTTGTTATCTACCCCATGGTTCTCCTCACTTGACTCTCTTGGTGAATTTGTCATAGGTATTACTAATGTTTTTTTTTTTTAATTTTTTTTTTTTTTTATTTTTGACAGGCAGAGTGGACAGTGAGAGAGAGAGAGAGACAGAGAAAGGTCTTCCTTTTGCCGTTGGTTCACCCTCCAATGGCCACCGCGGTAGCGCGCTGCAGCCGGCGCACCGCGCTGTTCCGATGGCAGGAGCCAGGTACTTATCCTGGTCTCCCATGGGGTGCAGAGCCCAAACACTTGGGGTATCCTCCACTGCACTCCCTGGCCACAGCAGAGAGCTGGCCTGGAAGAGGGGCAACCGGGACAGGATCGGTGCCCCGACCGGGACTAGAACCCGGTGTGCCGGCGCCGCAAGGCGGAGGATTAGCCTGTTGAGCCACGGCGCCGGCCCATAGGTATTACTAATGTTTACCAAAGTCCAATTCTCCTCTCTCTCTCGGTCTGGGGAGAATGAAACTGCACTGCTTGATATGAGGTACAATCATGTGACTGCATCACTAGTGTGGCTAATAAAATGTGAACCAAAGTGACTTATGTCCCTATAGGGCCAAAGCCCTTAACTGCTGGTGCTCAACTCTCCAGCTCCATCTCTTACTGAAAAGCTTGTAGAAGCTTTGGTAACATGTTTGCATCTTAAGATGGCAGAGAATACAGAAATATGTTTTAAATCTTAAAGGACAACTCATAGTCTTAGTTTTCAAAACAGTGAAATACTTGTCATACTTCAATGTTAGAAATAGTTTGCACTAGGGATGTTCAAAATAGACATTATTTAGGATGGCCTTGTTTATGAATTCAGAATAAGCTGTAGGTAAAACCAATATTTGAATTGAAGAAAAAGTCTGAGTAGCCCTTAAAATGTAGAGTATATGTCTAAGATAGTTGAAATACACACATGCCTACACATAAATAAAACTGTGCAGTTTTAACATCTACAATGGCACATATACACTACTTTTAGGATTATCTGTAGTAAGTAGTTGTGTTAGTTTGCTAAGGCTGCTGAGACCAAATACTACAGACTGGTTGGCTTAAATAACCGAAATTCTCTGTTTCATGTTCAGGAAGCTAGAGGTCCCAAATCAAGGTACTGACACAGTTGGTTCCTTCTGAGGGAAGGTTCTGCTCCAGGCTTTTCTCACTGGTTTGTACATGCCCCTCATCTCTCTGCCTTTTCCCATCTTCTTCCTCTTACGTGTTTCTGTGTTTAAACTCCCTTTTTATAAGAATCCAGTCATATTGGATTAAAGACACTGTGTGCGAATCAGATCACATCCTGAGTTACAGGTGTTAGGATTTCAACATATGCATTTTGAGGGGGCAGAATTCAAACAACAGCAGTACCACTGCTATGTATTCAGTTGCTGAATCAATAATTTGTGGAGAGCCTACTATGCAACAAGTACAAGATTAGGTGTTAGGAATACAATGGTGGAAGTGTACAAGTGTGGGGTGAGTGTTTTGGTGAACTGGGTTAAGCTGCTATTTGCGGCACCTGCTTCCCTTATCAGAGTGTCCATTTGAAACCTGGCTTCTCCATTTCCAAGCCAGTTTCCTGATAGTGAACTTGGGGAGACATCAGATGATGGCCCATTACTTAAGTCCCTGCCATCCTTGCTGGAGACTCCAGTGGTGTTCCAGGCTCCTGGTTGTCTCCTGACCCAGTCCTGCCAGTTGGGAGGATATGGAGAATGAGCCAGTAGATAGATGTCTTTCGCTCACTTTCTCTCTCATCTCTTTTTTTTCTCTCTCTCTCATCACTCTGCCTTTTAAATGAATAAATAAATCTTTGAAAAAAATATATTTTTAACATTGTACAGCCTAGTGAGACAGATATTAATCAGGCAATGGCACCAACAAAAGTAAAAAAAAAAATTTTAACAAAAATACTGGGATGAAGAGCAATGACAAAGTAGGAGTATTTTATATAATCAGAAAATATAGCAGAGGTTTCCTTGAGAAAACTGGTGAAACTGAGATCTGGGGGACACCCTGCGTGAGTAAATATTTTCCAGGTTAAATTAGTAACGTGGGTATACATGCTTTGATATGGTTTGGACTACAGTGAGTTCAAAGGACTAAATATGAGCAGCACATGTAGAAGAAAATGAGGTTGATTATGGTGTGAGATAATATCAAAGATGAGGGTGGGGAACAGGTAGACAGCACAATTGCTTATATGTCACTTTATCTAATGCTGGATCTTCAACAAGTTGTCATTTTAAAAATATTTCTCTGGCTTTAGTGCAGAGAGATACAAGAGAGGATATGAGAAGACTTGTCAAGGTTATCATATTAACCTAGATAAAAGTCATTATGGCCAGGACTAGATTAATGGCAGTAGGATGGACAAAAAGAGATTTGGGAAATACGATTAACAGGATTTGGTGTTAGATTAGAAAGGAGGATAAGATGAAAACAATAGACTAGCATGGGTGATTAGTGGCCCCATTCTCTGAGCTAAGACAAACATTGACTTTGGAGAAGATATGATCAGGTCAATTTTGGATTTGTTAATTATAAGGTAATTTTGATAACCTAAGAAAAGATATCTGGGGTCGGCGCCGTGGCTCACTTGGTTAATCCTCCACTTGTGGCGCTGGCATCCCATATGGGAACCAGGTTCTAGTCCTGGTTGCTCCTCTTCCAGGCCAGCTCTCTGCTGTGGCCTGGGAAGGCAGTAGAGGGTGGCCCAGGTGCTTGGGCCCCTGCACCTGCATGGGAGACCTGGCTCCTGGCTTCAGATTGGCACAGCACACTGGCCGTAGCAGCCATTTGGGGAGTGATCCAATGGAAGGAAGACCTTTCTCTCTGTCTCTCTCACTGTCTAACTCTGCCTGTCAAATTAAAAAAAAAAAAAAGATGTCACGTGGACAGTTGGATAATTGGCTCCAGATTTCAGAGAAGTGCATGAGATTGAGAAGGGAAGATAGCCAAGGATTGAGGTTTAACAGACTTCAAATTTTAACGATCTGTTTTTGGCTAACAGAATAAGAGGAAATCAAATTGATTAGCTTTTCATGGAAACAAAGGGGAAGAAAAAGCTTCTAGGGGGAGTGAGTGCTGAAGGCATTCATGCTACTGATACTTGTTCAAGAATATGTGTCACAACGGTCAGGATCTTGTTTTGTTCTCTGATATGGCCCACGTATATATTCCTAGAACATAGTGGATGCCCATTAAATTAATTATAAAATACTGTGATGGGTGATTTTATATGCCAACTTGATAGGGCCAATCATGTCCAGATAGCTGGTAAGTATTTCTGGTTGTGTCTGTGAGAGTGTTTCTGGAAGAGATTCGTATTTGAGTCCTTAGGATGAGTAAAGACATCAGCGTCAGTAGGCATCATTCAACTTACTGAGGGCTTAGATAGAGCAGGTCGAGGAACTATAATTTCTTACCTCACTCTTTCTGTTTCTCTGGAGAATTCTAATACAAATAATAGATCAAATAATATGTGAAGTTCCCTTTGGATTAAACTGTGTGGCAGCAATCAGTGAGTTTAGATGTTGTTTTATGTTGGTGTGAAGTGAGGGATGAGGGGTTAAGCAGCTGAGGGAGGAGTGGGGCATGAGGAAATGGTGACTGTGGAGTATAAGCAACTCTTCTACAAAGGTTGTCTGTGGTGGGGGAAAAGGGAATGTGGAGCAAGGGGAAGGTTTTAGTTTTGCTTGGTTTTATTACTTTTTAGGAGACTATCCAACCATTTAAATGGAAAGATTGAGACTGAGGCTTCCATATTTGATGAAGAGAAGGAAAACCATCCATGTGGCTTCTCATAAAGTAATAATAGTAGAGATTTAAGCACAAACAGAAGCATTGGTCTTGGTTAGTTTGAGGAAATGTCTTCAGTTGCATAGCACTGGAGAAATAGAAGATACTGACAGGTAGAATGTATGCTTGAAAATAATGGAATGAGGGTGGGCCCTTTTTCTAGCAGCTAACATGCCAGTTAAGATGCCTGCATCCCATATTGGAGTACCTAGGCTTGAGTCCTGGCTCCAACTTCCTACTAATGCAGACCCTGGTAGGCAGTGGTAATAGCTCAAGGAGTTGGGTTCCTACCACCAATATGGGAGACTTGAATTGAGTTCCTGGTTCCTGCTGTCAGACCCATCATAGCTGTTGCCGTTGTGAGCATCTGGGGAGTAAACTAGTTCTGTCTATCTCTCTCTGCTTTTCAACTTTAAAAAAAAAAAAAAAAGGAAAGGAAAAGAAAGTAAAAGGATGCCACTGATCAAAGTGGCGAACTTCTTTGCTAAGATAAAGAGTGGTAAAATGGGGAGAGAAGTTGGGTGTTTGAGGAAAGTGTCATCAGTTTATGTACTGAGGGGCAGTGTTGTGATGTAGTACATTAAGCTGCCACCTACAACACTGCTGGCGTTCCACTCAAAAGCCTGTTTGTATCTCAGCAGCTCCTCATCTGATCCAGCTTCCTGCTAACGGCCTGGGAAAGCAGCAGAAGATGGCCCAAGTGCTTGGGCCCCTGCCACCTACATGGGAGACCCAGGTGAAGCTCCTGCCTCCTGACTTTGGCCTGGCCCAGTGCTGCCTGTTGCAGCCATCTGGAAAATGAATCAGCAGATGGAAGATCCCTCTCTTTCTGTCTTTCCTTCTCTCTCTGTAATTCTGACTTTCAAAATAAATGACTAAATAGTTTTTTTAAAAGCTATTATTAAAAGAAAAAATTGATTAGAGATACTAAAATAATCTCAAAGTATTGAGGGTCCATTTGAGATGTAATCAGTAATTTGTAGACAATATATCTGAAAAAAAGAGACAAAAAAATACATCTGGTTTTGTAAGGATATGAATGGGGTCATCTTAAAAACATTTGCTTCACAGCTAAGACAAAACAAATTGGAGAATACCAGTTCTATCACTTATTCTGGGCATAAAAGTACAAAATTGTTTGCTTATATTCCCTTAGAGACTTCATATATTTCCCTAGGCAAAAATGATAACTCACTCAATTTGAAAATGAAGTTTTAATGTTCAAAATCCTCTTGAAGAATTTACTTATAGTACATTTATATACATATTATGTGTTTAATATCCTTGTGGTATTTGGAAAATTACATTTTATTTGACCAAATGTTTGTGTGAGTTTAAATTCACTGGTGCTAACCATATACATGAATTTGAAGCAACAAAATGCTTTTGTTCTCCTCAATGTGACCTTTCTTTTTTAAATATACATACTCCAATATGATGAAGTTGATTTGATTTGGAAAGCTGACTTGCTAAAGATTAAATTACTACTAATCAATATCTAGTCATTTAGCAAAATTTATAGCCCTGATGGACATAAGATCACAGTAGTTATTCATTATTCATTCTTTGATAGGTGATAATTGCTTAAATTAACATGCCACCTTTTACTCTTGAGCACAATAATTTGGCAATATTCAGCTCTATCTGCAAAATAATGGTAACATAATGGAACATTTGGTAGATATTTTTATGTTAATTGTATATTGTATTCTTTGCAAAAAACACATCTTAAGCATTGTAATATTTTAATTATAAAGCCAAATGAAATATTAAAAAAAATAACAATTTTTTATATAGTTGATTTTTACATTTTAAAGAGAGCCAACTTTGGATTCACTACAGATATAATGTTAACAAACAGTTTTTTTCAAAAAGAGAAATTATATTTAAACTACTTCTTATTCTTAAAAAAAATCTCTTCCAGGGAAATTCTTCTCCAATAACAATTATGTTAAAGGTAATTAACAAATGTTTATTGATTAAATAAATTTTGGAGCTTTACATTTTCATGAATAATTTAGGTCATTATTAGATTTCATGAGATAACCTAATTACTATTTCTGTGTATGGTAATTTTAGGGGATTATAAAGATTATAAGGTACAGTATAAAAATTGGAAATATCCTAAATAATATAATTGAATAAAAATGTGGAAATAGCCATAATTAACTATGTTTGTAGATGCTTTCCATAGTCGTTTACCTATTGTTTAATGCTAATGATTAGATTTTACAATACAATGGTGAATCAGTCATGACAAATTTTAAATTTAGAAAACATTGTGCTCACAGAGAATGGTGGCAGGAGAGGTGACAATTCAGTAGACTTACTGGATAGTCACTATTTATCCAGTCTGCTTCTCTGGGGTCCACATTTCAGGTAGGATGAGTTAGTCACTCATTATGAAATACAATGAAGAAAAACAGTCTACCATTGCCAATTCCCCTGTCTTTCTAATACAGCTTAGTGTATTTGTGTACACATATTTTATAGAAATACACTACTAATTGCTGCAATTGACAGAATTACTTTCTGAGACAGGGAGGTGGATTCCAGGTTTATGATAAGTACCATGATATTTAAGACTTCATTAATGAAAACAGATTAAGAGCTGAAATTTTTAAGGATAAAGGAAATTGATCAGTTCTTGAGGAAAAAGAAGTAATAACTTAGGCGCTAGAGCTGTGGCATAGTGGGTTAAAGCCCTGGCCTACAGTGCTGGCATCCCATATGGGCGCCGATTCCGGTCCCAGCTACTCCACTTCCAATCCAGCTCTCTGATAATGTGCCTCGGAAAGCAGTGGAAGATGGCCCAAATCCTTAAGCCCCTGCACCCATGTGGGAGACCCAGAAGAAGCTCCTGCCTCCTGGCTTTAGATTGGCTCAGTTCTGGCCATTGCAGCCAGTTGTGGGGTGAACCAGCAGATGGAAGACCTCTCTCGACCTCTCTCTGTCTCTACCTCTCTCTGTAACTCTTTCAAATAAATAAAATAAATCTTAAAGAAGTAATAACTTAATGAACCTTAAATTATATCAGAAATTAATCCTCATCAATTTAATGCCTTCATGACTTGACCCATCACAGGACTGTTCTATGAAAATACCCAGGCTCCTCTCACCACCAATGGTGTAGCAGAATGCAGAATGATGCTCGAACTCCTACACCCAGGATATGGGAATTTGCTCTGCTTCCTCACACAGGATGATTTCAACCTATGCATGTTCTCTGTTTCCCTCTGAAACATACCTAAACACTTAATGTGCAATAAGTTATTCTCATTGTCTAAAATGTGTTTCCTTACTCATCTCATACTTTATCACCTTCCTCCAGATGCCTAATTTCTTGTCCACCTAGTTTTTTACTTCCTTTACTTTTGATAAGTTACAGACATGTGTTCTTTTCTTTGCTGCATCAACCTTCACTGATTCGGGTTTTTCTCCAAGTCACATCTCATTGACTCTAATTCATATCAGGTGCTCTCACTTCTATATACCCATAAGAATCAGTGCTCAACTTCATTATGGAAGTTCTCTTTGTCTTGTAATTGTTTACTTAAACATTGCACCATTGCATTATGGGCTCCTACATGATAATAATTCTGCCTCATTTTTCTCTCTGTTCCCAGTGCTTATAATGTTGCTTCTCTGAATATTAATATCTTTTCTACATAGGGGTATCTATGATAGAGAATAGAGAGACTCCTTAATCATGCACTGGAATGCTTCGTACATTGGAAGTATTTTATCTTGATCTTTCATTTGTCTTTTACCTATTATATGGTGCCTTTTACTGTACAGAAAATATTAATATTCATGAAGCCAGATGCATCAATATTTTCCATAATGGCTTTTGTTTTTTTCCTGTTTGTAAAGACAGACTCTATATGAAAGTTAAGAAGATGTTTTTTCTGTATTTTATTTTAATATTTTTATTATTTTTCTTTTTAATATTATTGAGAACTATACATTTAGTCAAAGCTCCTTTCAGTTAAAGTAACACTGAGAATTTTTATAGTTATTACAGTTTAGCATTTACTTGGGAGAAAAGAAGCTGGAAACTCTGACCATTACAGCTTTTTGGAGACTTAGAGATCCTGGAGGAATGGAAGCCTAGTGATTGATGAGGATATGTGATGTGGGACTACTCCTGAATTATGAAATATCCCCCCAAAATGCACGACGTTAGTGAGTGGTTTTGGCTAATGGAAACATAAATGAAAGAATGCTTGATTATTTTTATTTGTAGGTTTTAATATCTTTTGGTATTATTGAAATCTTACTGCTTTAAAACTTATAATTTCTAGTTATTTCTGATTTATAGGCTATATTAGCTTTGTTAGGGCTGCCATAACACTACTAAAGGCTGAATGTTTTAAACAACAAAATTAATTTTCTCTCAGTTCTACAGGCTGGAGTCTGAGATCAAGGTGTTAGAGGATTTGTTTCTTCTCGGACCTCCCTCCTTGGCTGTAGAAGCCAACTTCTCTTTGTATCTTCGTGTGATCTTCTTCCTGTGTGTTCTCATCTCATCTTTTTATAGGGATATCTGTCATATTGGATCACTACTCATGCCAGTGACCCAATTTTAAGTTAATTATGTCTTTAAGTGTTCTATCCCCAAGTACAGTCACATTCTGAGGGAATAGGGATTAGGGCTTCAAAACAGAAACTTGAGGAGACTAAGTTCATCCTATGGCATAGTAATATGACAATAAACCTTGTTTCCAGTGAGTTTGTTAAACTTATTAATTCTAACTCCATTCTGGGGGCCAGCGCCATGGCACACTAGGCTAATCCTCCACCTGCAGTGCTGACACCCCATATGGGCTCTGGCTCTAGTCCTGGTTGCTCCTCTCCCAGTCCAGCTCTCTGCTGTGGCCTGGGAAAGCAGTGGAGGATGGCCCAAGTCCTTGGGACCTGCACCCGCATGGGAGACCAGGAAGAAGCACCTGGCTCCTGGCTTCAGATCGGCGCAGCTCCATCCCTTGCGGCCATTTGGGGAGTGAACCAATGGAAGGAAGACTTTTCTGTCTGTCTCTCTCTCACTGTTTGTAATTCTACCTGTCAAATAAATAAATAAAAGTCTAAAAAAAATGCTAACTCCATTTTGCCTTTCAGTATTTTTCTACTTAGCTTCTTTGCTGCTTTTTTTCTGACATGTTTAATAACTGGTCAACTGTCTAGAGGAAGAAATAACTGAGAATTGTACTTGGTGTTCTATGTCTTCCATCTCATCTGTAACTCAGTCCCTTTAATCACTGAACCTTGCCCTCCTGACATTTGTCTCCCAAGTCCTGTGAGTCTGTGTTCTGCTTACATTGCTATTTCTTCACCATGCCCTCTTTTTTTGGATCCATAGTT
Source organism: Lepus europaeus (assembly GCF_033115175.1). Taxonomy (NCBI): domain Eukaryota; kingdom Metazoa; phylum Chordata; class Mammalia; order Lagomorpha; family Leporidae; genus Lepus; species Lepus europaeus. The sequence continues at coordinate 123,700,053 of NC_084827.1, read as the reverse complement.
CTTGAATCAGAGCCAAGATATAAAAATGTTTATAGGGGAAACATGACTCATAAAATGTTGGTTATGGAGCTCTCTTTTCTCTGGGACCATAATTTTGCAATTCTTTGTTGCCTCTGCAGACCCAGGATGCCTCAAGTCTCTATATACATTTATGAAATCTGGAACAACCTGGTGATTTTTGTAGATGTGTTCTTTTCCACAAGTTAGTCAATTCTAAATTGAAGCAACATCTTCCATGAGTGATTCCATTTGATTCTGGAAATTTGCCACTATTTAAAATATCAGCTCTCAATTAACCTAAAAACATCAACTTCCCAATGTAAACAGGACAAAGAACTGAGAAAATTTACTTAATTGCCAAATTAAATGTCAGTTCAAACATATTATTCTTAAGAGCTTTTTTTGTCTGCACCATTATGGGACATATGAGAATTTTATTCCATTAAAAGGAAATAAGAAGTTCATGTTTTTAAACCAATTAATTAGCTTTGGTTTTTTTTATAAAAAGAAAAAGAAGTAAAGGGTAAGATTGTTTTTTCTGCAAATAGGAAAATATCTGGAATACAATTGAATAATTTTTCTTTAATAATATTCATTCACATTAAGTGCCATAAAGTTTTTAGAGCAGGGTATTAACCACATCCAGGACAAAATTAGTTGTAACACTCGGTGCTTTTATCATTCTATAATGAGGCTAATAAGATTAAAAGAACTATGCTTATAATGACTAAAATAGTTTTTCAATGTTATGTTTGACATAATCTTTGCTCAGTAACAGAAGATACCAATTTTGTTTGCTTATTAATAGGAATCACCAATTTTATTTTACTAGCCATTATTGACATTGATTAATGATCATTATTAACATAATTGAATTTATATGTGAAACTAAGTTTCCAAGGAACATTTGGACTTTGGCCAGTCATGTCACATAATTTTGAGGTTAACCAGTCATATTTACATTGGTAATTTACTACACATGAAATTAGGCAAGTAGGCAACATCTCTTAGAAACGATCTGTTTTATACTAAGAATATATCTTTCTTTTATTTTCTTCTTTAAAAATGGTTTTCATTCTACTCCTGAAGTTGCTTCATTGATGTAAACTTAAAGATGGGTTAAAAGTCAGAAAACATAACTTTATCAATGATAATCCATGAAGAGTATTTTATAGCTTTCCCAATGATAATCCATGAGCAATGAAAAGCGACTGTGTGTATCGGAGTTTATTAAAAATACAGGTTCTGGAGTGGAAATGCTTATTTCCTGATTCTACAATTTAATAGATGTCTGACTTGGGTAAGTTATTTCACTTCTCTGTCTCAGTTATCTGATCTATGAAATGGAGGTACAACTACTACTCAGTTCTCCTCAGTGGTTTACTTGACCTAGTACCTTCTTGGCACTTGAAACCGTGCCTGGTGCACAGTAAGCACTAAGTTAAGGTTAGCTACTATATTTTTATACAGATGGAATTAAATTCAAGCATCCTGGCATCATCCACAAACTGAGATCATTCTTTTAAGAGATTACAACTCTGGAGTTAGATGTGGGAATAAATCTCACTTACTTTGATTTGATAATTTGACCTAATATTTATATACCAGGCCAGTTCACTGAGCTACTGTATGAGGGCACTTCAAAAGCTCATAGAAAAATAAAATTAAAATATAATGCACATTTCCATAAACATTTCCAAATCATTTATATTTTCAGCAAACTGTTCTATATTCTCTTCTGTTTCTTCTGTTATCTGTTTTGTACTGCCCCAAAAAACATTCTGTCATCTCCTACCCTATTCCCTCAACCCATATTTTATCCCTTGGTGACAATCCTAATGACGTTTTCTTTATCTTAAAATTAAACCAGCCAAAAAGATATTTCTAGTATCATCTTGGTCATTCTCTTAATATTTTTTCTTGATTTCTCTCTCTCTCTCTCTCTCTCTCAAACACCCACACCCACCCATACACACACACACACACAAATAATGATGAAAAACTTCAAGCTAGAAAGGCAAAAAATAAATGAAACCACAGAAGAGGAGATAAGGTGCATATTTCCAGAGCATCAATTTTGCTCAGTGGCATATAATTAAAACAATGGTAGTGTTGCAGAAAACAAATGCCTATGTTATGCAGTAGAGTGTGCTAGTTATGTGAATATTTTAAGAAAAATAAGAAATTAAAAAAAAACATTAAATTTAAGGTGGTGGTTTAAGTTTCTTCTCCAGACTTCCAGAGAGTCATACATGCTCTCTTTTCCCCCCTTATATGTTTATGCATTTTTAAGAAAAAATTTTTTGTATTTATTTGAGAGAAAGAAATCCCACTTGCTGGTTCACTCCCCCAGATGCTTGCAACTTAATCCAGGTCTCCAAACTCAGTGACAAGAACCCAATTGCTTGAGTCATTACCAGCTACCTCCCCGAGTTTGCAACAGCAGAAAGTTGGAATCAGGAGCTACCGCGAGGAATGAAGCCTAGTCACTCTGATATGGGATGTGGATATTTTAACTGCCGGGCCAAATGCCTGCCCCTAGTGTTAATTTGTTTTGAGTGATAGGTTTAAGGGCTGGAGAGAGATAAAGGCATATGCTTTTCAACATATTAAGCCACGAATCTGTCTTCATATTTGTTCATCTTATACCCCATAATTGAAGTGTATATTCACACATTTTTACATATATCAGGTCAACAAATATTTATTGAATTTATTGGTCAAGAGCTGTGTAAGATAGCCTGGATATGATGTGAGTAAAACAGATGTCATCCTCATCTTCCAATTATTATATTCTTCATATTATATTATATAGTCATAGAAAAGTTGGATCTCCAGCACAAATAATCTTAACATTTAAAAATCATTATGTAAAAGCTCTGGTGATTATGGACTGTTTAATGAAATGGTATTTGAACTGAGGTATGAAAAATAAGAAGTAAATACATTTACAAAAAAGCAGTGAAGAAAGTACAAAACACTGCAGGCTAGGGAGAAGCAAATGCAGACCATCTATAATGGAGGAGGGAGAACGTCATTTTTGAGAGCCTGAGTGAAATCTCCACTCAAAGCTGTCAGGGAGAGTCCACATGAAGATCAAGCTGGAGAATTAGACAGGGAATAGCTCATAAAAGATCTTGGATACCTGTTAAGAAACGTGTTCCTTATTCTGAGGGCCCTGCAAAAGTTATAGGCAAAAAATTGCATGTTAAAATTGGGTTCACAAAAATAATTCCAGTTGCAATATGGAGAATGAATTGGAAGAAGACAAAAATTGAAACTGGGTAATAATGTGTTGCAATTATCTCTATCAAAGAGAATAGTAATGGGGGTCAACGAGTGTCAAACTGGCAGAGGAAAGGGGATACACTGAAGTGATTTAAGACAATACAAGTGGATTGTTGGAATTGATTGGTATATTGATTATGGCATTTAGTGCAAGGTAGATAGTCAAGATTATTCCAAATTTCAGGTTTGTAAAGCTAGACAGATAGTGGTAACATCTATTAAAATAGGAAATACAGAAGAAGGCCAGATTTGTGGGATAAAGATTATAACTTTCGTCTGAGATAGTTTTACTTTGGTGAATAAAGTACCAAGATGGTAACTGAAATGTTAAGCTGAAGAGTTCTAGATTGTGGAACCAAGTCCACAGGCTCATGTGGATGATGACAAAAGCAATAGGCATGGATTCATTCACTTTTAAAAATATTGAAATTATTTATTTGAATTACACAGAGAGACAGAAGGAAAGACAAAGAGGTTTTCCATCCACTGGTTCTCTCTCTGTCTCTCCCTCTCTCTCTCCCTGTAGTTCTGACTTTCAAATACATAAATAAAATCTTTTAAAAAATTTGACAGATCATTTTCAAGAAGTGGTTACTTTTGCCTTGAATCCATCACACTTTATTGGTTATCTCTGTCCTGATACTTCTATTTCAGCAATCTATGTACACATCCTATCTACTACTGTACCATAAGCTCCTTGAACTCAAGGGCTGTTTTTATACTTTGTATTCTGCAGAACATCTGTTTAGCACAAAGGCTGACACGTACTGGATGGCCAATCTATGTTTATTTAACATGTGTCATTGTGCTCAGACATCAGTCGCAGTAAAAATCCATTTGCAAAATCCTAGGTCCCAGGGTAATAGCCCTGTCATATTCTGGAAGCAGTGATGCACAAATTTTTGAGAAATCTCACACTCTTGTATCTCTGCAGCTATACTGTATATGATAGCCTATCACATTTCTTACCTAGAAAGAAGTTCATGCACTTGTATTTCAAAATAGATTTACCTTTAACTAACATAACCACAAATAAGAGTTTTGTTTTTTCTTTAAATATTAAGCAAAATTAGAATGGAAAGACATTTAGTGCTGTTATTCATGTTTGTGATTTCCAAATATTCTGGGTTTATTTTTAGTAGTATTTTGAAGATATCCAAAGAGGCAAGTTCCATAACTTTCTATAGGACATTATGTAATGCTAACCATCTCTTTGCTTAGTAAATTCCTGGTGTTAAAGCCAATGCTCTTAATGTAATTGTTATGAAATCCATGGAGAATGCACAAAACTGCTTGTCAGCATCTTCCTTATATTTGCATTATTTGAAGACAGTGATTATGTAGCCCCTAGTTAACTTTCCTGGAGATTACATAGCTTCAAATTTTTTCATGTACACCTTATTTTAAATCTGATCATTGTGTTTGTAGACTTGCATCTACAAATCACACTGAATCTGTTAAAAACTAATTAAAAATTAAAATAAAATTTTTTCAAAAGTCTACTGTTGACCATGTCTAGTTTTTATACATCCTTATCCATTTGTTTTAGGAATACTTTATTACAGTGTATGAAATAATTATCCAGAGTCAGTATTATCTTGTAATTTACTTTAAAGTTTTCCAGCAACATTCAGTAAATTACATGAGTCATTTATAAATGTTAAAAAGACAAAATTGTTGTTGCTAAAATGACTTTTGAGTTCTTTCACTTCTGTAGTCCTAAACCAAAATATTAAAGAGAAGGGGGCTATAGCATGTTTCTTTTAAAAATATTTTAAATTTTACAAAAACCTTTCAAATAGAAATCCATAATACAGGTTAATTAAAACTGTATTATTTTTCCCTTAGCTATCAACAACTAGTTTTGGCATAGATTATTGGATTTATAATTAGATGTAATTTGACTTAATTAGTTGGCTATAGCTCTTAATTATGGTATACCTTTTCCCATTATGGCCCCTGTAACAGTAGCTTAGGATAAACATTGACGATCCCCCCTGCCAGTGGGACTAACCTTATCCCTTGGGTTATTTGTGTGATAATGAGAATGAGATTTCAGAACCATGCCAGACGGTCTAGGCATGAAATACTGTTTTGGCACAGTTCCCTTCACTGCTTTTCAAACATGGCAGTTAATTCCACCAAAAGAGAGAAAGTTTCTCATATATTGTTACTGTTTTGGTGGGCTTTTCTGTTGGGAAGAGTCAAAATGAGAGTAGGGAAAAATTGAGAAAGCCAAGCTTACTAGAAATTTCTTGAGATCTCAAATGTGAATATAAGAGTTTCATGAATTTGCTTTGCTGAATAAATTAAGTCACATGCACTGAATCCCTTTGGAATTCCAGAATACTGTTTCATCCTCACCCTTGAAATCTATTCATAAAAGGGTTACTATGAAATAATGTAGTACATCTTGAAGCTAAAAGAAAGCAATTTTGTATAATATTTCCTATGAATAAAGTTGAAATGATGCCAATTTTCAAAGAAAATATATTCAAGGGGGTTAGAGAAGAATGGTTCTTTGCAGGTGAACACTCTTACATAAGAGGCAGAGATTCTACACGCCACAAAAATATTTTGGTGTTGAAAATAAATATACCCACCAAGATTATATTAGGGTAATTTGGCACTGCTTCTTAGTCCAGATAATTCTTAGTCCATTTCATAATAGCCAATTACAGGTTACTCAAGGGATGTGGATCATGCAAATCAGCTCATATTTCACTGCATGGCTATTTCTCATGTGTTTTGAGCTATTATCTTCATTACAGTGCAGCACATGAATCCAACTCATCTGTACTGTAATTGCTATAAATCAAGCATTCGTTTGCCATTATTTATGGCTGACTATAAAGAGTTTTAATAATATTTAGAGGGCACTGCAATAAAAGCAATCATTTATTGTGTCTGCTCACAGGGTCACTCAAGGTTTTCAACAAAAGCCAATGTCATTTCCTAATCTTTTAATATTCATAAGGTAACATCACTCACAAATGGTACACTGTGATTTATAAACATTTCCTGGCCAGGAACATAAAAGCATAATTATAATTCTTCCTAGAAAAAGCAGTCAGATTCTGTGGGATAAATAGCAACCTAAAGTACTAGAGCCCTGTGTTCTAAACCCAATCTTGTTTTTCATTGTGTGCCTTGATGTTACCACTCAAACTCAATATACACCTATAAATTACAGAGGGCTCGTCAGAGTACATCCTCAAGGGATGATCTGCATAAATATTTGAAAACCTGGTTGTGTTTTTCCTCCCATTTTCAGTAATTACAGACATGGCATGGTATGGTAGAGAAGACAGCTTTGGACAAGAAGACACAAAAGCCTAGTTTCAGGTTCCATTTCCATCAATTACTACAGTGTCACCTCTGACAAATGAGTTATTCTCCATAAGCAGCTCTTTCACCTACTTATCCAAAGGATCTCTGCAAGAATTATGTAGAAAACCCTTGTCAGATATGAAGCAACCCAACAATTAGTTGAAAACACAACCTTCCTTGTGAGAAAAGTAAGGAGGATTTTCTTCCAGAAAACTTCTTGTAAAATTCTGTTCTACAAAGATAACAATCATATGACTTTGCATTTATCTAGAAGAATCCTGTCATCTCATTTCTCAAACACATATATCAACTGCACATACCATTGTTAATATTTTTGTGACACATCTTCAGCCTTTGCACTTCTAACAATGGGCAACTCATTGCTCCTGACAGTAACATGTCGAATCTGAGAGTTTTCTTTCATTCAGTGCTAAAATATGCTTTATTTGGAGATAAACACAACAAGTTCAACGTCTCTTATCAGTCCCACTGATATTTGAAGACATATACTATGTTTTTCCCAAGAGTCATCTTTTTTACATGAAACATTTACAGTGGTTTCAGCAATTTTTTATGAAATGTAATTTCAAAGTACTGGTCTATCTGGGCCAAGGTATTTTAAACATGACTCAATTTGATTAAATGTAAATCAATTCTATTAAAAAAAAATACGACAGAGACTAGTGAGGTGCAAGAGGTAAGAGTGCCCTCAAGGAGCTCCTTTACAGCCAAGCCAAGCTTTATATTTATTACTAACAATGATACAACACATTTGACACAAATGTATTGATCATATATTTTGTACCCAACCTTTTGCCAGAGGCTGAGAATACAGCAGTGAGCCAGACAGGAATGGTTTCTGCCTTCATAGGTAGGGCTTTCATTTTTGTTAAGAATAAAGATAAGAAAGGTGTCATTTTTTACTGAGTTGATTAGCTGGGTGATATTTCGCTATAGAAACCCAGATGGATTAAGATTGTTTCCAGAAGAAGCAGCCTGAGTCCATGCCTGCAGGGGCCATGTCTACTTGGTTCGCTGTCATATCTCCAGCACCCAGCAAAGTACTTAGAACATTGTACATCTTCAGTAAAAACCCTGAATAGTGGCAGGAACAGCAATCAGATAAGAATTCCAGGGGCCAGCACTGTGGTGTAGCAGGTGAAACTGCCCCTTGCAACACTGGCATCCCATATGGGCACCAGTTCATGCCCTGGCTTCTCTGCTTCCAATCCAGCTCTCTGCTAACTGCCTGGGAAAGCGGTGGAAGATGGACCAAGTGCTTGGCCCCTTCTACTCATGTGGGAGACCCAAACAGAGTTCAAGTCTCTTGGTTTCAACATGGCCCAACTAACGGATGAACGATCCCTCACTGTATCTCTTCTTTTCTTGCTGTAATGCTAGCTTTCAAATAAATAGATAGATCTTTAAAAAAAATTCCTAGGACATGTGGTATAAACAGGAAATAAGGTTTGGGAAATAAGGGACTTGTAGCAAATACTAGAGGGCCTGACCCATGTCCCTTTAATTCACATAGGTCCAACTTCCAAATGTCATCATCTTTGTTTCTTTGCTTGAAGTTTTCTCAGGCAAGCAGTACTGAAGCAACTTTGCTTGCCTCTGAAGCAGTCCATTCTACTCAGTATGGCAGGGTTTAAATAACAAAATACTGGAGCCATAAATGGAGTTGAGTCTGATTTCTACAGACATGAATCATTACTCCATTTTTCAATTACTATAGGACCTTGGAAAAGTTACTGAATGAACTGAAACTTTCTGAGTTAACATTTAACAATTGCTTAAAAAGTTAGCAGCTATTATTTATGAACTGCTAAACATGTGCCAGGCAGTATTCTAAGAGTATTCATTTAATACTTGTAACTCTATGAAGCTATAAACTATTATGTTTATAATCTTAACATGCCTCGGGTGAGAAGACTGAAGTGCATTGAGGTTAAATGACTTGTTAAGGTCACACAGAATTGAAGGTGAAGGAGCTGGGAGCCAAAACACATGTAATTCCAGAGCATGTATTTTATCCACCCTGTTACACTGCTCCTCAGACTTTGGTCGGGAGTTTCTGATCAGGGAAAGGTGAAGAGTGCTAGCATAGAGAGGTGCTTAGCAAATTTTAGTTACATTTCTTCTTTTTTCTTGAATTGACTCTGAATTTCAAAAACTTGTTCATAAAGTGATCAAAAGAGATCTAACAAAGATGTTAAAGGTTACATACAATAGTCCCTTTTTATTTTCCCAACCAAAGAATTGCATGCATCAAAGATATGAAGCTTCATACATCTTATTTTCTCCTAGTAAAATCAACCTTTTCTCTTATTTCATTCCCAGATTTTATTTAAGATGGAAGCCAAGTTCATTTGTCTGTGGTCTTTTAGGCTTTAATTTGTACATTTATCAAAGGAGAGTAACTTATCTTAGTTCATTTGTTCTCCAAAGCAAAATCGGCAGGAGAAACATTCTTGATTTCTGTGAATGAGAAAACTGTGACCCAGAGAAGTAAATTCCTGGACCATGGCAACATGTCTAATAAGGCAAGGAATTGAGTTAATGTCAGAACTCCTTAAATATTGAGGTCGACTTTTTTTTTTTTTTAAATGACTTTTCCTGGTCACCTCATTATATGTTTGAAGTGATGAGAATAAAATATAATATGGAAGCAAATATTTTTGCTACATACTTCCAGCACATATGATTAAAATAATCATTTAGTCAAATTTTCTAAATAGAATATGGAGTATGATATATTTCAAAGTCAATTGTTTTTTCATTGTTTTTATTCAGATATTTCAATGCCACTGGCCCCATTCATTAGGTTGAAAAATTACAAAATATTACATTATAATTTTCCAAATATAAATTCTATAGCTAAAAGAACTGAATGTTTAAGCAGATGCAAAACCAAAAGCATGGAAGTAAAAAATGAAGTCCTAAACAACGTATTAAATGTACATTTTTAATGACAAATGACAGTAATCCCCCCCGTCAACCTTTAACACTTCTGTTCAACCGAAAACTAAAAATATTTAAGTCTTATTTAAATATAGTTAAAGCCATGAACAAATCTCTATAGCAAATAGACTTTCCATTTCTGCAGAGTAACTTAATAGCTGACAAATAGGTTCTATTAGACCCTATCTTAATTGGTACTTGAACTTTTTGCCTTAAGCTGATTTGGCTTCTATAATCCTTTCTGTCTTATCAACTGAAATGGCTGACTCCCTTAAAACTTAATACAATGTAGTGGGAACATGGTTCACATGTTTATATATCAGTTTTTTGGACATTTTCCCCAACTGATTGAAGCACTGATTATATCATTTGTCACAAATGAGTTAGCTTTAAAATCTATGTACCAAGAAGTTTAGTTTTTCAATGTTAACATCCACTTAATCTGATAAAACCCAGCCAACTTGACAACCAGCCAACAAACCAAGCAACCAGAATGTGATACTCATACATAAAATTTTCTTATAATAGATGTTGGTAGTTTGAGAACAGTCTTCCATCAGCTCTCAAAATCAAACACTGATTTCATCCAGGTTGTAATGGATAAAATGGTTAAAAACAAACAAACAAACAGACAAACAAAAAAAGCCTAGGAACCAGTGTTGTGGTGCAGTGGGTAAAGCTGCTGCCTGCAAGACCGGCATCCCATTCATGTCCAGGCTGCTCCACTTCTGATACAGCTCCCTGCTAATAACCTGTGAAAAACAGTGGAAGATGGTCCAAGTGCTTGAGCTCCTACCTACATGGGAGACCTGGAAGAAGCTCCTGGCTCCCAGCTCCTGGCTTTGGTTTGGCCAGCCCTAGACATTGTGGCTATTTGGGGAGTGAATCAGCAGATGGAAGATCTCTTTCTCTCTCTCTTTCTCTTTCTTTCTGTGTGTGTGTGCATGTGTGTGTGTAATTCACTTTCAAATAAATAAATACATCTTTAAAAATAATAGAGACTTTTATTTCTGTGCATTCTCAAGCGTTTTTGGTTAGTAAGTTGCTTCTGTTTACATACGAGGACGCCTTAGCCAGCCATTGACTAGCTCCAGGTCATTACCCCACCTACTTCAGCTAGACAGCCTCTGTCTTCCCTACTCAGGGAGGTCTGTTCTGTTCTCTACTTTTCTCCCCCACAGACTGAATGACAGCCTCTTTGATTTTCCTGCCTGCAGAGGCATCCATCATGGCCTCTATTATCTACTTTGACATATTTACACACTCTGTGTGTTCAGCTGATTGGACTTGGCCGACAGTTCACAAGGCACTTGGCCCTCAGCCTACAGCTGGGCATTGTGGTGAAATACCAGGTTGCCTAAGTAAAGAGCACATGCTATAAGTGTTAAAAGGACCTTGTGCAAGTGTCCACACTGCATTAAGCTGAATCCCAGGGAAACCTTCTATGAGATGCTCAATCCCCGAGAATTAGTGAATCCAGCCAGTTCACTTCAGCTTAGAAGAAAAACAAATGGCTATTGATTGTTTTTCTCTCTGATGTCTATAGAAGAAAAATATTTAATTGATTGGATGAATATATGCAATTAAAATATACTTAATTTATTGAAAGATTTTTACATTTTAAATCAGTAAAAATTATCAGTGGAAAATACAGAAGTTAAACACACACATAAATGTGTGTGTATATATATATATATAATATAACCTACATATTGTATGTGTACATACAATTAATGAGAATCCTTCAGTTTTTAAGATAGTTCATTTTTTCTGGTGATAATTCTGACATTTAGATAATTGCAGTTAAGCTATAAAATCCCAATCATTCTCCCTTATAATTCAGATTCAACAAAGATTAAATTTTGATATACGTTGTTTTTCAGCTATTCAAAATAAGAACATACTTTAATGAAATAAAAATAAAAAGAATGGGGTGACCCCATAAAGTAGAAACATATTTAAATGAGTTAAATAATCCAATGAAACCTGTGGTGAGTCTCCTGTATAAAGCGTATTTATTTTTCTCAAGTCCATTTTAAATTCTATACTCACTAACATTTGTAATACATGACTTCCCCATGCAACAATAATTTAATGATACCTTATTCTTTGTTGAAAAGCAAAAGAAATATTATCAGGCAGTATTATAATAAGCTAAACCAATTACATTCTAAACTGATTTTAATGTGGGCAAAATACAAGACTCATCATTTTAGCACAGTGAGATTTATTAAGAGCACAATTCAAAGCCGTGAACCAGGCTTCTTATAGACTTCACTGCCTCCCACTGAGTTGCAGTTAAAATTTTGGAAGGTTTTACTTTATTCTGTAAAATTTCAAAATGTCAGATCCTAGCAGATTTTATGTAAAGATATCTTTTAAGCCATTTGGTTGTAGCTGTCATATATATGCATTCATATTCATGGCATATACTGAAAAATGATATTGCTAAAAGTAACAGACCCATCAAATAGTTTTAAAAATTGCTCCCATGTTCATAATTCAGATGAAGTGAAGAAAAGGTTAAACTAATACAAATCCCAGGTAAACTGACAAATCCTGAATGTCCAATTATTAATACTCTATGCAGAGGCTTGCCAATGTTACACCATACTAGACATTCTTATACATAGGTAAGTGGCTATTATAAATCATATATTTGCTCCCCCTGCTATAAGGATAAAAATAGGTTTTGTCCTTATAGTCTGCACACAAAGAACCACTGCAGTAAAATTATTATTTTCTCTTGCCATTGACTTATGTGTTAGCATTAGGTGTGCTATCTTATCAGGGGAATAAAAGAGAGCTAAGTGAGTATTTCTTCTTAAACCACGTTTCTCTCTTCTCCTTCAGTGGAGCTAGCTTCTTTTGTTTTTTACTGTAATTTTGAGACTGAATATCATTTTGTCAGGAAAATTTGAAAAAACTAGAAAAATATTTTTAAAGTAAATAAACCAAGACAATCTCTTTTATCTCTTTTTAAAAATGACCTTTCTGGGTTGATGTTGTGGCATGGTGGGTTAAGCCACTGCCTGCAATGCTGGTATCACATAAGGGCACCTGTTCAAGCCCCAGCTGCTCCATTTCCGATCTGGCTCCCTGCTAACATGCCTGGGAATGCAGGAGAAAATAGCCCAAGTCCTACAGGCCCAGCATCCACATGGGAGATCCAGACGAATCTCCTGGCTCTTGGCTTCTGCCTGGCCTGGCCTGGCCCTGACCATTGCAGCTATTTTGGGAGTAATCCCGCAGATGAATGATATCTCTCCTTGTGTTTCTCCTCTCTGTAACTCTTGCAAAGAAATAAATCTGTTTTTTTTAATGACCTTTCCTCTCTCCCTATGTATTTATTTAAATAGGCATTCTGAATGCAATACACAACATAGAACAAAACAGGTTGTTTAACAAATAAAAATGATGAGTAAGTTACTGTTCAGAATAAAGTACAGTATTATTGATTTAATAATCAGTCCATAATAAGAGAGAAAGAAATGCTTGCAATTTAATATTTGAGGAAAATTTATTTTTAGTTGCAAAAATTAAAAAAGGTCTTTAATTACTTTTGGGCTTTTGCACATTCTTACTAGTGTGCATAAGCGCTATAATACTAGATACCTTCATGCTAACTAGTGTTTTCAGGAAAAAATAATATTGCAGCATAAAACACAGAAGAAGGACAATGCCAAGATAGCACCTCTGGATGGAGCATGGCATTGCAATCTCAAAGGAGATGTGACTTAAACACCTTAGGATTCTTCTTCTTCTTCTTCTTCTTCTTCATCATTATCATCATCAAAGGCTCATTTTATTATATGTATTTTATATACATTGTCTCCTTTATTTCTGCCTTAAATTTTGTGCAATAAATGCTATTATTAATCTATTTTAATATGAAGAAACTTAGAAATGCATGTGTGTCTTATATGAAGCCATATAGCCATGATTGCAAAGACAGTGCTCCAAACTATTTTGTTCTTTTTTCCCTCACCACTGTAGATAGAAAGCAAATCAGGACATGTACTTTAGTAGCTGTAAGAGGCAGCATATCTGATAGTTATGATCACAGGCTGTGGAGCAAGGTTGGCTGGGTTCATGCCCAGAAAGTAAGTACTTACTCTCATCTTGCCCTAGGCAAAATAACAAATCATATCTCATGAGATTGTGGCAAAGATTAATAAGGTATCATGTGTAAAGTGCTTTGAACATCTCTGGCATATAGGATGTCCTCAGTGAACTAGGTTATTATACACACATTCATTCCCTTCTTACCTACCAATCTTTCATGTTGTGCAAGGTTCCCATAGTTTGCAAGAGTGAGTGACACCTATGTTCTCAAAGATGTTAGAAGCTAGTGGAGAGACTTACCTACAGCCAAATAAATGTCAATAATAGCTATAAATCGATTGCCAAAGGCGATTAAGGACAGATCAGTGGATACTTCATGGGCAAGGTGTGTTTAGGTGCAGCATGGAAGAATGGATAAATTATGGACAGGTGGAAATAATTTTGGAAGTAATTTTGTAATCTGGGTATATGGAACAATGGAACAAATTTTAAATCTTTAAAAAAAATGTAGGATCTTTCACTCTTCTCCTGTAGGTTCACATCCCTTTATCTAGACAAACACACACAAAATCTTTCTAGACACAAAAGACCAGTGACAAAAGAAAACTCTCTTTTCTTAAAGAAAATTGAGGTCAGGCATTTCAGTATCCTTATCTCCCACAAATAGCAGTTTGCACATTAAATTTTTTATGAAGCAATGCAATTATGATTTCTTTCTGTGAGAAGTTCAGGAAAAAAAAAAAATAGCTACAGTCTAACCTGGATGAGGTTTCGCTGGAGGAGGCCCACTTTTACCTTGAGAGGCAGGGTTTGAATGTCATGGATCTTTGCCTCTTATCACTAGAAAGCCAGGTGTCTGCGCCTCTGTTCTCTTTAGTTTGCCTTCAGTTCAGTAATCTGGAGAGGATAATGGATAGAGTGCCAGACTGACTTTGTCTAAAACACAGCATCCTCCCCATCCTCCTCCTCATTCACCCTCCTGTTTCTTACTCTGGCCAGATTAGAAATGTGTGCCATCATCAACATTTTCCACTTGCTTATCTCACAGAGCTGGACCTTGAGATTAAAATGCCAAAATATCTCAAGGACTGGCAGCTTTCAACCCGTTACTTTGTCACTGGACTGATAATTACGTGCAGTTGGTCTCCCTGTTTTCTATCTTTTTTCCTTACAATTCATCCTAATTTTTTTTCCAGAAAGAAATAAACCTAAAGAATAACGCTTTGTCTCCTGGAAAATGTTCAGTCTCCACAGAATTGGGTTTCTACTCAGTCTGCCTTTCAAGGCTTTCTTGAACCAAGTTCCAGCCCGCTGTTCTCTCACACTTGCCCTCTTACTGCCCTTCTCTTGAGAGTACAACTTGAAAAGAGTACAAAGGAATACGCTTTTGAACAGGTTCCCTCTCTTGAATGCCTACCTCCTCAAAGTTCTTCCTAATGGAATTCTATACATTTTTTTTTGTGAACCAATCTCAATGACTATGTCTCTGAACCTCACCAGGAATTCCTCTTTTCTCAAAATCATTGCATTCTTTTATACATATCCCATTGGGGGGTATTCAGCTCATCCTAAATTATGATAAAATCACATGTGCAGGATTCTCAAATAGGAGCCATTTATATTTTTAGAAGTGCATTAATAGTTTGCTTTCCATGCCCTTCCACTACCTAGCTTAGTGCCCTCAGTAAAAAGTTCAAGAGATATATATCAAATGAACAAAAATGTATATATCAAGGAAAGTTCAGTTTGAGGATAAGGAACACAGGAATTGTCGACTTGCAAAAGCTGGATTTCCAAATAGTTTCACTCATGCAGTACTGTAGACCTCTACTTGGAGGCTTCTGTAATTACATATGAAGGCTGCTGCCCTGGGAAGCAGTAATGGAACAAGTCAGCAAGCCATTGCTAAAACAGAGAAATCCAGGGATCAGCATCATCAGATAAGAAAATAAGGCTTTGGGTATCACTGATACATAATTCAGCCTCATTAAATTTATCTATTTACATTTAATGATAAATATGCATTTATTAATGCAAATAATATTCCCATGTTGAAATATTTCCAAATTTATAATGTAGGATACCCTGGCAGTAGGCTGTAAAGGACACGAAGTGTAAAAATAGATGTGAGGATCTGCAGAAATTTTTACAGCTTATAATGAATGCTTCTTGCCTTCCTATGGAGAAGTGCCTATAATTGTGTGTAGCAATTAGTTAAGGCTTATTGTTAGAGTTAAAAGACTTTGTGGACTCAAGTGCTTCCAGGTTCTTCAGCTTATAAAATTTCAAAGTCACCCTTGAACTTGAATGAGCTGTATAAATGTGAAAGAAAGGCAATAGAGGAATTATGCCACTCTTGTACTGACGAACACTCATTCTTTGCATGACCCTATGGCAGACACCTACAGATTCTAAGGTTAGTGAAGGGAAGGGAGGGAAGAGCTGGAATCATATCATTTCATTCCATTTTCACTGTTGTGAGCAGTAAAGGAACCATTTGGAATTTAAATCAAAGCCAACTTTAATAAACTAAGCTAACTCTGGATGAAAATGTTGCCTTTCACATGAAATATCAAAGCTGATTATGCATGCATGCTATTTGCAAATATGAAATTTGGCTCACACAGTGAACACTCTATTGGAAGTTAGTATTATAGTCACTAATATCTCAGACGACTTGAAACTCTATTTTCCCTGATAAAATACACAAGACATAAGAGATCACTAACACAAACATTTTTCTACCAAAGTTTGAAGGTCACTTGGTTATTCATTGTATACTCATTGGATTTAGAGTTCAAACTTTGAAAGTAAAGGCAGCTGTCTGCCTGGGAAGGCAGTGGAGGATGGCCCAAGTGCTTGGGCCCCTGCATCCTCATGGGAGACCAGGAAGAGGCACCTGGCTCCTGGCCTTGGATTGGTGTAGCTCCAGCCTGGCGGCCATTTGGGGAGTGAACCAATGGAAGGAAGACCTTTCTCTCTGTCTCTCTCTCTCACTGTATGTAACTCTACCTGTCAAATAAATAAATAAAAATCATAAAAAAAGAAAGTAAACGCAGCTGTGCTTTAAAGTGACAGAGCAAAGAAAGCCCTGGCTTTTCCCAGGTGATTTACCTAAATCATGACCTGCGAGGTCCTGTAGGTTCTGGTGTCTGCCTCACTGTCATACCTCATCTTGACCACTCTCTCTCTTGTTCACTCTGCTCAGCCACTTTGGGGTTCTTTCTCCATTCAGAGCTTTTGCAGTGAACTCCTCTCATGGGCTTGGGCTTATCCTTCTAGTCTGTTCTGTGCTGTACAGGAGCCACCAGCTGTGTGCCCTCTTGAATGCTTAAAATGTAGTTATTGTTACCTAATGTGTATTACATTAAATGCACAGCGGGTTTTAAAATTTTAGAGTATGTATTAAAAGAATAACCTACTTCACTAATAATTTTTCATATAGGCTGCATGTTAAAGTGATAATATCTTGGATTAAATCAAAATTTTTTAAAAAAAGATTTATTTATTTATTTGAAAGTCAGAGTTAGAGAGAGAGAAGGAGTGTCAGAGAGAGAGAGAGAGAGAGAGATATCTTCCATCTGCTGGTCACTCCTCAAATGGCCACAACATATTGGGCTGGGTCAAGCTAAAGACAGGAGCTAGGAGCTTCTTTCAGGTCTCTCATATGGGTACAGGGATCTAAGTACTTGAGCTGTCCTCTGCTAATTTCTCACACATATTAGCAGGGAACTGGATCAGAAATACAGCAGCCTGGACCCAAATAGGTATCCATATGAAATGCCAGCATTGCAGGCCATAGTTTTAACCCACTGTGCCACAGTGGTGGTCCGCAAATGCATTATTATAATTAATTTTAGCTGTTTATTTTTATTTTCATAATGCATGTATTAGAAAATTTTAGGGGCTGGCACCATGGCACAGTAGGTTAATCCTCTGCCTGCAGTACCAGCATCCTATATGGCTGCTCCTCTTCCCATCCAGCTCTCTGCTGTAGCCTGGGAAAGCAGTAGAGGATGGCCCAAGGCCTTGGGCTCCTGCACCCACATGGGAGACAGGGAGGAGGCTCCTGGTTCCTGGCTCCTGGCTTTGGATTGGCATAGCTCTAGCCGTTGTGGTCATTTGGGGAGTGAACCAACGGAAGGAAGACCTTTCTCTCTGTCTCTCCCTATAACTGTCTATAACTCTACGTCTCAAATAAAAATAAATAAAATCTTAAAAAAAGAAAATTTTAAATGATTTATGTGCTTTGGATTTGTGATTTGTTCTATATTTCTAACAGACAATGCTGTTCTTTTGTATTAAATTACGTGTTACCCACAGAGTTAAATTTTTCAGGTGGCATACGTTTATTTTTTTCTCTATTTTATACACTGCTGTATCCATACCACCTATATAAATGTAAGGCATGAAATAAGTATTTGTGGAATGAATGAATGCATTGCTATGCAGACAGTGATAAAGAGCCTAGGTTCTGGAATTAAGCTGTCTGTATTTAAATCCCAGTTCTGCTCTTCATTAACTATAACAGCAAAGACAAGCTACTTATTCCCTTATAGAGTGATTGTCAAGATTGAATGAATTCTCACATCTAGAGTGCTTAAGTCACTGCCTGGTCCATAATACGTGCTCAATAAATGAGCAGGTACTTGGATGCATGTTGTCCCTGTACGCGAGGAATTTAAGACACAATGAGGCTCATTATTTGGTTACTGAGATACTAAAATGGCAGAGCTATGATATGATTCCTAAGCTGTGACTCTGATTTTCATTTTCTATTAAACAAACATCAATCAATAGTTGCTATAAATAAAAACCTGGAGTCATTTTGAGCTACTTCAGTATGCTAGAGGTAGATGCAGGAATCACGCCTGGCCATCCTGAATGATGTCAGACTTCAGACTCCAAATTGAGAATTTCTATTAAAACTGTGATGTGTGTTAACAATGATCCTGCACACTAATAATTATTTAGTGTTTTTGCAGCAGGCACTGTTTTACATTACATGGGTGAACCTATTTTCGATTCTCATACCAACTTGGAAAGCAGGCATTGTCCATCATTCTCCTTATCTTCTAGATAAGGGAACAGAGGAACAGGTAGGACAAGCACCTTGCCAAGGTCACACAGCTAAGGGCCTGTGTCCTCCCACTTTCCTCTGGGTTGCATTCTTGCTTGCCATAGTTAGGGCTATGGAACAGTAAAAGATGGGTGCAGTTGGTGATTAATTCAGGGATGGGAACTGACTTCTGATATTCATCAGTAACTACAGTTTCTACGAAAAAATGTTTTTCAGACTCAAACGGTGGCATGGACTGTCCCAAAGTAAATTTTCCTTCCAAGAGACACCTTTGTAACTCCTATAAACCTTGCTTAGGCCACTGACACCTCTGCTGTCCTGGGGATCATTCCCCCTTAATTGGACTTAAAGGAAGAATAAATTATTTTGTGTGTCATATCACATCAGGCCCAATCAAGCTCAGTAAGTGACTCAGAAGCTCAACACTATAGATCCTACGCTGATGACACTTCCCATATTTAAATAAAACCAGACCAACTTTGTGATTGAGGAAGCCATCATCTTTCATTAGAATGAGAAAATAAATTTTCAGTACCAGGCTACTAACATGTTTGAACGGCTCAATTCATTTTCTGGCAGGTCACGGCCAATATCCACTGCAGAGAAGCCTTGTTGAAAGCACTGCTCTTTAAGAAAAGAATCTACTTTGTCTTAATGACAAAGAAATGTGTTCTTCCCCTGACAAGAAACGGGTGGGAGAGAGAAAGAAAACCGTAAACCCATTAAATAGTTACATTTCAGCGCTATGGTTCTGCAACATTCCATCCTGGGGATGGGGAGAAGAGAGAGGCACACATGAGGAAAAGGACAGGTCATTATCAGCGAGCGTGCTCTGACATGGCAGAGGCCATTGGCAGCTGGAAACACCTGCAGGCAGAGGCGGCCTGGAACACAGGAAGACATCAGAATGGGAGTCGGAGATCTATCACTGCCTCTGCGTGTGAGCCTCACAGATATTTTCCAGGTATTATTTATAAAATGAGAGGATTTTATTAGACCACAAGATCATTTTTAACCTCTCCAAAACATTTTAAAATCTGTACATGTTGGCTGGCGCCACAGCTCACTAGGCTAATCCTCCACCTGTGGCGCTGGCACACCAGGTTCTAGTCCCGGTTGGGGCGCTGGATTCTGTCCTGGTTGCTCCTCTTCCAGTCCAGCTCTCTGCTGTGGCCCAGGAGTGCAGTGGAGGATGGTCCAAGTCCTTGGGCTCTGCACCCACGTGGGAGACCAGGAGAAGCACCTGGCTCCTGGCTTCAAATCAGCGCAGTGCGCCGGCTGCAGTGTGTCGGCCTCAGCAGCCATTGCGGGGTGAACCAACGGAAAAGGAAGAGTTTTTCTCTGTCTCTCTCTCTCTCACTGTCCTCACTGTCCACTCTGCCTGTCAAAAAAAAAATCTGTACATGTCCTTGAAATGAGGGAATCTCAATATCCAGAATCTTGTTAGAAGGTGCCCCCTTCCACAGAACTTGGAGATGAGAGACATGATGCTTTCTGGTAGATAAAGGCGCAAAATCCTCACCCTGTGGTTGCTATCAGTCATTGGGAGAGTCAGCTGGGAAATGGATATGATCTGGTGATGGAAAGGCTTGGCAACACTCAGAACCAGGAGTTATAGATGGAATGGAAGATGCTTACATATATTGAGATCTAAATGTATGTTTTGCCTTTTTTTGGAAGAGGGTATGTACAGAGGGTGCACAGCCAGCCCGCAAAATAGAAAAAGGAGGAACAAATGCATTTTGATTGTTTCCAGTTCTAAGATGTGGAGGGAGGTGAGAGGCATGTCAATGATGGGAAGGGACACACGTGAGAGGTGCACTAGGTGATACTTGCCTTGCTCTGATCCTGCACCGGGTGGACATATTTTCACTAATAGGGAGGGAATGTGTTGGGAAGTCTTACCCCAATATCCACGTGGTGTATAGTTGCATTTTTCATTGAAAGCAAATCAGTCTGCATTCTGATGGCCTTCCTATGAGAAACAGGTGTCATGGTGTGTAACTACCAATTGGCCAACTAAAGTATTCCAGGCTATCTTATTTCTGGTTTTAAATTAATAAACTGATTGTGGTTAAAATATATCCACCTAAGTAAGCTTAATGACTATGAGTCTGCCTCTGGAAGATGGACTTTTTCTAAGGGAGTTGGTAAGATTAGGCCTAAAGGTTCATCTACCCAAGTATCCAAGACTTTGGCTTCACTCTTCCTCTCCAAATCAAAATGACCATAGTCCGGGTCTCCATCCTGCTTGATTAGCAATGAAACTCATTTTTTTCTCCCTTGGAGTGTTGCTTGGTTTTCTACGTGTTATGGCTGCAATGTTCATGCCCATTCAAAATCCATGTTGGAACTTCAGCCCTAATGCAGCAGTATTAAGAGGTGGAGCATTTAGGCTGTAATGAACTCAGGAGGATGGTGCCATGAGGGTTAGTCACCTTGTGAGAGGACTGGGGGGGATCTAGCCAGGCCTCCTTCCTCCTTCTGTCCATTCCACCAATCATGTGAGGACACACAGTGTTCCTTTTCTGAAGACATGGCAAGAAAGGAGCCATCTGGGAAGCAGAGAACAGCCCTCACCCAGAAACGAACCCACTGGTGCCTTGATCTGGGACTTCCCAAGGCCTCAGAACTATGAGCCATGAAATTCTGCTCAATGTAAGTTACCCAGTCTCAGGTATCTTATTGTATCAGTAGGAACAGATTAAGACATTAGGAATGGTACGGGTCCTGAAAACCTGTCCTGTTTGTCAATTCACTGTTTCAGTCATCCATCTTCCTGCCTGTCAGTGGGTTTCTTTGCTGGCTGCTTTTTCTACCTCCTAACCAGCATTGCCAGGTTTCTGTGGAGGTTTTCTTATATACTGTCCCTTCAGGCCTGGTACAAGTTTGAGAACAAACCAATGATCAGGGATGATAGAAACAACAACAACAATGAAAAGGAAAAATTTTCTTAGAATTGGAGAAAGCTAGTGCTGTGAGTTGAATTGAGCCTCCCCCATGAACTCAGAATGTGGACTAATTTGGAGATAGGATTGTTGCAGGTATGATTAGCAAGGGTAAAGACATGTTAGACTAGGGTGAGCCACTAATCCAGTATGACTGGTGTCCTTCTAAAATGGGAAATTTGAACACAGAGACACAATACATGGAGGACGCCATGGGAAGACTGGAGTTATGCTGCCATAAGGCACGGAACTGGCAGGAGTGAGGAGGGAGCCTGGGAGCAGATCGTATCCCAGAGCTTCAAGTGGAGCATACCTTTACTCACAAATTGAGTTGGGACTTCTGGCCTCTAGAATAAGACAGTACACTATTTCAGTCATACTGTTTGTGGGCTCTGTTACACAGCAGGCCTTGTGAACTAACGTAAGTGTGATGTCTCCTTCAGCCTTCAAAGTAACCTCAACGCTATGGCCTGTCCATCAGAGGCCTCAGCCTGTGGCCACACTGCAGGGACGAGACTATCTGCGGATCAACATGTAGCTCGCTGTAGCAGGGACCCTGCACCTCCTTATCTCCAGTGTAAGCCCTGTGATCAACCTTCTTTCTTTATTGTAGATAGAAGGAATTGGAACACTGTCTATAGCTAGCATACAGTCCATACCAGGGTCAAGGTCACAATGCCGTCTTCTGAGATGCAGTTCTATCATAATGTGACAAGTTGTCTCAGATGGCAACCGGATATGTGCATTCACCCCACTATAACTGGATTATTCATTCAAAATTTAAAAATAAAATTCTCTTCAAAAGAGTGAATTCTGCTACCACTTTAGAAAAGGGTTGTGAAATAAGAGTTTGTGTCCTCTCTAGCCATGTATGTTTCAAAGCTGTTAGTGTAAGGGACCCTGTTTCCTGGTTTAGGAGGTTTGAGACTGATGAATTCACATGAGCATTGAGGGACATGTTGCCTCAGGAGGCCTCCTGGCTGGCCCTCCCTCCCTCCCTCCCTCCCTCTCTCCATCCCTCTCTCTCTTCTCGCTCTCTTTCTCTCTCTCTTTCTTTCTCTCTCTCTTTCTTTTTTTCTTAGATTTATTTATTTACTTGAGAGGCAGAGTTACTGAGAACGAAGGAAAGACAGGGAGAGAGGTCTTCCATCCACTGGTTCACTCTCCAAATGGCCACAATGGCTGGAGCTGGGATGATCCAAAGCCAGGGGAGCTTCTTCTGGGTCTCCCAGGTGGGTGTAGGGACCAAGCACTTAGCCCAACTTCTGCTGCTTTCCCAGGCACATTAACAGGGAGCTGGATCAGAAGAGGAGCAGCAGGGACTTGAACCAGTGCCCATATAGGATGCTGGTGCCACAGGTGGCAGCTTTACCTGTTATGCCACAGTGCTGGCCTCCTGGCTGGCATTTTCCATGGCCGTCCATGCCCCATAGCACCTCCATTCCCCAAGTACCCCTAATTCTCACATACTAAGGGCTTTTCACAGCAAGCACTGTCTGAACTTTTGCTATTTTGTTTCTTTCTAACCTCAGTGAGCTTGGTCTACTCACAAAGTCGGCTAGATTGTTGGGGGAGTTAACAGCCATGGGAGCAGCCCTCAACCAATGCCAAAATAGGAGATGGTGTGAAAATACCTGTGACAGTCAGTTCTAGGAGGGGAGTTGCATTCCCCAAAAGACATGCTGCAGTAGTAGCCCCCGGTATCTATGAAGGTGTCTTCATTTTAAGATAAGATCGTAGTGGATTAGGGTAGGCTTCCATCTAACACAACTGATGTCTTTATAAGAAACACTGTACATAGGTAGACATGGGAGAAAACAGCAATGAAGCTGCAGGCAGAGATTCGAGTTATAGAACCACGAGGCAAGGGATGCCTCAGGCTACCAGAAGACAAGGGATGATTCTCCTCCAGAGGATTTGGAGGGAACATGGCTCGGCCAACTCTTTGATTTCAAGTTTCCAAATTTGGAACTAGGAGAAATAATCTTGTCTTGCTTTATGCCACCAAAGCTTTGCTACTTTATTATGCTAGATCAAGGAAGCCAATAGTTTTATGTATTAGTGAGGCTAGAGCATAGTCCAGTCATTTAATCAAACACTGATTTAGGTGTTGCTGAGAAAGTGTTTTATGGATGTGATTAACTTCAAGTAAAGGATATTACCACCACTAACATGGTGAGCCTCATGCAATCACTGAAAGGCTGTAAGAGCAAACACTGATATTTTCCAAGCTGTTCTGCCCCCACACTGCAACACCATCCACCCCTGACTGAGTTTCCAAGTTGCTTTCACAAGTTTTGAACTCACCAGTCCTATAGCTGCATGAGGCAATTCCTTAATAAACCCCTCTCTGTCTCTCTCTCTTCTGCCCCCACGCTTGCTGCTCCACACATGCCATTGTTTTCTGTTTCTCTGAAGATGCCTGCACACTTGCTCTGACTCCTTAAATGGGACAGTTCTGAGATGTGCTTCCAGACAGTGTCGGCAGGACTGATGTCCAGGCACAATCTTCCTCACTTCCTCACTAGTCCTGTCTGACTCCTCTCCTTTTGTGAACAAACTCTAAGGCAGCCTCCTGCTGGTGTGCCCCTCACATGGTCTTCTCCCCTTGAGTGTGCTTGGGACCTAAGACCTGCTTGCAACTAATAAAGGTGATGGGACATATGTCATCACATTGCATAATTACCTTACATAAGAGTGCCATACCTGTTTTCCTGAAAGAGATTCTCTCTTGTCTCTGTGGAGAAGGTGCACCAGGCAAGGAAGGGAGGGCAAACTCTGTCCAACAGCCAGTCAGATATTGAGGCCTTCCATCAGACAGTCCCCAAGGAATGGAATACTGCCAGCAACCATATTAGCTTGGCTGTCCATATCCACCAGTCAAGCCTCAGAGGAAACAGAAGCCCACACGACCCTTTGCAGCCTTTGAGAGCTGGAGGCATGCTGGTTAGTGTTCACTACACTTTTGGGAGAATTCCTTATGTTTAATTACATGGTCTTAACAATCTTATGAAATTAGTCAAGCTATCATTTCAATTTTAACTGTTATTTCCTATGGTGATGCACTAAATGGAAAAAATGTAGCTGGAACTTGGGTGATCAGAATCCTAGTTCTAGGTCATTGTTGTTTTACCCCAGTATATTCCTCAGGTGTCACCAGAACCAGCTTCCGGGGCCATAGAGAGGTTGTGATTGGCCTTCCGCATAGGAGCATGTGTGTCGCTGTGGCTGTGGGTATCTGCCTTTCATACTTTGTAAGTATTGACTTAAATCTTAACACCATCCCTATTTCTAATTCAGAAGCAACATGACATTCATAAGCCTCAAAGATAATCATTTCATACAAGGAAATAGAGGGTTATTGAGCTATTAGCACTCAAGAAAATTTGCCCTCTCAGCCTCCAGCTTCCTGAATGACATTGATTCAATTGGAAAACTGCACTGATGTGGCTGTTTCACCTCCATTTAAAATAATCAGAACTAGTAGGGGAATGTCTCACTGCCATACCAATCACTAGTTTCCATAATTACCATGAATTTCTGGGAAGGGATAAAGGGAAAACCTATATTGACCTCTGGCATGCCAGAAGATAGCAGCAATCAAACACATGAATGCGTAGGACACTCTTTTTAGGAAGTTGCTCTCACTCATTTTACCAGAAAAGCATGATCTGATTCATTACATTTCCATTCATCTATAACTACAGTATTGAGGAAAATGTACAAGATTGAAAGTCCAGGAACTTCTCAGAAGTATTCATAGGATGACATCCTCATCAAATTGCCCCAGATTGGAAAAAGAGCCTGGAATCCAGGCATGCCTTTCTCCCAGGAGAATCTCACCTTAGGTAGCTATAGGGGATTGGTTCCAGGACACATTCCTCGGGAACATAAAAAAAAACCATGGCTGTTTAAACCTCTTACATAAAATGCTTATGCGTAAGGAGTTTGGCACAACAATTAAGATGCTTGCATCCCATATCAGAGTGCCTGGTTCAAGTCTTACCTTCTCCACTTCTGATTCAGCTTCCTACTAAGGCTCAGCCCTGGGAGATAGTAACTGGTGATGGCTAAGAGAGTGAGTCTTTGCCACCCATGTGGGAGACCTCAATGGAGTTTGAGCTCCTGGTTTCAGCTTGGCCCAGTCTTGGCTTTTGTGGGCATTTGGGGAGTGAACCAATAGTTGAAAGATTCTCTCTCTCTCTCTCCCTCCTTTCCTCCCTTCTTCCCTCCCCTGACTCCCTGCTTAAAAAGAGAAAGTGAAAATAAATAAATAATAATTTAAAAAATTGAGGATGTACGTTTTCCAACTCCTATTTGAATTTAACCCATCCCCATCCTTCTATACATAATTTAAGTCACCTCTATATTACTTGTAATATAATATAAATGCTATGCAAATAGCTGTTTTACTATAATGTTTAATGAATAATGACCAGAAAAAATTTGAACATGCTTAACACAGACACATTTGATTTTCAAATATTTTGTTCTTCATTGATTAAATCCATAGATACAGAACCTGTGGTTACAGGGAGTTGACAGACTAAATTTTTAAAAAATTCCAGAAGGAAACGTGGATAAATATACCTTGTGCCTTTATCTACATCTAAATTAGGTTAAATTCATAACAGCAACAACAAAAAGGCCAAATGATTAAAGGAGGATGATAACAAAGCAATGAATGGGACAACCCATGGCACAGACAGTATGTAAATTGGCATGAGTTACTACTTACTAGAGAAAATAGCTGCAAAACATAAAATACATCAAGAAGCAGACAGAAATACCACAGAGCAGAAGTACTCACTCATGTTAGCCCCAGACAAAGCGAGCATACAAATAATTTTTAGATAATTTATCCAGAATAAGGATGCAGTGCTTCAAGAATCAGCAAAGACTACTACTTTACAATTTATGCTACAGATAGCCTTCCCTGATATATGAACAAGTAGAAATATATCTATGGCTAACTATAAGATCAAAGAGAAGACCAACATGTATCAGAATTATAAAATAATACATAATACACTGGTTATGGAAGCCCATGAGATTTTGACTAAAGTTAAACTCATATTAACAATTTTAATTTTAGATGGGCCTGTGGATATGGAAACTATGAAACACTGTAGGAGGGAAGTATAAAGTGGCAAAGCCGTTTTTTGTAGAGTACCATCTATCAAAGTCAAACTAAATACATCCTCTGAACTACAATTTTACTTGTGGAAGTGTGAAAACAAAGGTTTTCAGTTCGCTATGAGAAAATCGTGATTATCTACTAAAACCCATGGAATCCCATGCTACCGTAAACACATCAGAGAATCAGGTTGGAAGTTTAGAGACAGGAAGCAAGACAGTGGCTGAAAAGATACTCTGGTGACCATGTCCCACAGAGAGACCAATTTGAACAGTTGTTCACGCACAGTTTCCTTCAGAAGAGCTACAGAAGCCAGGTGAGAGACCACAGTGCATCCTTTTAGAATAATAAAAGCAGCATTGAAATAAGCAGGAACGAAAGAGTTGCCCATGTCACTCCTCCTCAACCTTCTCCAAGGAGCAGGGTGTTGAGACAGGACATCTTCTACTTGGTGGAGAGAGGGAACTAAATCCCAGTGGAGCAGGCATGTGGTGATAAAATTAAGAGTCAGACTGAACCCACTGGCCCCTGCCCCCAAGCCTGGACCTGCACACTGAGTTGCTGGAACTTCCATAGCCAGGCAGCATCTGCCAACCCTCGCCCAACCATCAACAGAAACTGGAGCTCCAGTCAGGAGGAATGGGACAGGACAGGACAGGATAGTTGTCATAGGACAAAAGGAAGAACTTTGGTTGTAATTAACCGTCACTATTGGTGCAAATAGGAGGGTCTCAGAGATTAAAATTCATTATGGGGTTCAAATTTGTTATATTAAACACTGGTGATCTAATTATAAAGTGGTTAGTCCATGACTTATACATTTTATATAGTTTTTGATTTGATAAAGAATTTTCTATAATTATCTAATTTTATCTTGAGCACAACCCAATGGTACAGGCATTTTGAATAAGAGCCCTGTGGATCACGTGTGACTAAGGATCTGAGACCTAATCAGTGATCAGACTTTGGGTCAAAGCTCCTTTTGGCATTAGTAAGCCAAGGTTACACGGAGGAACCATTCTTACGACCAGCTGTCTGAACAGGGACTCAGTCTCGGGCTGTGATCCCATTCAATCAACATGGGTCCTTCTTAGCCACCTAAACCTGGGACTGCGTTGGGTACTAAAAGGAATGTGAAGAAACAACAGATGGACCTTAGCAACAATGAGCTTACAACCTCTTAAGACAGATCTTGCCACATTCTATGTTTACTTAATGCACTGCGTCAGTAACTCATGTCATCATCCTGATGAACACGGACAAATCTTACACTAGGTGAGAGCTCACTCAGAAATTCACTTTTCCTTAACCTCTAGCTTAAAAAATTTATTCTGTGGCAGTATCAGGGACTTATCTTGTGTTATAAACCAACACGTTTACATCAAAATAAGTGAGTCCATTTTTAATGAGAACACTTTCCCCATTTTCATTGTGATACCACAGAAAGAGGGACTAGTACTTTCTAGACCAACAGCATCTGACTGTTTCAAATGGAAATCCCTTCTGATTATGTGACTTTTTTCTGTTCTGAAGAGCTGCACCCCAGAGAGCAAAGATGGGCATTAGTCTGCCAGTGCTGCTGTTCCCAGTTAGAAATGACTGCCAAGTATTGCCAGAGCAGGTATTACTGCCCTGCCTACTTGCTTACTGGGCTTATTAAAATTGCTGAGAGGTTTAGTGTTTCTACATGCCGTTAAAAATGAGTGCTTTAACAAAAATAACAATGCTAGTGTATATAAAATTAACAACGCTGGTGAATATAAATGCTAACTGAAAAATGTTATTCAAAGTTTGCCTTAGATCTGATCACTGTAGGTATATAAAAGGTTTCGCTGCTTTCTAAGCAGCAGAGCAGTGTGGTCTGAGCCCAGCATCTGAAATTATATTTTCTGAGTTTGAACTGAGATCATGCCAAGTGTTCACTGTGTGTACTTAGGCAAGTTAATATAATCTCATTGTGATTTATCTCATTCGTCTGTAAAATAGAAACAACAACAGGAGTTCATAGTGCTGTCAAGGGGATTAATGAGATCACACATCCATGGTGCTTAGACCAACACATAGCATAGACATGGCACCATATATGTATTAGCTATTGTTAAATTGTACCTTTTCTGGATGTGAGGTCCAAGCATCAGATTTCCATTCATTTGATGTGATAGTGCGATCAGTCCTACAGAAAAAAATGGCACAGTGGAAAAAGAATGGAACAAGGAATTAGGAGATACATGCTAATAGTTAGAATAGAATTCTCTTCTAAATTAGCTTTGGCATCTTTGATAAATTTATTTGCCTTTTCCTTAACATGTGGTTTCTCATTTCTAAAAGAGGAAGTTAGAGTAGCTAATCTCAAAATTCCTTTCTCTGGTCAAAATGTCAATGGTTGTGAGTTTTTATTTAGGGTTCTGTTTGGTATGAGAGATTGAAGTTTAGTATGGCTGGTAGTAGTTCATAATTGCATGTACAATCATTTATATCTGAAGCTGAAAGAAAAAGCATTTGAAACTATTTTACCTAATAGCTAAGAGCTATTCTTTAGCATAGTCTATCCCAATTATCTGGTGCTTTTCTCATCAGAGAGAGTCAACTACATTAGAGCTAACTGGATCCCTTATAAACTCACTCCAGGGGTTGAATGTATGTACTCAACTACACTTCTAAGAATTCTCTTAAATGCTCCCAGGAAGCTGACACAGAAACAGCAGGGCCACTGCTATAACAATTCCATGGCCCTGGAATCCAGTGCATGGCAAGAGCAGTCCAGCCACAGGAGGCTGAATCTTGGCCAACAGCTCATTATTTCGCAAAGGAGGAAGGGCTGGACTGAAATTACATGCTGCTCAGTGAGCTCCCATGTGGCTATCAACAGATGCTTTAGTATGTGTGGTAACAGGTTGTGTAGGTTGTGTGTGTGGATCTATGAAATCATGGCTGACTTATAACAGGAAGTCTTAAAAATCTGCCATCCACTGCTTTCAATAATCTGGAAGGTGAAAAGTCATCCAAACTAAGACATGTAAGGACGTTTGTGGTGTTGTGGTTCCTGCTCCTCATGGTGCATGCATCCTGGGACACTTATCCATCTGGACCCCCTGAGCCTGTGATGTTTGCAAGGGGGGCAGCTGACACACATCTGAGGGAATACTACCACTGTCTGTGAGCCCCACTCTGCCACCTTTCCTCTAACCCCATGTGCCCATATAAAACAAAGAGTGGGAAAAATTCTTGTGGCAATGTGATGCTAAATGGTCACCACTGCTAAATGACAAATTAGATCATTGGGTGTTCTTGAGATGGGCAAAATGTGAATGCCTGCTAATGTTAATGGGAAGAAGGTCTACAAATTATCTCTGTCCAATGCAATTTTCTTTGAAGAAAAGCAGCTTCCAGATCTATGTACCATGTAAGAGGATAGCCACCATCTATATGCAGCCAGTGAACTCTAGAGATGGGACACAGATGATTTAAAGACTAAATTTAAAAGTTTTTAAATGACAATTAAGTAATGTGACTAGTGATTAATATTTGGATGATATAGCTATAGATTTCATAGGCTAGGAAGCTTGAGTTGGTGCCATTTAGTAAATAACCCCTAACCCAAACATTTGCTCTTATTTTACTGATTTGAGAAAAAACATTATATTCTATTGTGAAACTTGTTATTGGACAGTCCTGTGAAAGTTCAGCACCAAGGAAAATTACAAGATAGATGACCTTTGTCTTTCTCCTGTGGCTTTTCTTACATCAGTCTTCTCCTTTCATGCCATTAACACTTTCTTCCCATTTTCTAACCACCAAACATTGTCTTGAGTAACATCCCTAGGTTTTGCTTTATGCTGTAAAACTAAGTTATTTGAAATGCCCACCAGGTTTTGTTTTTTTGTTTTGTTTTATCACAATATGTGACTGCTGAAGATCAAGCAATGTCTCTGATATCCAAAGCTAACAGTTTGCCAAGTGTGGTCTGAGAACCCAAGCATTCAAGCTCCCTGGGGGCTGTGACAGTTGTATGTAAAAAAATTTGGATTCTGGCCGGCACCACGGCTTACTAGGCTAATCCTCCGCCTGCGGCGCCGGCACCCCAGATTCTAGTCCCGGTTGGGGCACCGGATTCTGTCCCGGTTGCTCCTCTTCCAGTCCAGCTCTCTGCTGTGGCCCAGGAAGGCAGTGGAGGATGGCCCAAGTGCTTGGGCCCTGCACCCGCATGGGAGACCAGGAGAAGCACCTGGCTCCTGGCTTCAGATTGATGCAGCGCGTTGGCCGTAACGGCCATTTAGGGGGTGAACCAACAGAAG
Organism: Lepus europaeus; assembly: GCF_033115175.1. Lineage (NCBI taxonomy): Eukaryota > Metazoa > Chordata > Mammalia > Lagomorpha > Leporidae > Lepus > Lepus europaeus. The sequence goes on along the minus strand of NC_084827.1, from coordinate 123,668,946 downwards.
GAAGACCTTTCTCTCTCTCTCTCTCTCACTGTCTAACTCTGCCTGTGGGGGAAAAAAAAATTTGGATTCTGGGAGCTGTTGTCATGGTGTAGAGAGCTGGTAAACCCGCCGCATGTGACATTGGCATCCCATTTTGGTGCCAGTTCATGTCCTGGCTGTTCCTTTCCCATCCAGCTCCCTGCTAATGCCCTGGGAAAAAGTAGCGAAAGATGGCTCAAGTGCTTGGGCCCCTGATACCCACGTGGAAGACCCAGAAGAAACTCCTGGCTCCTGGCTCCTGCCTTCAGCTTGGCCCAGTGCTGGCCATTATGGCCATCTGGGTAGTGAACCAGAGGACTGAAGATCTCTTTCTCTTTGTCTCTCCCTCTCTCTCTTTACTCTGACTTTCAAATAAATAAATACGTCTTTAAAAGAAAAAAAAAAGGAAAATTTTGGACTCTAGAGCCCCATCTTAGACACTTTGATTTTTAAAGTCCATGGAAGAGGGAACACAGAATCTTCTTAGGGAGCAGCGTAGTGTGGAAGAGCACAGGCTCTGGAATCAGGCTGCCTTGTCTTGTTGTCTGCTTCCAGCCTTTACTACACCTTATGTGATCAGCAAGACCTCCTTGAGCTTCCACTGTCTTTCCTGGGAGAGGGGATAATCATGGTCCTTAGCTCAGGGTTGCTTTGGAAAAAAGCCTACGTGGTATAGCGCAGGTGCTTACAAGAGTGCCTTGTGCATATTAGGTACCATACTAACCGTCATCGCAACCCCTTTTAACAAACAACTTGAGTGATTTTTATACACACATAGGTTTGAGAACTCCATTCTGAGGAAAACAGTGAAAACCATAGAAAAGCAGAGAACCTGGATCATGCAGTGATAGCACCTCTCTTGTGTTTGTCCTCAGCTGTGAAATAAAATGGTGATATTTGCCTAGAGATAAGAAGATATTGACAAGTGTGAAAGTCCTTTACGAGTTATGGAAAGCTGGACTGTGGTCTACACACAAGAATTCCAGATTGGGGTTCTGGATGGAATGAGACGCTCTGGGGCTACCAAATGCAATATCACACGTGGGCAAAATAAGAAGAAAGAAACAAACCCGTGCGTGAGGGAGCAGTGGTATCCCCCTGGAAGGGCAATTTACAAATACTCATGCTTACATCACATAAGGGCATTAAGTGGAACCATGATGCAAGCCAGGTTACAAAGTCTCCCATTTTGAAATCACATACGCATGTCAATCAGGACAAGCTCTTTCCCCCGTCAGCAAACTGCAGTGAAAGCTTTGCTGGTCACCATCCTGCCAGCTAGATAATGGATCTCACTATCAATTTATTCAGAAGTGAGAAGTGCCTAGCCCCTGGGAGAGATGATAAGATGGAGTCATTTTCTCCTGACACCTTCAGAGGCAGTTAGTCCTTGTGGGCCAACTCAAGATCCAGGTTCTATGCCTTTGGCAAGAAAACATTTTCTACAAACTACTGGCTAACACCCCACAGTGGAGTTTTATTTAAAATCCCTGTGGGACCAGAAACCAAAACCCAATAAATTGACACTTCCTAGAGAACACAAAATATGTCAAGGCTAAAGCTGGCAGACTTCTTTTCTTGCAGCATTATAAATCCCTACTGTTTTAAAGGGATGATTGCATTTGGAAAGTGGTATACAGTAAGTTTTGATATTTTTCTCTCTTCTCAATTTCTGAAATAGATATTTAAACTAACTCGCCCTTCACTTTACTTAGATAGTGCCTGTACTCTATTCCCATGAAAGAAACCATGCATGCTTCCTTTTTTTAATATTTTTAAATAGTCTTGTGAGTCTATCATTCAAGTACTTCTTGATGAAATACAACTGTGCTGTAGTGCTTGATTCTAAAGCGCAAAGATCAGTCTAATCACCTAATATAATTATCTGTTTCCAAAAGCCAGTTCAGTTCAGGTTTCCTGGGGCATGGGTCATCTAGCTAGAAAGAGGGCAGAGAAAATTGAATAGCAACTCTACCAGATTCGTGCTAGGGTGAATAGGTTCAGTGGAGCACACAGGAAAGCCAAATTGACAATTCCTGGGGCTTGTATAGGCTCTAGGGCATACACAGCCCACCACTGAAGATATTGCTATTGATCTATCCTTCATACCAGGTTGAAATTAAGTCTTAAAAGGTTTTTTTTTTCTCTCTACAATTTTCAGTTAACTTCCATTGTATGAGAATTGGACTACAAGAACAAAACTGAACAAGTTTATTGAGAAAGGATCTTTTCTCCACTTCTATCATATTTTCAAAGTATCACATCCTCCACTGCCCCATGAAAAGAAGTACCAGCACTTAAGAACAAACAGAACTTCAGAAAGAATTTATTAATTACTGACTTTTGAACTTTCAATGGCTCATTCTAGGCAATGTGAGGGTCATTTAGGAAACCGTCAGAGTTAAATCACTATACACCATTTTTTTTTTACATTATTGGCTGACTTTAGTGCAAACCTCCAGCGCAAGTCTGACTTCCCCCACAGTGACTCTTCATCTTGTAGGATGATCATGATCACCTATGAGAAGCTAGTGAAACAATGGATTCAATCTCTACTTTTAAAAATTATGTCTGTACCAACACAGAAGTTTGAGCACAATTTTAGGAGATACTTGGACATTATGAAGCCCATCCATGAATACCCAGAACAAACATAAATTAAACTAAAACATCAAATTACAATAAGCCTAGAAGGAATAGACTTTGGAATATGACAGCTTAAATTTGCACCTTGTCTCTCTTACTGGCTATGGGAAGTGCATTTTCAAGACTTCATTTCTCTCTTCTATAAAATAAAGATGATAAAAGCACCTATTTCCTAGAGTTTCTGTGAGGATTAGATGACATAATGAATGTAAAAACACTTAGCACAGGACTAGCATTTAAACAGCATGCAAAGGAAGTGGCACTATTTTGATATCAATCACTTGAAAACAAATGTGGATGGGATTCAACGAAATTGAGAATTATCCTGGATGCCAGCATTCTCTTCTCATCTCATCCCAGAAGATGTCTCAAAGGTAAAATAAAATCTGCTTGAAGAAAAAAATAGGCAAGTGCTTGAAAATGTATTCAACATAGCCAAGAAGCAAAGCACCACAGCGGGGAGTAGGATTGGGTGGGTTTTTGTTTTTTATCTTTACATTTTTTTCTCTTGGCCACATGAGAGCTCAAGGGCCAGAAAAACAGTGCCGCCGACCCAGTACCACTGGGCCCGTGGCTAGCACGCAGGCTATACAGAAGCCTGAAAAGGGTTAGAGAGACAACAAAGAGGGCCAGTGACTATGGCAAACCCTACGACATCTCCAGATCCACCCCATGTGTTATCTAAATACAACCAAGAAGTTAGAGTGAGGAGAGAGCAAAGAGGATGGTCAAGTCCAGATGTGACCTGCCAGGCTCTCCGTAAGGACCATTACCCTTCTACTCTACTTCCAACATTCAGGAGCAGCACAAGCTAGGAACTGGGACTCCTATTTACAGAACGAGTCAGAGTAAAAACAAGTTTAAGGCAAAAATAATGGGACAGCCAAGGTGCAAATCTGCTACAAAGCAAAGACAACAAACCCAACTGAGAATGTTTAGTGATCTCTGATCATTCTAAGCAACAACTCTAAATAAAACTAACAAAAATTCCCAAAGGGTTAAAATCAGCGGTCAGAATAAGAGGCAGAAACAAGCATTTGTAAACAATAACAGAGTAGGCATTCTTGGTGTGAAAACTGTAAATTTAAATACTTCATTTTTGGGGCCAGCACTGTGGTGTTACACTGTGGTGTTACACTATGGTGTAAAGCTGCCGCCTGTAGTGCTGGCATCCCATATGGGCGCCAGTTCGAGACCCAGCTGCTCCACTTCCAATCCAGCTCTCTGCTATGGCCTGGGAAAGCTGTAAAAAAATGGCTCAAGTCCTTGGACCCCTGCACCCGTGTGGGAGACCCAGAAGAAGCTTCTGGCTTCAGCCTGGCCCAACTCCAGCCAGAAAGAGCTCCCATCTGCTGCTTGACTGCCCAAATGTCTGCAAAGGCAGCCTAGCAGTGGCTGGGGCTCAAACAGGTCAAAGCAGGGAGTTGAGCATGAAACCCAGATCTCCCACATGGTAGGAACCAAAGTGTTTTGCCATCACTTGCTGCCTCCCATTGTACAAGTTAGCAAGAAGCTAGAAACAGGAGCAGTACCAGGACTCAATTTCAGGTACATGGATTCAGATGCAGGCAAGTGAGGTGTCAACCACTAGGCCAATACCTATCCCAGTAGTCAGTTTTGATAAAGATAATTAAAGCTGTTGGGGCTGGGTGGGAGGGAAGGGATGTTCACTATCAGATATTAAGACATAAACAAGCTGTAGTAATAAGATCATTATGGTATTAACTCAGGTATAGACAAACAAATGGATGAAAATAGAATTTAAAATTAAATATGACACTTGAAAATAACAGGAAAAAAGATTATTTATAAATTGCATTCAGTGAACAGAGCCATATATAAAGAAAAACAGAGTTAAATTGTACGTTACCATAGATGGTAGACAGGTTAAAACCATGTATGTTAAATGAAAGAGTAACACCATGTAGAAAAATTCATTGGGACCTAAGCATAGGAAAGACTTCTTAAATGATATACCAAAAATATAAACTGCAAGACCAAAAATGATGGATGGATTTATTACATCAAATTTAAATATTTCTATCTAACAAACCACGAAGATAAAGTCAACAGGCAGGTATCACATTATGAAAGATATTTTTAAAATAATAAGAAAAAGACAGGCATCTCAATAGATGGATAAGCAGTTCATGCAGAGAGGACATGATGGTGAACAGGAACATATTCAAAAGAATCCTCAATTATACTATTAACCACATAAGGGAAAAACTAGAAAACAATCTGTCACCCTACACCAGTCAAAAGGCCAAAAGTTGGTGGTGGTGGTGGCAGGAAGCTAGAAACATGTAGGTTGTTGTTGATAAAAAAAAACAAAACAAAAACAAAAAAAACCCCGCCCCTCCCCCCAGCAAAGTTTTAAGAGTACCTGTTCCTGAACACGTGTCTCTGCTTTTCTCAGTCTCTCTCTCTTGATCTCTCTGTCTCTGTCTCTGTCTCTCTCTCTCTCTTGATCTCCCTCTTATGCTCTCCTTCTCTCTCTTTTCCTTTTTCGCCCCTTCCCTGAGTTTGTTGGGTTTCCCCCAATGAACCCTTTCCCTTAAAAAAAAAAGAAAAAGTAAAATATAGACCACATAGATAGTGGAAAACATGATCTACTAGGAGAAAGAAGGGAGGGAGGATGGCATGGGTAAAGGGAGGAAAAAGGAGGGCGACTGAAGGAGAGAAGAGGGACAGAATGCAAATACCAAAATGGAGAAATTCCAAATGTATTAAGTGTAAAAAGTAGGAACAGGCAAGTTGGCAGGAAAATATCCTACACATAAGTGAAAAAATTCCCTCTGTATTACTGGGATATGTACACACTTAAGACCTTTATCACAAATGGGTGGTACCTATTCATATGGAATGGAGGCAGGTATTTGGAAAAAGATGAAGAGACTAGTTTGAGGCCTTGAATTGAACAATGATGAAACTGTGCAACAAACTGAAGAGTATTCTAACTCAGTTCTACATTTAAGATAATATTAAAGGGGTCAGCATTGTGGCACAGCAGGTTATGTCACTGATTGGGACATTGGCATTTCATGTAGGAATGCTGGTTTCAGTCCCAGATGCTCCACTTCGATCCATCTCCCGGCTAATACATCTGAGAAAGCAGCAGATGATGGCCCAGGTACTCAGGCCCCTGCCACCCATGAGTGAGACCAGGGTGCAGTTCCTGGCTCCCGGCTTCAGCCCAGACTCACCTGATGTGGCCATTCTGGGGCATGAACCAGTAGATGAAAGATCTCTGTCTCCTCTCTTTCTCTGTCACTGTACACTTCAAATAAATCGTTTTAGAGAAATATCAACTTAAAACTAAAAACAAACACAGGTCCTTAAAGCATAAAACAAACCAAGCAAATGAGGATGAGAATGCTAAATGGGAAATATTAAAGAAACTAGAGAACAATTTTACATATGGAAAGATTTAGATATCTTTATATGGAAAAAATATTAACCAGTAATTTTTAAAAATTTCTCATAACACAATTTAGTGTTCTATGTTAGAGATAATTTTTCTTGACTATATCTTGCTTATTGTCCTTTATTTTGAAAGGATAATATATCTGATATGATATTAAAATGATAATTCAATGATAACAGAACTCATCATAGCTAAAAATATAGAACTTAAGAAAGTTGAAAAATTACTTGATATTTAGAAATAATAACATAAATAATAATATCACTGATGTCTTGAATTAATATACCCCCTTATTTCCTAGGTGCTCAAAGAACCGTGACTGTAGCTCACAAAATGTTTGACATGGATATTAGGCTGTCATCATTTCTCATAGGTTATTTCATTGATTCAATGCAATGAGACCTGGTGGTGCCCCATCCTCTCTGTCAACATCAAGGATTTGTGGTCACATTCTCATAATGAAAAGTAAGGATGAGCTCTTAGAACTAGCCTCAGGCAGAAATTCCTATGACAGAGATGAGGCATGCAAGCAGAGAAGGAAGCAGAAAAGACATGACTAAAAACATAAGGTAGATATGGTTTCAGAAATTAAAGAAAATACTACAGGAATCTCTAGATCCATGTTTCAGGGACACATATCTTTGTTGACTCAATATGCTTCCTGTACCCTGCTCTCCTACCTTTGATTTTCCTTTGTCTTTCACCATAAGAGCACTTTAGCTAATTAATTTTTTACCCTAATAGTTTAAAACCTAGTTTAATATATGAATTTGTACATTCTATGCATTCTTTCTTTATAACTGGAAATAGACATGTGGTGACACCTTTTTAAATTGGTACACTTCTTCTTTCCTTAAGAGGACTGATCACATGCCTTACTTGCTAGATTCTGACTTTGTTAGTGGTGTTTTGAATAAACTATTTACCTACCTTTTAAAATTAGTTCTACATTATGATTTTGGTGCCTTGAATACCACAATGATTTTTATAAATTCCTACGGAATCATGTAAATATAATTCTTCATAGAATTATGAAAACCAAATATCATTGAATAACTTGCAACCATCAAAATTTTGTGGATTCACAGACTATTTCCTCCTAACACAAAATCTTTCCAGCACAAAACTGACATAAATGGGTTGGGCATTGTAGCCAATCATATTCTCATTTTAACAAAAATATTCATGAACTAAGCAAAATTCCAATGTAACAATTATCCAGAACTCTATGCCTTCCCTTGTTAGCTGAGAATTAAGACAGGAAATCCCAGTCATTTGATGACAGGGCAACAAATCACACAAGGTACAGATGCTAGAACTCAAAGGAAAAAACCCGAGAGTTTATATAATATAATTTATACTGTTGAATGGCTGCTATTATTTCCATTAGATAAAAATGTACTGGGTCTTTGAAAGAGTGAATGAAGAGACAGTATCTCTTATACTTAGTAGAATATTAAGAAATTCTTCCCAAAGGGAAAATAACAAAGGGAAAATTAACAAAATGTTGTTATCAACAAATGTAACCTATCTATTCTTGGACAATTTATATAGTTCTGGAAAGCACAGGCTATTGCTAGTGTATTCTCTGCTGTGTCATGATTTTTGCTTAATAACAAAATACAATGTTCTCTCATAAACCACAGATGTTTACATAGAGGTTTATTGCTTTCCTTTGTAGAAAGCTGAATATATTTGTTAAATTTCTTCTCATTTCCTCTGTCATTTTCATAATTAACAATTTTCAGTCTGACATTGCATTTTTCTTTGTAGCTAAAAGATCAAATACTTAATCTGAACTGGATAAATCAGTAAGGAAATAGAGAAACGGAGAAAGTGCTCACTGCTCTCTTGCAAATTCTTGGCAGAAATGTTTACTTTGTAACAGAAAAATCATTCACAAATCTGAACTCAGAGAGGCAGAGAGAGAGAGAGAACAGGAGGCGTCGATGGCAAAAATTAAATTACTAGTGATCATTTTGTAGATATAACTAGTCCCCCAAATCTGTTCCTTTTTATTACTTTATAATTTCACTTTATTAGAAACACCCCTTTATTTGTGAGCTTCTGGGCTCAGTTACAAAAGTCATAAACACAAGGAAAACTAAATCCAGAGTATGACTCATTCAAGAATTTATGCGTCAAATATCTAAATTTATAAGGATGATGAATCTTATTGAGATATAGATAACATACCATAATACATTTTTAAAATATAAAATTTAGTGGGTTGTAGTCTATTCCAAGGTTATGCAATCATCATCTCTAATTCCAGAACATTTTCAGTCTTCCCCAAAGAATCCTATATCCATAAGCAGTCAGGCCCCATTTCTCCATGCTACCAGCCCTTGCAAACCACTAATGTATTTTCTGTGTATATATATTTACCTATTTTGGATATTTCCTATATATGAATCATAAAATACTTGTCATTTTATGTCTGGTGTCTTTCATTTAGCATAATGTTCTCAAGGTTTAGCTCTGCTGTAGCATAAAATCAGTGCTTCATTCCTTGATGATGAATAATGTTCCGTTGTACAGACACAGCACATTTCGTTTATGTATTCATTAGTTTGTGGATGCTTATGTTGTGTTTACCTTTTAGCTATTATGAGTGTATTTTGGCTGCTATGAATGTAGCAAGTACAAATTCTTGTGTGGACATCCATTTTTGATCCTCTTGGGCATATATTTGAGAGTGGAATTTCTGGGACATTTCCTAACTCTATGTTTAACTTTTTTTTTTTTTTTTTTTTTGACAGGCAGAGTGGATAGTGAGAGAGAAAGAGACAGAGAGAAAGGTCTTCCTTTGCCGTTGGTTCACCCTCCAATGGCCGCCACGGTAGCGCGCTGCGGCCAGCTCACCGCGCTGATCCGATGGCAGGAGCCAGGTGCTTCTCCTGGTCTCCCATGGGGTGCAGGGCCCAGGCACTTGGGCCATCCTCCACTGTACTCCCTGGCCACAGCAGAGAGCTGGCCTGGAAGAGGGGCAACCAGGATAGAATCCGACGCCCCAACCGGGACTAGAACCCGGTGTACCGGCACCACAAGGTGGAGGATTAGCCTAGTGAGCCGCGGCGCCGGCCTATGTTTAACTTTTTTAAAGAAACTAACCATCTATCTTCCAAAGCAGTTGGACCATTTTATATTCTCACAATTTATGAGAATTTGTTTCTCCACATTGCCACCAACAAACTTATTTATTGTCTATCTTACAGTCAGCCTAGTGTGTACAAATCATAATTACAATGAAATTTTATTTTTTATGATTTATTTATTTGCTTTATTTGTTTGAAAGTCAGAGAGAGAGAGAGAGAGAATTTTCCATCCACTGGTTCACTCCTCCAATAGCCACAAAAGCCATGACTGGGCCAGGATGAAGCCAAGAGTCAGGAAGTTCATCTGGATTGCCCACGTAGGTGACAGGGGCCCAGACACCGGGGTCAACTTTTGCTGTTTGCCTGGGCATTTTAGGAGAGCTGGATAAGAAGTGGTGCAGCTGGGACTTGAACAGGTGCTCTTCTGGGATGCTGGAGCAGCAGGCAATGGCTTAACCTTCTGCTCCATAACATTGGCCTCAGAAGATGAGTTTTTAATGAAATGCACATTTAAAAAACCTTTCACCACAGGATATCTTTAAATTATGTTTCCTTTTTCAGTTGTGTCAATTTATTATAAAAATCAATTTTGACATAACTGTAAAGATTTCTTAGCTGTAACATAGTGATATTTTAGACTCATTACTTAATTTAAATGATATGATAACTGACAAAGTATTCCAACGTGTGAAGGGAGAGCTAAAATGCATAGCTGGAAGGTTGGCACTATCACTGTAGCAACATAAGGCAGCTGACAGGATTAGGAGGCAAATGACCTCGTTAGTGGATTGTTTGGGCAGATCATCTCAATAATATCTACTATTTTAAAATTATTTCTGGTAGAACTGCTTCTTAAAGTTTCTTTTAGAAACCCCAGAGAAGATCCAAACATTGCTGATGAGTTAGGGAGTGTGGCTTTATTATCTGTCATAGCACCCTGTTTAAGTCCCATGAAAGAGTAGGGGACTTCTCCCACCAGACCCATAGGACTGTTTGCCACTGCCACACATCCCCATGCATTTTGAAATCTTTTGATTGTTTTGTAGACTTTTTCTTTTTTAACTCATCTTTTGCTAATAGGCTATATTTCTTATTAACACTGCCAGTAAGTTTTGAAATATCGACACATTATTTCCACATTTTTATGGGATAGAGTGTGATATTTCGGGGGTGGATGTTGTGATGCAGTGGTGAAATTCCTACTTCAAATACCTGCATCCCCTATCAGAGAGCCTCAATTCGAGTCCCAGATCTACTTCTTGCTAATATACACCCTGGGAGGCAGCAGATGATGGCTCAAGGACTTGGGTACCCTCCACTCAGGTGGGAGATCCAGATTGAGTTCCAAGGCCCTAGATTTGGTCTGGCCCATCCCCAGCAATTGAGGTCATTTAGGGATTTAACTAGTTGATGGAAGATACCTCTCCCCCCTCCTCCCATCTCTCTCTCTTGTTCTCTTTCAAAATAAAAAATAAAAATCAGTCTGATATTTCACTGCATGTATATGCTGTGTAATGATCATATCAGGGAAATAGGTATAACCCTCACCTCAAAAAATGTATCCAATTTTTGTGTTGGGAATATCCCAAATCCTCTCCTTACTGTGCTAAAGGTCATTAGAGGCTATTCCCTCTGCAGCTCTCTCTCTCTCTCTCTCTCTCTCTTTTTTTTTTTGACAGAGTGGACAATGAGAGAGAGAGAGACAGAGAGAAAGGTCTTCCTTTGCCATTGGTTCACCCTCCAATGTCCGCAGCCGCCAGCGTGCTGCGGCCGGTGCACCGCGCTGATCCGAAGCCAGGAGCCAGGTGCCTCTCCTGGTCTCCTATACGGGTGCAGGGCCCAAGGACCTGGGCCATCCTCCACTGCATTCCCAGCCCACAGCAGAGAGCTGGCCTGGAAGAGGGGCAACCGGGACAGAATCCGACGCCCCAACCGGGACTAGAACCCGGTGTGCCGGCGTTGCAGGAGCGAGCCGCAGCGCCGGCCCTTCTGCAGCTCTTACTGTTAATCATCTTTTCATCTGTCCATCCCTCACTCCTCCACTCTTCCCACTCTACCCCCTATTTCCATGAGTTCTACTTTTAGCTGCCACGTATGACTATATGTGAGAAAATGCAATATTTGTTTTTCTGTGCCAGTCTTATTTAAGTAACATAATGCCCTCCAGGCTCACTTGAGTTAACACAAGCAAGAATGCTTTCAAATACTCTTCTTGATAATGATATTTAAACCGGAATGGAACATAAATTGCTTGCAGAGCTTCTATGATTCCCTTGAATGTGTACACAAAATTTTGTGATTATATATATATATATATATGCATTTCTTGAAGAGGCTTTGTATTGCTCTAGAAAAAAAAAAGGAATTCATGTGACCAAAAGGTAACAATATCTATCTAGATAAAATATAGCACTACAGTTTATGAAAACTGACCATTGTTAAACTCTCGATAAATAGAATATAATTGTAACTATTTATTCATTGTCAATATTTTTGAATCATACATCTCTACATTTCGAAGTCCATGAGTTGGTTACAGGTTTGATAGATTCTTTTCTTCTAAATCACTCCAATTTTGATATGATTCAAATTGAATGTAATGGCAAGCTTTGCTGTCTTATTACTATTGTTAGTTTAAAATCTTTAGGACTTGCATTAATTATATCTTTTTTATTTAAAGATTTATTTAGTTACTTGAGAGACAGAGTTACAGAGAGAGAGGTCTTCCATCTGCTTGTTCACTCCCCAAATGGCTGCAATGGCTAGGGCTGAGCCAATCTGAAGCCAGGAGGCAGAGAATCTTCTGGGTTCTCCCATGTGGGTGCAGGGGCCCAAATACTTGGGCCATCCTCCTCTGCTTTCCCAGGTCATGAGCAGGGAGCTGGATTGGAAATAGAGCAGCTGGGACTTGAATTGGTGCCCATATGGGATGCTGGTGCTGCAGGTGGATGCTTAACCTAGCACACCACAGTTCTGGACTTGATTATGTCTTAAAAAACATATCCACACAAAACTAACTTTTTAATTAGTTAACACTTCTAAAAATAATTTTGTGTCAGTTATATTAAAAGCCAGAAAAACTGAACTATATAGCATACTTCCTATAGGTTAAGTAAACAAGCTGTATTTTAAGAGAGCCCGGTTGGGAACTACTTAGCTAGTATGTCTTGTTCCTGAGTCATACTGTCCTTCCTTAAGTCTGCTAGAAAATTATTTTCTCTAGCAATTGCTGCAAGACTCCTCTCCACAATTCAAACTGAGGGCCAATTCTCTGACTTCAGGAAAACCAAATGTCCAACACTAACTATTAACTAAATCATGTTTCATTCATATGATAGATAACACTGACACCAAAAATATGAATAATAAAGTCTTTCAATGGTATGAATTCTCAAAATATGCTGGTAAACTTAAAAGTGGAATGCAAAATTGGATGTATAAATGGTATTTTTGTGCACAAAAGTGAAAATATTAGAAGGAAAACTAATAATTACTAGCCATGTTTGCTTCTAGATTTTGAGGTTATTCAAGATTCACAGTAAAAATTTGGAATTTATTCTGACAACAAAATTAATTTTTAAGCAGGGCACCATTTGATTCTTGATTTTATTTATTTATTTATTTTATTTTATTTTTTGACAGGCAGAGTGGATAGTGAGAGAGAAAGAGACAGAGAGAAAGGTCTTCCTTTTTGCCGTTGGTTCACCCTCCAATGGCCGCCACGGTAGCACGCTGCGGCCAGCTCACCGCGCTGATCCGATGGCAGGAGCCAGGTGCTTATCCTGGTCTCCCATGGGGTGCAGGGCCCAAGCACTTGGGCCATCCTCCACTGCACTCCCTGGCCACAGCAGAGAGCTGGACTGGAAGAGGGGCAACTGGGACAAGATTGGTGCCCCGACCGGGACTAGAACCCGGTGTGCCGGCGCCGCAAGGCGGAGGATTAGCCTAATGAGCCGCGGGGCCGGCCTGATTCTTGATTTTAAATACACTTTTGATATTATTTAAATAATTACAAAGGGATAAGAATGTTGTTAGAAGTTTATTTCAAGAATGCACTTAAGTGGGCCCGGCACTGTGGCTCACTTGGTTAATCCTCCTCCTGTGGCGCTGGCATCCCATATGGGTGCCAGGTTCTAGTCCTGGCTGCTCCTCTTCCAGTCCAACTCTCTGCTGTGGCCCAGGAGGGCAGTGGAGGATGGCCCAAGTGCTTGGGTGCCTGCACCCACGTAGGGGACCAGGAAGAAGCACCTGGCTCCTGGCTTTGGATCGGCACAGCACCGGCCATAGCGGCCATTTGGGGGGTGAACCAACGGAAGTTAGAATTTTCTGTCTCTCTCTTTTGCTGTCTGTAACTCTACCAGGCAAATCAATCAATTAATCAATCAATCAATCAATAAATTTTAAGAATGCACTTAAAGTGGCCGGTGCTGTGGTACAGTTGGTTAAAACCCTGGCCTGCACCATGGATGCCGGTTTGAGTCCTGGCTGCTCTACTTCCAGTCTGCTCCCTGCTAATGTGTCTAGGAAAGCAGTAGAAGATGGCCCAAGTGCTTGGGCTCCTGCACCCACTTGAGAGACTTGGAACAAGCTCCTGGCTCATGGGTTCAAATTAGCTTAGCTCTGGCCACTGTGGCCACTTGAGGAGTGAACCAGCAGATGGAAGACCTCTCCCTGTTTCTACCTCTCTCTGTAACTCTGTCCTTCAAATAAATAAATAAAATAAATCTTTAAACAAAAAAAGAATGCACTTTTAGAAGTTTAAATCAGTGTGACAGTGGTAGTGAAGAAAAGTGATGATATTTATGATAAATTTGGAGCTAAATATGACAGGACCTAGAAAAAAAATGAAATCCTGTCATTTGAAGCAAAATAGTTGCAACTGGTGATCATTATGTTAAGTAAAGTAAGATAGACACAGAAAGAAAAGTACCATATGTTCTCTCTCACATGTACAAGTTTTTAAAAAGTAAGTTGTTCTGAACTTAGACTAGATCCATTTTAAGCTGATACTTGTTAGGGTGAGAGCTAGCGAATATTATGCTTCAATCTTCCCCATATGAATATTCATTTTCCCCAGCACCATTTATTGAAGACACTGTTCTTTCCCTTTGATGCCTTTGTCAAAGATCAGTTGACTACAGATGTTGGTTAATTTGTGGGGTCTCTATTCTGTTCTGGTTTGTGTATCTGTTTTTACGCCCGTACCATGCTGTTTTAGTTAAAATAGTTCTATAAGTAGGTCTTGGAATCTGGCATTGTGGTGCCTCCAGCTTTGGCCAAGATTTGCCAAAGATTGCTTTGGTTCAAGATTGCTTTGACCATTCTGGGTCTTTTGTGCTTCCATATAAATCTTAGAATTGTTTTGTATAATTCTGTGAGGAATGCCATTGATGGAGAGTATATACTCTGGCCATTTTAATATTAATTCTTCTTCTAATCTATGCTTAGAAGGCCATGGTAGGTCCTTGTTTTCTCCTACTCAGTTTCTTTAGTATATGTTTTGTAATTTTCATTGTAGAGGTGTTTAACATCCTTGGTTAAATTTATTCCAAAGTATTTTTTATTGCTATTGTAGTGAGATTGTAATTTCTTTCTCAGAGTTTGTTCATGGTGTTTAAAAATAGTATTAACTTTGATGTGTCGATTTTGTATCCTACAACTTTACTGAATTCATTTACTCATCCTAATAATCTCTTGGAAGAGTTTTTAGGTTTTTGTTTACACAGAATTTCATTTGCAAATAGGGATAATTCGACTTTCTCCTTTCCTATTTGCATATGTATTATTTTTCTTGTCTAATTGCTCCAGGTAGAATTTTCACTACAATATTGAATAATATCAGTGAGAGTGGACATACTTTTCTGATTCTTTAAAGAGGAGATGCTTTTAACTTTTTCCTATTGATATTGGCTGCATTGGCTGTGGGTTCGTCATATTTATAATGTTGAAGTATGCTCCTTCGCTATCCAATTTGTTCAAGTTTTTTTTTTTTTTAACATGAATGGATGTTAAACTTTATCAAATGCTTTTTTCTGCGTCTACTGATGTGTCTAGATTATCTTTATCCTACATTCTGTTGCTGCGATGTATTTTGTTTATTGATTTGTTTATATTGATCCATACCTGTATCCGAGGGATAAATTCCACTTGCTCATGGAAAATGATCTTTTAGATGTGTTGTTGGATTCTGTTTGCTAGAATTTGTTGGGAATTTTCATATTCATGTCCATCAGGGATATGGATCTGTAGTTTTCTTTTTTGTTGTTGTTGTGTGCTTTCCTGATTTTGGAATAAAGATAATGCTGATCTTGCAAAATGAGTTTGGAAGGGTTTTTTTCTCTTTAAATTTCTGAGATAGTATAGGAAGAATTGGCACTAGATTTTTCTTAAAAGTTTGGTAGAATTCAGCAACCTGGTCCTGGGGTTTTGCTTCTCAGAGGCTTTTTAATTATTAATTCAACATAATTACTCATTATTTGTTCAGATTTTCTATATCTTTATGGTTCAATTTGTTAGATTATATGTGTCCATAAATTTATCCACTTACTCCAGGTTTTCAAATTTGTTGGAATATAGTTGTTCATAATATTCTCTTTTGACCCTTTATATTTCATGGTGTCAACTGTAATGTCTCCTCTTATTTCGTCTCTGAGTTTATTTATATGAGTCTCCTCCTTAGTCTATCTGAAGGTTTATTAATTTTATTTATCTTTTCAGAAAACCAACACTTTGTATCATCGATCTTTTGTATTTCTTAAAGTTTCTATTTCATTTATTATTACTCTGATATATATTATTTCTTTCCTTCTACGAACCATACCTTTTTTCTAGATCCTTGAGATACTTTGTTAGGGTATTTATTTGATGACTTTCTATTTTATAAATACAGGCACTTATTGCTACAAACTTCTCTCTTAATACCATTTTTACTATATCCCATAAGTTTTGGCATATACTGCTTCCATTTTCATGGAATTTTTCAATTTTTAATATGCTTTCTAGAGTTTCTGTTGTTGCTGATTTCTTGTTTTATTTTATTGAAATCAGAAAAGATATGTGATATAATTTTAGTTTTTTGAAATTTTTGAGATTTCCTTTATAACCTAATATATGGTCTATCCTAAAGAATGTTCTATCTGATGATAAAAAGAATATATATTCTGCAGCTATTGGAAGAAACACTCTGTGAAAGTCTGTTAGGTTCACTTGGTCTATAATGCGGTTTAATGTTGACATTTCTTTGTTGATTTTTTTATGTTCAGGATGATATATCCATTGTTGAAAGTGGGATATTGATGTCCCCCTCTATATTGTTTTGGAGCCTGTCTCTCCCTTTAGAACTGATAATGTTTGTTTTGTAAAATTGAGTGCAATGGCATTAAGTCCATATACATTTACAACTGTCATATATTATTGCTGAATTGACCCCTTGATCTTTATATAGCAATCTTCTTTATTACTTTTCACAGTTTTTGTCCATTTTGTCTGATATGTCTATTTTGTGTGGTGTAAATAGGAATAGGTATTTCTGCTCACTTTTGCATTCCATTCACTTGAAATAGCTTTTTCAATCTTTTCACTCTGGCATATTATCAGTTTTTTCCTGCTACCAAGTCCTATAATCGGTGACACAAAGGGGGCAGGTAGATGCTGTGCATCCAGTATATTTCTGCATGCAGAGGAAGCTGCAACTTAGGAAAGTCAAATCTTCTAGTAGATAATAAACCTTTTTGAACTTTTCCCTAGAGAGAGACACTGTATTATTCTGAGAGTATATAAAACTGTCCTTTTCACAGGAGGGACACACTATTTCTGTTTTCCAAGGCTATGCTGCACAAACATCATTGAAAAGATATTGAACGAAGACAGCCAGTGTCTGTGCTTGCAAGATGCTTTCAGACCCATGGAAAATGCTTCCTAACAGTCAGTAAATCAGACGAAGTCTCACTGAGTTTAGTGTCAATCCTCTAGAACAAAGAATTTCATGGAAAAGGGGGAGAGTAACTACGTTAATGGCTGTTTTGATGACCTTTAGTAGATATATTTGCAGTGATGAACCAACCCTGATTATAGAGGGTTGAAGAAAGAATTGAAACTGAGGGAGTGGAGATGGTAAGCATGGATGGTGAGTACAAAGCAAAGTTAGAAGAAGATCTGGGTTTGGAGAAAGTTTTGAAGTCAGTGTATTCTGATGGGATGATCAGAGTGAGAGTGAGAAATGGATGCAGGTGATGATGGGAAAATTTTCAGAACAAAGACATTAAGAAAAAATAACAAATGGTTAACATTTGTAACATACATCTTACACATAAGTATGATGTAATCATTTAGGACTTAATTCTGTACTCCATGTTCACTCTGAGTGAGGCACTGTTGTTATCACCAGGCTAAGGAAGAGAAGAGTAGAACACACAGAGTTGAGAAACTTTCCTTTACTGTTAATGACTGCATGGTGCTACCTCAGAGAACTGAATTGAGAATTAACCCAGAACACTAGAATGCTAGAAAGGAGAAGAGATGTGTTTTCTGTTTCAATGGAAATGAGATATAGATGTGGGATGGTTGGTGAATTTGATTTCAGGAAGAGAAAGTGATTCAGATTCTATGATAGAATGAATTTTTTTATGAGTGTGAGACAATATTATTGTTTGAAATGGGGGACAAGTGATAGAAACTCAAAGAGAAAATAAACCAATCTCAATTATTACAGAAATTAGGGAAAGCAATTTGTTGGAGAGGTACAGTATAATTTCCTGGCAGTGTGTAAGTGGTCATTAAGATTCACTGACTTAGGTATAGAGTAAGAGAATATTTTGATTCATAGAGGCAAGGGTGTTAGTGGAAAGAGAGTGTTTCTTTCATAGACCTAGAGTCTGACCTACCTAAGGGAGGACATTGGGGATATGGAGGAGAATCTCAGTGAAAAACAGTGGAATGAATGCTTTGGAAACCCTGATGTGGTCAGAGTTGATGGAATGCAAATGCTAGAGTAACAAAGATGGAAAGCTTAGAGTCACAGAGGGGAGTGTTTAAAATTGAGGGTTTTTTTTTGTTTTTTTTTTTTTTTTGTTTTTTTCTCCTCAAGGTAGTATAGTTTAGGAGGAAAGAAGGTAGGCGAAGCCAAGAAACTGAGATGTCAGGTTGGGTAGGTCACTGCTGCAGATAGCAAATAACTACAATGTAGATGACAATGAACCATGTGTTAAAGTGAATAGTAACTATGGGATCCATGTGAGAAGGACACTTGCCAGGAGTTGTTATATTATAGTGAAAGGGATGGGAAGGCTGATAAAATGTGTTTCATTGGGGTAGGCATTGTCAAAGGAGAAACTGTTTAGAAGCAAGAGTATAGAGAAAGGATTCCTGTTCTACTTAATTAAAATATTTTGCCTCCTATAAATAGCAGTTTATGTTCATTGATATCCACACATTTGTATCAATGAATTAAAGTATAGACTATAGAAACCAAAGTATGGTGTTTACAATTTGATTTGTAACAAGTCTGACAGCTTTGACAGTATAATAGGGGAATGATTATGTGAATATAATATGGCTAGTATATAGAAAAAAATCTTAACTTTTTCATTTATAATCGTTAGGAATGGCTACTCTTGGGGCCAGCGCTATGTGCAGCCTGAAGTGCTGGCATCCTATATGGGTGCTGGTTCTAGTCCTGGCTGCTCCACTTCTGATCCAGCTCTCTGCTGTGGCCTGGGAAAGCAGTGGAATATGGCCCAAATCTTTGAGCCCCGGCACCTATGTGGGAGACCTGGAAGAAGCTCCTGGCTCCTGGCTTCAGATGGGCTCAGCTCTGGCTGTTGTAGCCATTTGGGGAGTGAACCAGTGAATGGAAGACTTCTCTTTGTTTCTGTTTCTCTCTTTAGCTCTGTCTTTCAAATAAAGAAATCATTAAAAAAAAAAAAAGAATGGCTACTCCTGTAAGGATGTGAGAGAACCTGGTTGACCAATGTGCTTCCACATAGGAACACATTAACTGTGAAATCTGCAGAATAGCAGGAAATAGAATTTATGCATTCAATTCTATGTAACATGTTTATTCTAAGCTTTTTTGTTTTTGCATTTATATTAATACTGGAAATAATTATAATGAACAGTCACATAGGCTGACCAGCATTTAATTGGTAAATCAACTAATTAGTCACTTGAAAGTAAAGAGGGGAATGTAGATCTTTTATTTAATTTCTACATTTCAAGAATACATTTTAGCTGGCTGTATCTCAAAAGGAATGATACTATGAGATCATGGCAGCATTTCATAGTGATCAGCAGGCTCTGGTTTCTGTTTATTGCATGTCCAAAGGATGCTAATGATAGTTTTGGAAAAATGAGTAAAGCTCTCATTTTACAAAGTTTTCATATCACAGAGATATGAAACACTGATATGAGGCAGATCAATTCTAACACTATCTCCAGTGAAGAGGACCCACATTCTTAAAGCTATACTTGCAGGAATTTGTACCTCGGAATTACTTGGTTTGAAATAGTCACCTTAGCATCAAATTCTAGTTCCTGGCAGCGCACACTCTCAGGATTGTAAACAAATCAGCTTACTAAGGACTCATCTGCCATATGCACCATGACTGTGTTCCTGTTCTAGCAGGCTCTCAGGCAGGGTCTGCCTCATACAAGACAGGTGAGGTTTCCAGTGTCTGAAATTCCTTGGCTGCAATTTCCTTTGTGCTAAACATGATCTCTTCCACTTTCAAACTGAAAAGGGAAAAATAAAGGGTTAAGCCCCTAATGTTATAAAGTATATGAATATTAGGACAGTTTTTCTGAGGCACTAATATGAGCCAATATGAATGGGAAAAGATGAATGTAAATAAATTGTGAAGAAAGGTGTGACCCAGCCTAGTGCCAGACTGGCTGCCTTTATCACCCTTCCTGCACTTTTGGGAGGACAACAAGAAACCAAAGGACTCTGTCTTAAGACTCAGTACAGGGCTAGTAAAAGCTAACATTGGGCTGATGTTGATGGTCCCTGTCCCCAGTCCAGAGTATACAGGTGGAGACTCTAGACCAGCCTCAACGCCAAGTGGAATTCTGTGGCCCCAGTTTAATGGATTTATAATGCAGCCAGTATCACCTGCAGCTAGTTGCACTGGCATCAGAATGAAAGCAGCAGGCAGACTGTGGTCGTGTTTGTTTTATCTCATACCTTCATGCTGCCCTAGTTTGGATGATCTGTGGGCTCTGGGTATGAAGAAGCATTGTGGCATTGGTGGCTACAGGATGAGGCATCTGGGCCTGCTGCAGCCCCGGTGGTAGAAAACTGGAGGGATGGACTTCCCCTTTTTAAATGCTTCCTTGGCTTATCTTGAAGGGAATGTTAACTGCAGATTTGAAGCAAATTTCAGCTCAAAGTACTCTTGGGGACTGAGGCACTGATGGTACATTGGCAGTGATCTAGAGGCAAACAACCAAAGGCTTCACCCAGTGTTGAAATGGCAGAAGTGTCCACAAGCTCAGAGAAAATAAGCAAACTGCTTAGAATTTCTAGGACAGCCACAAATGAAGCCAGATTAAGGAGACTAAAAACATAACTAATACTTCAATGTGCATATGGCAAGTCCACAAGCATTAAGAACTCTAAAGAAATCATGACCTCGCCTAATGAACAAAATACAGTGATAGAAATGGACTACCTTGGAACAAACGTTATCAAATGCTCAGATAAGAGTTGAAAATGGCTATTTGAAGGAAACACATGAATTTCAAAAGAACACAATTAATATTCTAACAGAGTATCTTGGCAGATGAAATCAATTTTTTTAAAAAATCAAACAGAAATGCTTCAACTTAAAAATGTACCACATAAAATTTTAAATGCAGTAAAAGGCATAAATAGCAGAATAAGTCAAACAGGGAAACAATCAGTGAGTTCAAAGATACACAGAAGAGGAAAAATCAGTACTAAAGAATCAAGAGGAGTGAAGAAAGCTTAAGGAAACTTTGGAACATCATAAAAAGAGCAAATATCTGAGTTATTTAGGCTCAAGATGACTTGAGAATACTGGACAAAAAGTATATCCAAATAAATGTAACAGAAAACTTCTGAAACCTAGACAAGTATATACCAATCCATATACAGGTAGGTCTGTGGTTATCAGTCAGATTAAATGTAATCTGACTGATATTCATGAATATATATATATATATATATTCATAAAGGATCCCGACTCATCTAACTGTAGACTTCTCATGAGAAATCTTACAGGCCAGGACTGTAAAGAGATTTTCAGTACTAAAAAAGAAAATTGCCCGTTAAGATTATTGTATCCTACAATGTCATTCTTCAGATATGCAGGAGAAAGAAAGACATTCCCAAACAAAAGCTGAGTGAATTTATTACCACAGTACTTCTCTTACTAGAAATGCTATAAGAAGTTCTTCAGCTAGAAAGAGATGCTAAAAAAAAAAAATAAGAAGAAGAAAATACCAGAAGGTAGAAAATCCAAGGGTAAGAGTAGTGTCAATGGAAATAATCAGTGTCATTCAGGACACAATCTGACTGATGTAAGCCCCGGAGACACAATTCTAGTGACTTTTAATGAATCTTGGAAGTGTTGCAAAGTGGTCATATTATAGTTAGGATTTATTAATTCCATGAAGTAAACTTTCATTATCATTACCCAGTGAACATACATTGGCTTGACCAAAAAGATGGACTTTATGCAATTGCAGGAAATTTTCTTAAAGTTTAGAAATTACTGTTTTTAGGCCACAATTGATTACATATATCTTCAGAGATAGGACATGCTGAAAAGGCAGTTGATTAACTTTACAAAGGACATTTCCGGTAACATATGCAAAAAGGAAATTTATAAAGAACAAGAGATCACTCAAATTTGCTCCAGATGACAAGGAGGAAATAGACCCTATGCACACATCAGCCAAGTCAAAGTGACGTGGTTGACAAGATTAATAGCTCTGTACATGACACTCCTCAAATGAGTCTCAGCAAATGCTTCCTTTGAATACTTTGTAGGCTTTTTAGGGACTGTTTGTTCTCAATAGCTATAAAGACAAACCCAACATCTCTAATATAGTGTATATGATACCTTTAGTATGAGTATACCTTTAGTATGAGTACCAAAATGCAAAATAATGTGATGATTAAAATGGTGCATCAAAAATTCAAAATGTAAGAAGGAATGGAGGGTAAGTGTACAGTTTTCATTTCTAGTTCTTGTCTTTTTTCTCTTTCATATAATCAGTGTTGATTTTTATCATTTCAAAATATTTTGTTATAGCCAAAATATGTTTTGTAAGTCTTGTGATAACCATAAGGAAATAAATTTATAATAGATTTATAATAAAAGTGGAATCAGCACACATTACTAGAGAAAATCCCTTCATCACAAATGAAATATATAAGAGAATGAGAAAGAAAGAACTGAAAAGTGATCCCTGTTAAATATAAGAGTGGGAAAAAGAGAGGGAGGAGATGTACAATTTGGGACATGCTCAATAGGACTTGCCCCAAATGGTGGAGTTAGAAACGTGCCAGGGGATTCCAATACAATCCCATCAAGGTGGCATGTACCAATGCCATCTCACTAGTCCAAGTGATCAATTTCAGTTCACAATTGATGGCTCCGATAGGTCTAAGAGTCAAAGGGATCACACAAACAAGACTAGTGTCTGCTAATACTAACTGATAGAATCAAAAAGGGAGAGAAAGATCCAACATGGGAAGTGGGATACACAGCAGACTCATAGAATGGCAGATGGTCTAAATAGCACTCTGGTCTCAGAATCAGTCCTTAAGGCATTCGGATCTGGCTGAAGAGCCCATGAGAGTATTGTAGGCATGGAAAGCCAAGACATCCTGAAAAAAAAAAAAGAAGAAGAAGAAGAAGACCTAAATGAAAGATCTCTGCGAGTGAGATCCTAGTGGAAAGAATGGGGCCATCAAAGAAGGAGGTACCTTTCTCTGAAGGGAGGAGAGAACTTCCACTTTAACTATGATCCTATCGGAAAAAGATCAGAGTCGGCGAACCTTAAAGGCTTCTATAGCCTTGGCAACTTATGACTAGAGCCTAGGGAGATTACTGATGCCATAAACAAGAGTGTCAAATTGTTAAGTCAACAACAGGAGTCACTGTGTACTTACATCTCATGTGGGATCTGTCCTTAATGTGTTGTCCAATGTGCAGAGATGCTATAACTAGTACTGAAACAGTATTTTTACACTTTGTGTTTCTGTGTGGGTGCAAACTGATGAAATCTTTACTTAGCATATACTGAATCGATCTTCTGTATATAAAGATAATTGGAAATGAAAAAAAAAAAACAACCCTTGGTATTAAATTGGAAATTGCATAGAAAATTAATTAATTAAAAAAATATTATGTAGGATCTCTGTCTTTAATGTGCTGTACACTGTTATTTAATGCTATAACTAGTACTCCAACAGTATTTTTTCACTTTGTGTTGCTATGTGGGGGAAAACTGTTGAAATATTTACTTAATATATACTAAACTGATCTTCTGTATATAAAGAGAATTAAAAATGAATCTTGATGTGAATGGAAGGGGAGAGGGAGCGGGAAAGGGGAGGGTTGCGGGTGGGAGGGAAGTTATGGGGGGAGGGGAAGCCATTGTAATCCATAAGCTGTACTTTGGAAATTTATATTCATTAAATAAAAGTTAAAAAAATAAAATAAAAATTAAAAAATAAAAAAAACAACACCAGAACAAATACAAAAACATGCTTAAGGCCAGCCCCAGCTGTTATGGGCATCTGGAAAATAAAGCAGTAGATGGAGGAAAAAGAAAAAAAAGAATATTATGAAAAATTATATGGCAATAATTTGATGATCTAGGAGTAATAAACAAACTTCATGATATGTACAATTTATCAAGATAATCATAAAAACTATAGTACCTAAACAGTTCAATAAGAAGTAGTAAGATCAAGTCAGTAATAAAAAATTCTTATTAAAGAAATGCCCAGGATTATTACTGAGTTGTATCAAACACCTAAAAAAGTATTAATATCAATTCTTTAGAATTATTCTAAAAAATACAAGAGTAGAGAATTCTTCCAAACTCATTTTATGAATCTAGCATTACCTTGAAAACAAAATCAGATAAATCCCAACAGAAGGAGAAAGCCAATTTCAGCTTGCAACAACCAAAACATATGGCATAGAGTCCCAGTTTCTTAGAAATATATTTTAACTCTAAATTGATGTGATGATTTGTTATCCCAAATATGTGTGGTTTGTAGAAAAAAACTATATAGTGTTTTCCTTTAATTCCAAAAATTCCTTTATTTAGTTCAGTGTGCAGTATTACCTGAGATATCTTTCTTTCAGTTAAAGCTAAATGACAAATAAGATACCAGCTCACTAAATTATGTTCTGTATCATATATAAAATTATACTATGTATTATAGCATTAGCATTTGGTGGGTTAACTCATACTTACCACTTTTTGTAATTCATGATAGCAAGTTTTATAGTATATTGAGTGTGGTATTTTTTTATGAGCTTCTTGATTTATCAATGTACTGAATGAAAAAAAAAAAAAACTAATGTCCCAAACCATTTCTGGTATTTTTTTACTCTTACTTCTCTCATCACATGGTGATGTGCTGATTGTCAAAAGTGTTGTACAGAAAACATTTAAATATCCTAATTTTAAGATAATGTATTTTACTATTACAAATAACAAAATCAACATTCATCCTATAAAGAATTTTTATACAGTTTTTGAAACAGAATGGTATAATCTATGTTCAATTTGATGTGAGAAGAAAGGAAATTCAGAACAAAAGCAGTAGAAACAGTTTTATTTAAAAATATTTTTAGCTTTTTTTCCTCTGGGTTTTTTTTTTTTTTTTTTTTTTGATAAGCAAAGAGTCAGAGAGAGAGAGAGAGAGAGAGAGAATGCTATCTATACTGGTTCTTTCCTCAGATGCCCACAATGGCCAGAGTTAGACCAAGCCAAAGCCAGCTGGCAACTCAATCCAGGTCTCACAGGTGGGTAGAGGTATCCAACCACTTGATTTATCACCTGTTGCCTCCTTTGGTACACATTAGCAGAAAGCTGGAATCAGGAGTGGAGCTGGGACTTGAACTCAAGCAAATCTAATATGGTATGTGGGCATCCCAACCAAGCAACTGCTACAAAAAACACCCACTCTGAAAAAGCTTTCTTACATAAAATGATACTTTCATTGGACCTTTAGGGTGATATTTAATGACAATGAAAATTCTTAATGGAAACCATCATAAGTTATATACAATTCAGACTATTTATTTACCATTATTATTGCTAATTTTCTTTTTTAAACTTTATTTTCAGATTTTTTGCTTTTAAGAAATTGAGTAAAATTTATACACACAATTCTAAGATTATATTTTTAAAACATGAAGAAAAATACTCAAGATAGTAGTCCTTAAATAGTGTGACTTACATAGAAAATTAATTTATATTTGAGGAAATAAATTTATTCTTTACTTATTTCTCTTCTGTATAGAATGAAGCTTTTCTTAAAAGATTTATTTTATTTATTTGAAAGGCAGAGTTTCAGAGAGAGAAAGGGAGATACAGAAGGAAAGAGAGATCTTCCATCTGCTGGTTCACTGCCCAAATGACTGCAATGGCTAAGGCTGGACCAAGCCTAAGCCAGGAGTCAGGAGCCTCCTCCAGGTCTCTGATGTGGGTCCATGGTCCCAGGCATGTGGGCCATCTTCAGCTGTCTCCCAGGCTATTAGTAGGCAGCTGGATTGGAAGTGCAGCAGCCTGGATTCAAACTGCAACCCATTTGGGATGCTGGTGTCACAGGTGGCAGCTTTATCCACTATGCCACAATTCTGGCTCCAGTATAATGGTATTTTTGAGGTCAGATTCATTAAGATATAATCTACATAAAGGCATCATTAATCTGTTTTAGCATATAGATCTTTGGGTTTTACCAAATGCATATGGTTGGGACTGGCATTGTGGTATAGTGAGTAAAACCACCACCTGGGACATCCCAGCATCCCATATGGGCAGTGGGTTATGTTCTGGCTGCTCCATTCATGACACACTTCCCATTTGGGCCATCTAGGGAGTGAACAAGCAAATGGAGGATCTCTCTCTTCTCTCCTTTTCTCTGTGTAGCTCTGATTTTCAAATAAATTAATCTTTAAAAAAAGATGGTCATTAAAAAATGCATATGGTGGTATAATTACCACCATGGTTAAAATATATAACAGCCTCACTCCCACCAGAAGTTCTTCCAGGCTCTTTGGTAGTCAGTTTCTCCTTTAAGTCCCAGCCTAGGCAGTGCCAACTGGGAATCTGGTTTTCATTATGATAGCTTTGCCTTCTTTTTTTTTTTTTAACTGATAACCACTTTATTATTTTTTTTTAATTTTTAAGGAATACAAATTTCATAAGTACAACTTTAGCTATTTAGTGATTCTTCTCACCATATCTGCCCTCCCAGCCACACTCCCACTCCTCCTCCTCTTCCTCTCCCCTCCCCAATCCCATTCTCCTTTAAGATTCATTTTCAATCAACTTTGTACACGGAAGACCAACTCTATACTAAGTAAATTTTAACAATTTGCACAAACACACACAAACACATATACATAAAAAATGTTTGAGAACTAGTTTTAAAGTTAACTCTCATAATACAACTCATTGAGGACAGAGGTCCTACATGGGGAGTAAGTACACAGTGACTTCTGTTGTTCATTTAACAACTAACACTCTTATGTATGACATCAGTGACCACTGAGGCTCTTGACATGAGCTGCCTAGGCTATGGAAGCCTTTTGACCCACAAACTCAAACTCAGTATTTGGACAAGTCTATAAGCAAAGTGGAAGTTCTCTCTTCCGTTTGAGAAAAGTACATCCTTCTTTGATGGCCACTTCTTTCCGCTGGAGTCTCAAAGAGATCCTTCACGTGGAATATTTTTTGCCTCAGTGTCTTGGCTTTCCTTGCCTGAAATGCTCTCACGGGCTTTTCAGCCAGACCAGGAAACCTTAAGGACTAATTCTGAGGTCAGAGTGTTACCTAAGGCAATTGTCATTCTATGAGTCTGCTGCGTGGACTTCTTCCCATGTTGGAACATTCTCTCCTTTTTAATTCTATTATTATTACTAGACACTTAATCCTATTTATATGATCACTTTAACACTTAATCCTACCTATATGTACATTTTAACAATTAAGATGGTATTTTTACCACCAAGCTGAATGGGATTTGGAGTCCCATGACAAGTTTTTACTTACTTACTTAGAAGTAAGTCCATTTATACAGAACTATATGGCTTTACAGTTATAAACTTCCTCCTCCCTCTGTTAGTCCCACTCTTGTTTTTTACTGGTCTCTATTTTTAATTGACTTTTATACATATGATTAACTCTATGTTAAGTAAAGAGTTCAACAAATAGTATGAAGAAAAAAAAATTGCCTTCTTGACTCATTTTGAAATGTTGAACCAGCCTTGCTTGAGGGAAAAAAAAATCTCACTTGGTCTTAATATTTTATTGTTTTCAGGTCTGTCTGTTTTTTCTTTGTCTATATTCTGTTAAGGGGTTTGGTAAACATTTGCACCCTCAAGGCTATCCTATAGTTTTCTTGTACTATTTCTGCCTAGGTTTAATATCAGGGCAATATTGGCTCCATGAAACAGGATAGGAGATATTCTTGTAAATTTTGTTTCCTCAGTTTTGTAGAACTGTAATAATTCTTTAATGTACAATAGAATTTTTAAGTAATGGCATTTTAATCTCAAGTCAGCTCTTTGGAAGCCTTTCCACTACAAATTTAATTTCTTTAATAGATAATAAACTATTCAGATTATTTGTTTCTTCTTCAGTGTACTTTGGTAGACCACTTATTTCAAGGAATTTGCTGGGGCCGATGCTGTGGCATGGTGGGTAAAGCCGCCTCCTGCAGTGCCGGCATCCCATATGGGCGCCAATTCAAGAGCCGGCTGCTGCACTACCAATCCAGCTCTTTGCTATGGCCTGGGAAAGCAGTAGAAGATGGCCCAAGTCCTTAGGCCCCTGCACCTGCGTGGAAGAACCAGAAGAATCTCCTGGCTCTTGGCTTCTGATCGGCGCAGCTCTGGCTGTTGTGGCCAGTTGGGGATGGAAGACCTTTCTCTCTCTCTGCCTCTCCTCTCTCTGTGTAACTCTGACTTTAAATTCCTTTAAAAAAAGGAATTTGCCAAATTTAAGGCCATAAAGTTGTTAGCTCCTTATTTTCCCATTAATATCTCTAGCTTTTTCAATGATGTTCCTTCTTTCATTCCAGGTATTGTTCATTTGTATCTTCCTTTTTTCTTGATCAGTCTAGTTAGAATTTTATTATTTCTATTCATTTATTATAATAGCTGTGGCTTTATTTTTTATCTGATTAAACTGATTTCTGGTTTATTTTATAATCTCTCTTTCTTTTGGGATCAATTTGCTCTATTTTACAGTTTCTCAAGATATAAATTCAAATAATAGAGTTAAATCTTTTTTCTTTCCTAATATACACATTTGATGTGCAAGCTTATTTTATGCACAACTTAAACAACATCTCATGTAGTTTGCTGTAATGTATTTTCATTCAATTAAAACTATTTTGTGCTTTACCTGGTGACTTCCTTAGCTCATAAACTATTTAGAAGTGTACTCTTTAATTTACAGACATCAGAATATTTTCCAAATATCTTTCCATTATTGATTTCTTTCTTTCTCCACCTCCCCACCTTTCTTTGACAGTGAAGCAAGATTTATTTAAGTCAGAAACCTCCTGCTGCAGTAGTTAGGAGGGGAGTTCCCAGAGAGGAATACTGGCAGAAATTTGCCAGTGTGGGGTCATTTATGCACAATTTGGGGGAGCAGATAACAGTTAACAACCCAAGGGAGGCAGGAAGAGGTGCGGGGCGGGGCATGGACAAAACCCATCAGAGTACTGGAACAGTAATCCTATCTAGCCTGCTCCTGATGAAACAAAAACAAAGCCAACAGAATGGTGGGACTGGTAATTTTGTCTTGCTAAAGGCAACTTCTGGGGAGAAGCATTTTGTTCACTCTTAAAAAGACTGTCCATTTTCTCATTCTGAGGGGGACCTGACTTAACTGCCTACTAGCCCATGTAACTCCTCACATTCCCCACACCCACACATTGATAAGAATGGAACCTAATTGCTGCTAGGGATATGGGGGTGATTTCTAATTTATTTATGTTACAGTCAGTTAAGGAGAATATATTTGAGTTACATTATTTTAAAAATTTCTAACATTTGCTTTATATATCAGAATATGGTGTATTATGACAAATGTTCTATAAGGACTTGAAAATATGTGTATTTTACTATTGTTGGATGAAGTGTTGGATAAATGTTAATTAGATGATGTTGATAGTATTTTTTAACATTTTCAAGGTTTGTCTACCTGTTCTATTGATTGCTGAGAGAGGGGAACTGAAGTCCATAAAATTATTATGTATTTGTCTAGTTCTCTATTTAATTCAATCAATTTTGGCTCACGTAATTTGAAGTTTTGCTGTTAAATGCATGTACATTTAGGAATGTGATGCCTTAATGTTTAGTTGCACTCTGTATCATATGAAATGTTCCTCTTTTTTGATATCATTAATTAATCCAGAGTCCATTTTGCCTTATATTAATGTAGTCATTACAGGTTTCTTCTAATTAATGTTGGTACAGTGTATCTCTTTGCATCTTTTTACTTTAAACTCTGTTTGTCTTTATATTTAAAGTGGTTTCATCTTGACAAAGTGACATTTCTTTTTATCCAATCTGACATTCTCTGTCTTTTAATGAGTGCATTTAACCATTTTAATAAAGTATAAATATTTATACAGTTGAGCTAAAATCTACCATCTTGCTATTTGTTTTCCATTTGTTCCATCTGTTCTTTGCTTTTCTTGTCTATTTCTTGTCTAATTATTATTGAATAATTTTAATTCCATGTCTAACTTATTAAACATATATCTTGAAAATGGAGTGGTTGTCACAGGGTTTTCCTGTGCACATCATTAATTAATAGCAGTATAATTCCAAATATTATGTCACCTCATTTAAAACTCTTAAAACAGCATCCCAATGATTCTTTTTTTTAAATTTATTTATTTACTTGAAAGTCAGAGTTACACATAGGGGAGACAGAGAGAGAGAGAGAAGTCTTCCATCCAATGGTTCACTCCCCAATTGGCTGCAATGGCTGGAGCTGTGCTGATCCAAAGCCAGGAGCCAGGAGCTTCCTCAGTGTCTCCCATGTGGGTGCAGGGGCCCAAGGACTTGGGCCATCTTCTACTGCTTTCCCAGGCCAAAGCAGAGAGCTGGATTGGAAGTGGAGCAGCCGAATCTCAAACCAGTGCCCATGTGGGATGCTGGCATCTCAGGCAGGGCATTAACCCGCTGCACCACAGCGCTAGTCCCGCAATGATTCTTCCTATATTTTGTGCCATTGATTTCATCTATTTTGTATTTATGCATCATGTAAATCCCATATCCATTGCTACCAGTTTGTCTTAGATATTCAGTTATTTTCCAGAGCAACTAAAATCAAGGAAGTATATCTTTAATATTTACTACCATTCTAGCTGTTTCTAGAGTTTTTAATGTGTGTGTGTGTTTGTGTGTGTGTGTGTGTGTGAAGTTTCTGTCTAGTGTCATATTCCTTTTACTTAAAGATCTATTTTTTTTAAATGTTGGTTGTGGTTCAGGTCTGCTGAGAATAGGTTATTGTGTAGATGTATGCATATCTGTATGTATTCTTAGCCACAAAAAACTTCATCTTCATTTTTGAAGGTTATTTCTCATTTCTTTTTTTGTGGTTAGTTTTATTACTGATATCTTAAGTACATTCATCAATTATGATTTGTAAGAGAAACTATTTCCTCTATTTTAATTTTTAAAATTTTTAGATAACATTTTTAGCTTACATTATAGTAAAGGGCTTAATACTCTATAAAATAAAGAGTTCAACAAGTAAAATGTAAAAAGAACCTAGTTTAGCAGGAATATAAGGACTAGAAACAATAATTAAATGAGAGGATGTCAATTTCACTCATATACAGTAATTTAAAAATAATCACAGATCATTAAAACTATTGTAGAATGCAATTCTTAACGATTAGTTTTTGTTTTTGTTCTTTTTTTTTTTAGACTTACTTATTTGAAAGACAAATTTAGAGAGAGAGAGGGACAGACAGAGAGAAATCTTCCATCTGCTAATTCACTCCCCAAATGGCCAGGACAGCCTGCTGGGCCAGGCCAAAGCCAGGACTTCTTCCCTGTCTCCTACATGGATGCAGGGGCCCAAGAACCTCAGCCATCCTCCGCTGCCTTCCCATGCTCCTTAGATGGGAGCCAGGCTGGAAGCTGAGCAGCCAGGTCTGGAACTGGCACCCATTCGGGATGCCAGCACATAGGTGGCAGCTCCACCAGCTATGCCATGGTGCTGGCCCCTATTCATAGCTATTTGCTTGACAAAGATATAAAACAAAATTTGACAAAACTATTTTTGGAGCAATGTTGATGTTACTCAAAAGTCAGGGTAACAAATGCTGGCCAGGATGTGAAGAAAGGAGAACACTTATACACTGTTGTTGGGAATGTAAATTAGTGCAGCCACTGGGGAAAACAGTATGGTGATTTCTTTAAAAAATAGAAATAGACTTACCATATGATCCAGCAATTCCACTGCAGGGGTATATACCCCAAAAGACTAGAACACAAAGTATCAAACAGATTCCTGCACCATCATGTTTATAGCAGCACTGTTAACAACAGCCAAAATTTGGAATCAACTAACTTGTCTATCATAAGATAGATGAATAAAGAAAATGTGCTTATACACCATAGGATATTATTCAGCTGTAATGAGAAATGAAATCTACCATCTGCAGCAAAATGGACAGAGCTGGAGGACATTGTGTTGTGTGAAAAAAGCCATTCACAGAAAGACAAATACCATGTTTCCCTTACATATGGGAGCTAAAGTCAAAAATAAAAATCAAAAACCAGAAATGTCTATGTGCACTGTATTGCTAGCATTTCTATTTGACCCTTTACCTTTTTTATTTTTCATTTACGCTAAATTACACATCTAGTCATGTCTATTGATGACATTTTCTTCTAAAAATTATAATTTATTAATAAAGAACCTTTAATATCCCATGCCTGATATTTCCACTGTTTGGGTTATTTCTGAGTCTGGTTCTGTTAATTGCATTGTCCCTTGACAGTGGGTTCTTTTCCATGTTTATGTGTGAATACCAGTCATTGTAAGTAGCTCAAGTGGAGAATGAGGCAAATAATAAATATGACTGGAAATGGGCACGCCTCTTTGCTAGAATGGAAGTGCACGTGGTGGACTCAACTTACTCAGTATCTGAACCAGATTAAGTTTTGCTGTTGTTTACTTCAGTGTCCCACAGTGTTATTTTGTGGGCTGGGCTGTCAAAGAGTTTTCTAAGTGCTTCTGTTCTTCCGGCTGCCTGCCTTCCTTCTGTGCCTACACCTGTAGTAGGGCGGTCAGTCCTCCTACCTATTTCACAGGGATAGAGATCTGCTGTTCGTTCCTTGGTGATTTGTAATCTTATTACAAAATGTCAGGGGGTTCCTCAATTGTGCTGGTCCAGCCTCAGTCCTAAACAGGCCTTGTATCTCTCGGCCTTGGGGTTGGAGCTTTATCAACAACCTTGTTCCCCGTCTCCCCGGCAGGAAAATGCTTTCTTGAGTTCCAGTCATTCTTGTATGGAGTTTCTAACTCCTGCTGAACTGAGAGCATTGAGTGTGGTTTTCTGCATCTCTCAAAGGTAGAGGATTTTTTTCTTTTACTCTTTCCTTTATTTTTTAAAATGAAATTAGCTTTCTTTTTCCTTTTTAATATTTTACTTTGATTTATTTGAAAGGCAGCGTGACAGAAAAAGAGAGTGAGATCTTTCATCCACTGGTTCATATCCCAAATGGCTGCAATGGCCTGGGCTGGGCCAGGTCTAATAGAGGAGTCTGGAATTCCATCTGGGTCTCTGATATGGTGGCAGAGGCCCAGGTACTTGGGAAACCATCTGCTGCTTTTCCAGGCACATTTGCAGGAAGCTGGCTCTGAAGTAAAGTAACCAGGGCTTGAACCCATGCTCTGATATGGTATCACATGTGGCATAACCCACGGTACCACAATGCCAGCCTGTCTTTTACTGTTTCATCAGTTGCAACAGATCTTCATTAGTGCTCTGGGGGTAATGCCCTTTCTTCAAAACTTAAAACTGAAATATAAGGATGATTCTGGAAGGGCCCCTTGCAGTGGGGCCCTCTGCCTTCC
Source organism: Lepus europaeus (assembly GCF_033115175.1). Classification (NCBI taxonomy): domain Eukaryota; kingdom Metazoa; phylum Chordata; class Mammalia; order Lagomorpha; family Leporidae; genus Lepus; species Lepus europaeus. The sequence continues at coordinate 123,635,433 of NC_084827.1, read as the reverse complement.
CCCAAGTCACAGTATTAGATTTTTATTGTTTTCCTGCCCTGACATCACAATTTATCATAAACATCTAGCAGAATTCCACAGAAAAGAGGCTAAATGGTTACAAAATCCCCTTGTTTTTATGGCTGTCATAGATGATATAGTTTCACTCCCATCTACAAGCAGCCTTTAGCAATTCATTAAACATTTCAGTTAATTCTTCCATGCTCTGGGTTTGGGATGGGCATGTATCCCATTTTCTGTTGGAGTTGTTTCTTTTTTTTTAATTAGATTTTAGGCCACTTGAAAGTCTATGACCTTGGCTTTCTGGCTTAAATAAAATCATGAATTTGCAGTTTGTTCAGCTTTTTGTGTTGTAGTTCTTAGAGTAGAAACAATGCTTTGTCTGGTTTCAACATCCTCAGTAGACAAGGAGATGCCAGGATACCTTTGAGAGTGGAAAGGGAGACTGTGAATTAAACTGGAGAGCAGGTATAAGCAGGCACTCTGCCAAGCAAACTGGGAAGCGTGACCACCTTACCCAAGTGGGTCTTTTTTGATGTGTCCCTGAGACTTCCTTAACTTTTCTTTGGCTGAAATGCCCTGGCTCTGTTGGTAAAATTCCTTTCTTAATGCAACTGTTTCTAAATGACTTCTCTGATCTGGTCTGCGACACCTTATCTGCAATTTTTATATGTGACATTGATCTACTCTTCCCCCTCTACTGTGGTTGTGGTTTATTTTCATGGCTACAAAAATGTATTAAATAAGTAAGTTTTTTCTACATTGTATATACTCTAAATATATGCAAATAAAATATGAATTACATTACTATATATAAAGATTTATTTAATTGGAAGGCAAAGTCACACACACACACACACACGAGAGAGAGAGAGAGAGAGAGAGAGAGAGAGAGAGAGAGAGAGAGATTTTTCCATCCACTTGTTCACCGCCAAATGGCAACAAAAGCTAGAGCTCAAAAGCTAGAGCTAGTCCAGGCCAAGGTCAAGAACCAGAAACTCATTCCAGGTCCCACATGTGGGTGGCAGAAATAGAGTAGGTGCATCAGTAGGAAGCTGGATTGGAAGTACAGAGTATCCGGGACTCAAATTGGCATTCAAGTACGGGATACAGGCATCCCAAGCAGAAGATTAATCCACTGTGCCATAACACGCACCCCTACATGTATACATTATACAATGCATATAATGCCTCATAATATATACAGTTATTATTTGTCAGTAAAGATAAAATTTTAAAAAGAATTGACCTCTAAGACCTTGAGCCAATCTATTTGGAGAGGAGTAAGATCACTGTTTGATATTTTTGAAAAAGGTTTGTTTGTTTATTTATTTATGTGAAAGGCAAAGTGAGGGGACAGAAGGAAAGACAGAGGGAGGGCTCTTCCACCCACTGATTCACTCCCTGCATGACCACAACAGCCAGAGCTGGTCCGGGCTGAAGGTAGGAGCCAGGAATTCCATCCAGGTTTTCCATGGAAACTCAAGTACTTGGGCCACAACTACTGCCTTCCCAGGTGCATTAGCCAGTGTAGCTGGGACTCAAACAAGCACTCTAACATGGTAAATGGGCATCCCAAGTGGCAGCTTAACTCACTGCAGCACTAAACCCACCTCACCTTTGATAGCTTCAATTGATCTACCATCTTAATTATATCATCTTTATCTAGTTTTGATTAAGTATAAATCTCTCAAAACACAAGCATTCAATCATGACTAACCTTTTTTCATCATTGTGCATAATAACCGTTTATAATTTTAATTTTTACATTATATTTAATTATGAATAACTATAAATCCAAATATTTAACACACATTTCCAGACTTGATTTATTATCCCAGGAAAAATGCTCCTTTGGTTAAACTATAATTATGAATTACATTGTTTTTATTTTCTATTTATTGATGCCTGCTTTAATCCCTACTAACTCCTTCATCCTTTGGTGCTTAGGTATGTTCATTAATTTTTTTTTATGTTCTTGAGTTGCTAGTCTTGGTTAATTTATTTTCATTTTTCATTAGTTAATGAAAGCCTTTAAAATACAAATTCTCTTTATATATAAGTTGGATTAGAAGTTTCAGCATGTAGTATTGTTTCTAAGCATATAATTGTAGTTTTGATTTTCTCTTTTTTTAAAAAGTATTTGGCACAATTGGTTTTAATATTCACGTTTTTGCTGTTCCTATGTTTTCCATTGACATTAATTTTAGTCTTATTGAGTGTCATGTTAGTCTTAGCTGTCGAAGAAGCAGATGCCAAGACAGGATTATGCAAGGGTTTAATTAGAGGAAATGCTTGTGTGAAATAAAACAGGAGAATATTGGACAAAGCTGGGATCATCAATGCAAAGCTGTCCCTGTGTGTGACACAGAGGATGAGCAGTTGAGCGGAAGTATCCTGGACAAGTTTGCACTGTAAGAAGGTTTTGACATCGCTTGTGAGGATTCCTGGAACAAGTTAGCTGTGCATGCAGTCTTCACATTCCTGGACACGAATCTGTCTAATTATAGCAACGGCAGCCTTTGTTGGAGGTCTCAGGAGATGCATGACCTTGGTACAAACAGGTGACAGATGTCGAACCTCAGTATCCCAGACCTCATTCAGTTCTGGGCCCTAGGCAAAAGGTCTTTGAGGTAAATTCTCACAGGTAAATGAGGTAAATAGCCATTACACATCTAACCTAATGTGTCCTATACTGATTTCTATGTATTAGATTTTTTATATTTTCTTTTTATCTAACTGAATTATATTTTATAAACATTCCCTGGCATTTATGGCAATAATAACCCATATATAGAATCTATAAACCTGTGAAATAAATATTAATTTTATTATTCAATTACTTGACTTCTACTTTTACTTTCTAACCACTTGATCTGTCAAAGTCTCAGAGCAGTGTTTCTTTCTGATTTAGCTTTATGTATTTTTCAGTATCCTGTTCAGGGGAACATAAATGGAAGTTCACAGTTAACCTATTTGAAGAGCAAACATTTCTCTTTGCTCCCTAGAAAGTTTCTTCAGCTGAATTGCACTTATTTATGTAGCAATGTTAACATATGCTTTCTTTAATTATATTCACCTTTTATTTCTGCTCATTTATCACATTTAAATAATAACTTTCTGTTTTTTTCTATTATATACATATTTCAATTTTACCTTCAGATCTAATGTGGGTTACATTTTTAAATAAAGAATAATTAACTTTTAAAAAGATTTGTTTATTATTTGAAAGGCAAAGTTACAGAGAGAGAGAGAGAGAATCTCTTAACTGCTGGTTCAATCCCCAAATGGCTACATTGGCTAGAATTGGACCAGGCCAAAGCAAAGAGCCTGTGCCCACAGAAGCTGAGCAGCAAGTGCTAGCATTGTGGCATAATGGGTAAAGCCACCGCCTGCAATGCTGGCATCCTATATGGGCACCAGTTCAAGTTTGGCTATTCCACTTCTTATCCAGCTTCCTGTGAATGTGCCTGGAAAAGAAGTGGAAGACACCCAAGTACTTGGGTTCCTGCACCCACGTGGGAGACTTGGATGAAGCTCCTGGCTCCTGGCCTTGGCCTGGTCCAGCCCCAGCCATTGCAGCATTTGGGCAGTGAACCAGCAGATAGAAGACCTCAATCTTAATCTTTCTCTCTCCCTCCTTCTCTCTCTCTCTCTCTCTCTCTCTCTTTCCATCCCCTCTCTGTAACTCTGCCTTTCAAATAAATTTTAAAAATCTTTAAAAAAAGAAAAAAGAGAACACAAACTGGCGTTCATATGGAATGCTGGTGTGTTACAGGCTGTGAATGTACCTGCAGTGCCACAATGCTAGAACCTAGAATTAATGTTTAAGTATGTTTATCTTCCATTCAGAAATGTCAAAAAAGCTAAAGTGTCCACATTACTTCCCATAACCTATGAAAAATAAGAGATTTTATTTGCATTGATTTTCCTCATCTCTTCTATAAATATCTAATAAAAAGTAACAATTGTTTTATACAGTATCTCCCAAGTATGTTTATGTTTTCTGGCTTTAGTGAGATATAGCTCACATGCAAAAATTGCACATATTTTATATAATACTTACATTATACACTCATGTGACTATACTAATATAACCAAAATAATAACCATATCCAAAGTAATATAATAACCAAAGTAATATAATAACCAAAGTAATAAATATATCCATGTGTTTCTTTGTGTGTTGTGTTTTTGGTAAGAACAATTAATGTGAGATCTACCCTCATATTTTTTAAGTGAAGAATGCTAAATTGGTAACTAGAGGCACTATGCTGTGTAGCAGAATTCTGGAACTAATACAACTGTAACTTTATATTCATTGAGCAAATCATGGAATTTCCCTCAGTGCACTTCGAACCACCATCCTGGATTTTTTAAAAAAATTTTTAAAAAGATTTTATTTATTTATTTATTTGAGAGTTAGAGTCACAGAGAGAGAGAGGGAGAGACAGAAATAGAGGTCTTCATCCGCTGGTTCACTCCCCAAATGGCTGCAATGGTTGGAGCAGGGCTGGTCAGAAGCCTGGAGCCAGGAGCTTCTTCTGGCTCTCCCACATGGGTGCAGGTGCCCAAGCACTTGGGCCATCTTTCACTGGTTTCCCAGGCCATAGTAGAGAGCTGCATCAGAACAGGAGCCTCCAGGAAGGAACTCGCACCCATTTGAGATGCCAAAGCTGCCGGCAGAGGCTGAGCCTACTACGCCACAGCGCAGGCCGTTATTTACTTTTATGCATTTGAATATTTATGCTTCACATAAGGGGAATAATATCTTGGCTATTGCTAAAATTGCTGCAGTCAACATCTGTCATATCACTTAGACATAATAATAACTTCAAACTTTTTGTATATAGTCCTGGAAGTAAGAGTGCTAGATCATATGGCAGTTCTATTTTTATGTTTTTGAAGAATCTCTGTTCTGATTTTCCTATCAGGTACATTTTACATTCTGATTAACAGTGTACAATGGCTCCAATTTCTTCCTCACTAGTAATTGTTGTCACTTTTAATAAGATTCACCCTAACAGGTGTGAAATGATAGCTCATCGTGGTGTTGACTTATATCAAACTCAAGTTTTCATCATTGTTGAGCATGTGTTGTGTACTTATTGGCCATTTGTATGCCAATAGTTAAAAATCACTTTATTGCTGCTGATTTTTGTTGAGTTTCTTATGCATTTTAGAAATTAAGCCATTATCAGATATATGGGTTGTGAATATTTTTTCCTATTCCATAGTATTGCACTTTCACTCTGTCGATTCTTTCCTTTGCTGAGCGAAGCTTTCTAAGCTCAAGATAATCCAGTTTATCTAGTTTTGCTTCTGTTGCCAGCCCCTTTGGGATTTGATCCAAGAAATCACTGGTGAAACCCACATTAAAATTTTTTTTTCTCTATGTTTTCTTCTAGGAGTTTTATGGTTTCAGATCATGTATAAAAATCATCAATCTGTTTTTGCTTTCCAAGTATATGATGTAAGAAAAAGGTCCAACATCACTCTTCTGCATGCGGATATCTAGTGTTTGCAACAGCATGTATTGAAGACACTTTCTTCCTGTGGTGTACTCTTGCCACTCTTCATTCTGGGCTATTTTGTCACACTAATTGACATGTCTATTTTCATGCCAGTTAAAAATTTTGTCTTAAAGAATTATTTTCAATAGTCTATTACCAGTTAATTCCTCCTAGGAGCTGAGGCTGAGATGGAGTCATGAGTATAGAGGTTATCTAGGGGGATGGGGTGTGGAAGAGTCTATGAAGTATAAACTGAGGAGGACACATGATTTAAGCAGAGAGAACTTTTAGAACACAATGCAAAATCTGACGCCTGTGAAAGAAAAGGGAGGAAGAGGGGCCAGCGCAGTGGCTCATTTGGCTAATCCTCCACCTGTGGCGCTGGCATTCCATATGGGCGCAGGATTCTAGTCCCAGTTGCTCCTCTTCCAGTCCAGCTCTCTGCTGTGGCCTGGGAAGTCAGTGGAGGATGGCCCAAGTCCTTGGGCCCCTGCACCCACGTGGGAGACTAGGAGGAAGCACCTGGCTCCTGGCTTCAGATCGGCGCAGCGCCAGTCTTAGCGGCCATTTGGGGGGTGAACCAATGGAAGGAAGACCTTTCTCTCTCTCTCTCTCTCTCTCTCTCTCTCTCTCTCTCTCTGTAACTCTACCTGTCAAATTAAATAATAAACAAAGGGATGAAAAGAGTAAGCAAAGGAGAGCTCCAGACCATGGCACAGATTTGACAAAGACTCAGCCAGCTCAACCAGGAACTTGCAAACACAGGTTGCTGTAACCGGAGTCCTGAATTATGCAGAAATGTCCTTGTCCCAGTGTTCCACCATGGCAGATCATGGGCTGGAGGATGCTCAGGAAGTGTGTGGCATTGCCCTGAACACTGATAAAGACCTTGAGGGCACTACTCTTGGAGGCTATCAGCCCACCAGAGACCTTGCCCTGAACAACAAGAACTTTCTTGATGTAAAGTCCGAGTGAGGCATCTGTGGCTACTGCAGCTGCACTATATGATACCGTACTGTTCACAGCTATTGCTTAAACACTGCACAGTTTCATTGATCATAAACCTCAATGCATGCCTGTTGTGTCTATCCATACATAGGATGTTTACATGTATTAATTTTCTGATTTGCTAGATTTATTCTGTATGCATAACATTTCAGTAGGCATTTCAGTTATCAGAAATGTGCCAAACTTGGTCTCATCTTCCTATTTCTCTGACAATTGGCTCAGGCAGGATCATTATGAGTAATTAAACTGCATTATCTCAAACATACTGCTTTGTGTAAATATCCTACAGAAAATACATTATTTTCTTTTGGCATGTAGTATTCTGGATGCAAACACTAAGATGAACTCTTCTTTCTGATGGCAACATAACAATTCTTCCCAAATTTTTGTGTAACTGAAAAATGATTATTATCTCTCTTTTTTAAGAATTTACTCTAAGAATACATGTTGTGGTAAAGTGGGTTAAGCCACTCCTGGGGATGCCTGCATGCCATGTGGGAGTGCACGGGTTTGAGTCCTACCTCTGCTTCCAATTTAGCTTCCCAAAGAGAGGCAGCAGGTGATGGCTGAAGTACTTGGGTCCCTGCCACACAAGTGGGAGACCCACACAGAGTTCATGGATCCTGGCTTCAACTTTGTGGGCATTTGCAGAGTTAACCAGAGGATGGAAGATACCTCTCTCTTGCTCTGCCTTTCAATTAATAACAATAAACTTAAAAAGAAAAGAAAATACTTTAAAAAGCAGTGTTCATCAATGTCTAGTTAATTATGCATTGCTTTTGACTAATACTTGGTAGAACTTTCAAACAATTTGGTCTTCCTTTAGCCAGAGATCTTGAATATTGCAGTCTTCTATCTTGGTTCTGTTTTCATGACATCATTTGTAAGTTAATTCCATACTTCACTTATACTTTCCACCATTCTCACGTACTTTTCTTTTTATTCAATTTTTTTTTAACTGTGGGAACAATTTTTAACTTTTGAAAAAACAATGACATACAGCATTCCATGTATTGATCACTATGTTCGCTGAGTCTTAAAAAGTATTACTGTATATTTACTAATTTACTAATAAGTATGTATATTTAGTAGTGCTGTCTCAGTGACAACACAATAAAAGTTTCATCTTTATTTAAGTAAAGTTTCTTTTTTTAAAAAGATTTATTTATTTATTTGAAAGTCAGAGTTACACAGAGAGAGAAGAAGAGGCAGAGAGAGAGGTCCTCCATCCGATGCTTCACTCCCCAATTAGCCGTGATGGCTGTAGATAAGCCAATCTGAAGCCAGGAGCCAAGAGCTTCCTCTGGGTCTCCCATGTGGCTACAGGGGCCCAAGAACTTGGGCCATCTTCCACTGCTTTCCCAGGCCATCACCAGGGAGCTGGATCAAAAGTGGGGCAGCCATATGGGATGCCGACAATGCAGGTGGCTGCTTTACCTGCTACACCACAGTGCCGATCCCCATTTATGTAAAGTTTCTATCAGTGGTTTTATCACTGAGAAGCCTGGGGGGAGGGGGCAGGTGGTAACCATCCCCCAGACCCAACTCCTAATAGTAGGGCTCTTCCCTTGCTAAGGCCTCAGATTCCTTTCCATTCAAGAAAGGGTGGAGGATTACATGGTGTTTTTTGTTTTTTGTTTTTTGTTTTTTCCTAATGGGCCAGGTCTGAGATTGATGTGCAATAGTGCAATACCTGTGTCAGTATTGCATGGGTTAGCACTCAGTCGCATGGACAAGAGACAGGTAAACGGGTCTAATCGTGCACCTTCCAAGATTAAGGACTAGACTTTGTTCAGCACAAAGCAGTACCTGCCACATAACTCTTTTCAGCTAAAATAAAATTTCCATGATCTGTGATGGAGCCTCTTGTGAAAACACCAAGAGAACATTAGTTTTTAGAAAATGTTTTATTATTCTTCTAAGCTGTCCTTGTATCACAAGGTTGTAGAACATAAACTACACACATTTTCCCACCAGGAATTATTAATGGGAATCTAGAACAGGCAATCCTGGGGTGTATGCAATGTAGGCATTCATGTCTAGAGAGATACAATTGGGTCTGCAGTGCAATTTGGAGATACTGGGACCAGAAGGAAACACTGAATATTCCACTTTACATTATTCTTAGATTCATTTTCTCCAGAGGAAACTGCTTTCCCCATTCATTCATTTATTTATTTAATTTTGCCGTGTTTTCTATCACCTCAATCCCCACTACCTGGGAGTTAATTCAAGTTGCTTTTAAAATGTCGGCTCAGGGTCCACTGTGGACCCTGTGGATAAGCCACTACCTACAGAGCCAGCATCCCACATGGGCTCCGATTCCAATCCCGGCTGCTCAACTTCTGATCCAGCTCCCTGCCAATGGCCTGAGAAAGCAGTAGGAGATGGCCCAAGTCTTTGGGCCCCTGAACCCATATGGGAGACCTGGAAGAAACTCCTGGCTCCTGGCTTCAGATTGGTCCAGCTCCAGACATTGAGGCCATTTGGGGAGTGAACCAGCAGATGGAAGATCGATCTCTCTTTCTCTGCCTCTGCCTCTCTATAACTCTGTTTTTCAAATAAATAAATACATCTTAAAAAAGTATATTGAAATTTAATAGTTCCATGTATATACTTTATTATATACATTCACACTTCAAAAACTATGGAAAATATTAAAAGAATAGTTTGTTATAGTGAAAGAAATCTTAATATCATGTTTAGTTTTTTCATAGTGCATTTTCCAAGAATTTTTTAAGTCCTCATGTATATAGTAATTTAAAACCTTAACAAAATTTTTCTTATATATGTACTTTATTAAAATGCAGACTGGGAACAGTCTGATCAAACCTTCCAAACTGGAAGCAATATCACAACTTTTCCCTATATATTTCAGAAGGAAGCAGCACTTTTATTCTGCCTAAAACTTAAGTCAATTTATTTCTATTTGCTTTTCAGACAATTGGAAAGGATGCTTGCTTGTGAGTTTTCTTTTTATGAATCAATGTCCAACAAAGATATCAACAGATTTATGTTACAAATAATAATCTCCTTTAACAGATAGAAAAAGTCAATACTATCTTCAATGAACTGGATTTCTTCTCATTTTTCTTTCATCAGTTAAAAAGAATTCAGGGCTTTAGCCAAAGCAGTTTTTCAAGCATTACTTATATTTACATTCCTGTTCATTCTGCCCCTTGAGCATTGGTATGTGAAGAAAAGCTGCTTGAAGTGATAGCTTCTCTGAGTGGAAACCTATTTCTTCCTGATAATACATGCAAACAAATGCATATACATATATATATATATATACATATATATATACATATACATATACATATACATATATATACACACACATAGGTAAGTTTTATATGCACACACTATTTCTATGACTTTAAATTACAGATGGTATTAAAAAGTCAAGGTCTGGGGACCAGTGCTGTGGCACAGTGGGTTAAAGCCCCTGTGTGCAGTGCCAGAATCCCATACGGGCTCTGGTTCAAGTCCCAGCTGTTCCTCTTCTGATCAAGCTCTCAGCTATGGCCTGGGAAAGCAGTAGATGTCCCAGGTGCTTGGGCCTCTGTACTCACATGGAAGACCTGGAGGAAGTTCCTGGCTCTTGGCTTTGGATTGGCTCAACTCTGGCCATTTTGGCTATTGGGGGAGTGAATCAGCAGATGGAAGTCCTCTCTCTCTCTCTCTCTCCACCTCTCACTGTAACTCTGTCTTTCAAATAAATAAAATAAATAATTTTTTAAAAATTATGGTTTAATGTTTTAAATGTAGCCCTATGTAACAACTGAAAAATTTAAAGAAACATCTTGTAATTTAAATTTCTTTGTTTTTTAAATATTTGTTTATATTTTCCTCCTCCACATCCCAAACAGGCTCTCCTGAATTTCTTTCCTGCTTCTATAAGCATACCAACCCATCTCCCTTATTTGATATCACCCACCTAAGGGTAGAACAATGAATAAAATAATAGGCATTTTTACTTCTTGCCTATCTCTAGATTTCACATAGGAGTGTGATATTATCAAACATTCTCCTATAGAGCTGCTCTATGCTCTCATACCAACTCAGAGGATACGGATATCAATATCAGGAACATAAAAAAGTCAGTTTGCAAAATTAAGAAGAGAAACATTGAAGGCCAGGGTCAAAGGAAACATTTGGGGAAAGTGAACAATTCTGGAACAACCCAGGCCCTGTCTATTGTTTTCTTTCTCTCTGCTAGACTTACATCTATTTTTTCCTTTTCTTTCTTCTGTAGGTAGGAAATATTTGTGTCTTACCTATAACTTCTCTATGTGCACAAACTTTTGTATTTCTCTTCCCTATTTTTAGTTCTCCTGCCCTGAATACAGAAATATTTTTTCAAGAGAGTTTTCTTCTCATTATTTATTTTTGTTTTCTCTACTCAGTTCTTATTCCTTGAATTCCTATTATCTATATGTCACATTTTATAAATATGCTTTTCCTGTTACCATTGCCTCTTGTTATTTTACTTCTTTTTCGAAATCTTAGACTACTTCTCAAGTTTATTGTCTATATTGTTAATTTAATATTTTTTCAATAAACTATGCATTGCCTTCATTGGACTTTTTAATTGAAAAAATGTTTTTGCTATTTTAAGATCTGCAATTTGGCCTTTCAGATTTTAATTTATTCTCATTTCATGTTTTTCCAACAAAATTTTATAAATACATTATCTTCTAAAGAGTATAGGTTGAAGGTTTTCTAGACTTCAGTTTTCTTCTATTCTCTCTTTTGCTCTGGTTTCTCAGAGGAGGTCCCACCTCTTAGATTCTTGGTTTTCTCATCCTGTATTCAATCCCAAGACTGCTTTTTTCTAGATGTATGAGCTTAGGCAAAATAATCATTCCCTCTAAACCCACATTCCTAATTTATAAGATATTCCTAGTAATGGCAACTGTTTTATAAGAATTCTGTTATGATAAACTCAAATAATACAACAAAGAGCTTAGCACAGCATCATGTACATGGTAATTGCTCAGTGAATAGCAGTTGTCATTGTAATCATTATCATCACTGTCATCACTATCACTATAGAGGAAGTTGTTTACTATTGTCAGGGTAGAAACTGAAATTGGTTTTGTGAGTGCTTGGATTCCTGTTCTAATCTGACAGGTACAGATAAAAGTATACACCATATATGTGTGTGTGTGTGTGTGTGTATTTTTTTCCCTGTTATGTTTCTTTGCCATTTCATAATCTCACTTTGCAGGCACTGGATGGCCCTTGAGCCCAAGGTAGCTGCTATAGGAAGGTTTCTTTCTGGTTGAGAACGTCTCTCCAATCTTTGATACATCAGCCCAATATGTGTAGGGGTATTCTGCTCTAACCTTCATTTCCCATGTATACTTGGCCCTTGCCCACTTCTGCCTACTGGAAGGTGACCAGAGCCATACAGAATCAGCTCTTTGCCAGACTTCGTTGTCCACATCAAGGATGTTTGCATGGGAGTTGAAGGAGTGAGCATCACCAAGGGTCTCCCAGCTAGGATAGACACAGTCACGTGGGAATTTATCTGCAACCTTTGCCCCTAGGAGATAGGGGCAATTAAGTGCCACTGAGGAAGGGGAAAGGGACTGGGTAAGGCTGCTTGAGTGTCCTGGGCTTGTTTTCCTTGCAAACTGTGATTTCACAGGCAAGGAGTCACACACTGATTTTCACTTCCTCAGATAATTTCCTTATACATTCACTTTGCAGAAGATTCTCAGAGTTTTAGAGTATGAATACCTCATTTTCTTAAGCCCCACTGGATGCATCTTTCCCCCATTTTTATATCCTATTTTCCATATCACCAGTCATCTGGAAGGGAGGGAGTTAGAAATGAAGGCTCATACTAATTTTATAGAAAACAGACTATTACACTTGAAATAAGTTTTCTTTTTCAAACTCTTTTCATGCTCAATAAGAGGTTTATTGTTTAAAAATTGTAATCAGTCTCTGTTGCCTCTAATGCTTTCACATGACAAAACTGCAGCTGAATCTTTTTCCATTTTTTAAAAAGTTCTTAATCTCTTTTCTACTGCATTAGAATCTATATAAGGTCCAGTAATTTCTAAAAATACTTTGCTCTATTAGCCTAAAATCACCTAGCACTACTCTATTACAATAGCAATAAAAACTAAGCTAAGTTTTTATATCTATTGAATTTTTTGTATTTTCAACTACAGCCAAATACTCCTGTAAAGCTACTCAGTACTTCAAATAGGTGGTTATGTATAGTGGAACTAGAGCCCCTTGATAATATGAAGCAATCTAAAAGGCATAAAAAATACTTTCAAGGGAATCTGCTTCCAATTGAGGTTAAATGGATGTTGAATGTTTCCTATTTTAAACACTGAGTCCAGCATGTTCAACTTTTCCTCACCCAGCTAAAGATGAAATAATCAGACTTTTAAATGTTTCTTTTAAATCACTGAAAGTAATTATTCTGCGATGCTGAGTTTTTATTTTAGATCACACATTGCTTTATAAGATTTAATCAATTTTTCACATCTTAGCTCTCTTTATGAATTTCTGCTTAAATCTAAAAGACTCTGAAATGAGCTTTATTGCCAACCGATGTTGAAATCAATTATGTTTATAATATCTAGAACAACATGACAAACCATTTACAATTGCAAATACAAAAGCTGTAGCAGTTGATAGAAGGGTTGAGATACATCCTATTTATGATTTGAACAATGGTTGGGAAAATAAATTTCATTTTCTAAAGGTAGAGAAATTATGTTTTCAGTTCTCCTGGAAAGATACAGCTTACATACAGAAATAAAGTAGGCATTTACCCAAGGAATGTTATTTAGGTTTTCCAGGGATAGAGTTTTCTATACAATACAATAAAAATCATCATTGATCTGCTGATGAACATCTGAATTCAGGGATTTCTCATCCTTCTTTCCCTTCCTTCCTCTTTTTAAAGATAATATTTATTTGAAAGGCAGAGTGATGGAGGGATATATATATATATATATATATATATTTAATTCGTGTGTGTGTGTGTGTGTGTTTGTATACAGAGAAAGAGAGAGAGAGAGAGAGAGAGAGAGAGAGAGAGATCTAATTTTCCATATAGTCATTCACCCTCCAAATGCCTACAACAGGCAGTACTGGGCAAGGTGGAAGCCAGGAGCCAGGAGCTCCATCTTGGTCTCCCACTTGCATGGCAGGTCCCCAAGTACCTGGGCCATCATATGATGTTCCCAAGTGCATGAGCAGAAAGTTGAACTAGAAGTGGAATAGCCAGAACTCAAGCAGGCCCTACCATCTGGGATGATGGCATCTCAAGGAGTGACTTAACCCAGTGCACCACAATGCCCACTCTAGATGCAGTTTATAAGTGCAAACAGCATTTAGAAAAGCATTAAGCATACTAAATGAACATAGATTGAATGGGATTATTTTGTTTTGTGTTCTCTTAAGGTATTCCTGGGAGAGGTATCTGTACTGGTAGTTATCAAGATTTACTGGACATGGAGTTAGTATTTGGCTTAGTTGTTAATATGCTGGTTAGGGTCCCCATGTCCTACAACAGAGTGCCTGGGGTCACCTCCTGACTTCTGATTCCAGCTTCCTATTGATGTGTACCCTGGGGGGGGGGGGCAGTGATGATGGCTAAAGTAATTGAGTTTCTTACATTCATATGGGAGACTTGGACTGAGCTTCCAACTCCTGTCTTCAGCACCCTGGCTATTGCTGGCATCTGAGGAGTGAACCAGCTAATGAAAACTTTTTGTCTGTATTTCACTTTCTCTCTTTTCCTTTCAAGTAAATAGAAAGTTAAAACATTTACAGAGCATAAAAACTATCTTGGATGCTAATTAAAAAAGCAGATATCTGAGAGGATCCAAGAGGGCTAAACAGTGAGAAGTTACACTGACCTCAGCTACAGAAACATAACAGAAAAACAGAGGAAAGACCATGTTCTAAGGGGACTGATTGAGACAGAGCAGAACACAGACTTCTTGGAGCAGGGAGGAGAATAGACAAACATGCTGTTGCCAGCCACTCCTGCCTTCACATAACTGGCTCTGTGCTGGGGAGCACCAACTTCCCAGGGCAAGATGAAAGGAGGCAGCTGCCGTTCCCAGCACTGGTGACTGACTGAGGGAGAAGCCCATGATATCTATGGGCTTCAAGTCCAGCCTGAGGAACAGGTGAAGAACTGGATGACTACTCTGCTCTGTGAAATGAAGCCACATTGCTTCCCTCCCCTCTACAACCAAAGCCCCACACTCACAATAGCTGAACAGTGTCCTGAGCTAAGAAACTGAAGTTTGCCACTTCTGGAGGCCCCTGGGATCAGGAAATAGCACCTTGCAGGGTGGAGAGTGAACCCCTGTACCCTGTGACTGTGGAAGTTCGGGGCACAGGCTACAGAACTGAGAAGGCAATGGGTTGTGGCTGGGTTCCTATGCACTGGCATGGTCTGACAGAGGAGACTCAGAGCTCTCTGCATGCTAAGGACAAATGTCATAGAGGTTGGGGATACACTGTGTAGTGGGTAAGAGCTCTGAATAGTGCATGTGCCTCTCTGGCCTCAGAATCAGCCCTTAAGGCATTCAGATATGGCTAAAAAGCCCATGAGAGTTTCTCAGGCATGGAAAGCCAAGACACTGTGGCAAAAAAATGACCTAAATGAAAGATCTCTGTGAGTGAGATCCCAGTGGAAAGAACGGGCCATCAAAGAAGGAGGTATCTTTCTCTGACAGGAGGAGAGAACTTCCACTTTGATTATGGCCCTGTCTAAATAAGGTCAGAGTCTGTGAACTCAAGAGGTTTCCATATCCTTGGTAGCTCATGACAAGAGCCTTGGGTGATTACTGACATCATAAATAGGAATGTCAATTGTTAAATCAACAACAGGAGTCACTGTGTATTTACTCCCCATGGAGGATCTCTGTCCTTAATGTCTTGTACTATGTGAACTAACGGTAAAACTAGTATTCAAACAGTACTTTATACTTTGTGTGTCTGTGTGGGTGCAAACTATTGAAATCTTTACTTAGTCTATACTAAGTTGATCTTCTGTATATAATTAAAAATAAATCTTATTGAAGAATGGGATGGGAGAGGGAGTAGGAGATGGGATGGTTTGCAGGTGGGAGGGTGGTTATGGGGTGAAAAACTGCTATAATTCAAAAGTTGTACTTTCAAAATTTATATTTATTAAATAAAAGGTTTTTTTTTGTTTGTTTTTTAAATAGTGCATGTGGCCGGCTCCGCGGCTCAATAGGCTAATCCTCTGCCTGCGGCGCCAGCACACCGGGTTCTAGTCCTGGTCAGGGCGCCAGATTCTGTCCTGGTTGCTCCTCTTCCAGTCCAGCTCTCTGCTGTGGCCTGGGAGTGCAGTGGAGGATGGCCCAAATCCTTGGGCCCTGCACCCGCATGGGAGACCAGGAGAAGCACCTGGCTCCTGGCTTCGGATCAGTGCGGTGCGCCAGCTGCAGAGCGCCGGCCGCAGTGGCCATTGAGGGGTGAACCAACGGAAAAGGAAGACCTTTCTCTCTGTCTCTCTTTCTCTCATTGTCCACTCTACCTGTCAAAAATATATATAAAAAAAAAATAGTGAATGTGCCTCAGTAGGTGGGCTCCACTAGTCCCGTGACCTCATTCTAAGACTATGAATCAGCTCGTTACACCTGGCAGAGAGAAGGGCTGGGACTGTGAATGCACTGGCTAACTCTAACATCCTCTATCCCACTGACTATAGCCACAGGTGCTCCATCACATCTAACTTGGACATTTGCCCCACCCACAAATGGTGACCAAAACTCCCTGGGCTCACCCCAAATATATCCCTGGAATTCAAGTAAAAGTCTTAGCCACTACTCAAGCCCCCGAAGTCACATTACCAAGGAATAAAGCCTTCTTCAAAAAAGAAAGAAAGAAACAAGAAAGAAAGAGAAAAGAAAAAAAGAGTATCATCCAAAAAAGATAGTAATGAGAATAAATTTCCCCAGATGTACAAAAATCAATGTAGAAACACAAAAATATATGAATTAGGAAATCAACAATGAAAGAAATGGTAGAATATATGCAAACACCTGGAGACTGAAAAACATGCTCCTGAATGAACAGTGGGTCACAGAAGAAATCAAAAGTGAAATTAGAAAATTCCTGGAAATGAATGAAAATGAAAGCACAACATATTAAAATTTTTGAGATAAAGCACGAGTAATTTTAAGAGGAAAGTTTATAGAAATTTTTGTTTACATCAGGCCGGCACCATGGCTTAACAGGCTAATCCTCCGCCTTGCGGCGCCGGCACACTAGGTTCTAGTCCCGGTTGGGGCACCGGATTCTATCCCGGTTGCCCCTCTTCCAGGCCAGCTCTCTGCTATGGCCCAGGAAGGCAGTGGAGGATGGCCCAGGTTCTTGGGCTCTGCACCTTCATGGGAGACCAGGAGAAGCACCTGGCTCCTGGCTTTGGATCAGCGAGATGCGAAGGCCGCAGCGGCCATTGGAGGGTGAACCAACGGCAAAAGGGAAGAACTTTCTCTCTGTCTCTCTCTCTCACTATCCACTCTGCCTCTCAAAAAAAAAAAAAAAAGAAAGAAAGAAATTTTTGTTACATCAAAAAATTGGAAAAATATCGAATAACCTACAATGCACCTGATGGACCCAGGAAAACAAGAACAAATCAAACCCCAAATTAATAGAAGTAAAGACACAGGGATGGGATGGGAGAGGGAGCGGGAGATGGGAGGGTTGTGGGTGGGAGGGAAGTTATGGGGGGAAAAAGCCACTGTAATCCATAAGCTGTACTTTGGAAATTTATATTTGTTAAGTAAAAGTTAAAAAAAGAAAAGAAATTAACAAAACAGAAATTTAAAAAACTATACTAAAGATTAGGGAAATGAAGAATAAAGAACTTGTTAGTGCAAAAATTAAAGAAGGAAGGAAGGAAGGAAGGAAAGGAGGAAGGAAGGAAGGAAGGAAGAGAGTGAGGGTGGGAAGTATGGATATCTTCTTGGAATTGTACGTATGAAATACATGAGATCTGTACTCTTTATATTAATCTTTTTTTGAAAACAATTAATAGCTATTGGCCCATCTAACCCCCTAAAAAGGAAGTGGCCCCAATTAATAAAAAGAGATTGAAAAAGAGATGTTATAACTGAACCCCAGAAAAAAACTAGTAATTATTATTTTTTAAATTTTTTAAATGATTCATTTATTTATTTGAAAGGCAGAGTTAAGGGGGGGGGGGTCTTCCATCCACTGGTTCACTCCCCAGATGACCACAATGGTCCAAACTGTGTCGATCCAAAGCCAGGAGCCAGGACCTTCTTCTGCGTCTCCCACATGGGTGCAGGGGCCCAACCACTGCTTTCTCAGGCCATAGCAGAGAGAGGGATCAGAAGTGGAGCAGCTGGGACTCAAACTGGCGCCCATATGGGATGCTAGCACTGCAGGCAGCAGCTTTATCTGCTATGCCACAGCACTGGCCCCTAGTAATTATTAAAAACAGCTATATGACAGCAAATTGAAAAATCTGGAAGAAATATGTAGATTGCTAAGCATATATAACTTAACAAAGTTGAGGATCAAAGAGAAAACCCGAATAGCCTAAGGAATGAGATCAAATTAGTAATGAAGAGCCTCCCAAGAAAGAAAACCCCAGGACTTAATGGCTTCACCACTGAATTCTATGAAACTTTAAGGAAGAACTAATCTCAATAATTCTTAAATGATTCAAAACAATTTAAGGGAAGAACAACCATCCAAATTCTTTCAGTGAGGTCTGCATTGCCTTAATTTCAAAGCCAGATAGATATAACAAAACAGGACCAACTACTGACCAATATCCCTCATGAACATGGATACAAAATTCCTCAACAAAATACCAGAAAATAAAATTCAACAACACATCAAAGATATCATCCACCCCAACCAAGTGTAATTTATCTCAGGGGTGAAGGGATGGTTTGAAATATGCAAATCAATAGCCAGTATACATCACATCAACCAACTGAAAGAGAAAAACTATATATGATTATATCAATATATGCAGAGAAAGCATTTGTTAAATACATCCTTTCGTGAGAAAATCCTACTCAATTTGTGTATAGAAGGAACATAAATCAACAAAATCAAGGAAATATATCACTAACCCACAGCCAAATCATATTGAATGGGGAAAAACTGGAAGCATTTCCACTAAGATGCAGAACCTACTCTCACTAGTATTATTCAACATAGTTCGGGAGGTTTAACCAGGGCAATTAGGCAAGGAAAAAAAACAAACGAACAAAGGAATACAAATTGGAAAGGAGGAAGTCAAATTGTCCTTGTTTGCAGATGGCAGAATGGAGGGGAACCAAAGGACTCCACTAAGAGATTATTAAAAATCTTGAGAGAATTTAACAAAGTTGCAGGATATAAAATAAACACACAAAAATCAGTAACAGTCTTATGCTCCAACAATATTCTGACTGACAAAGAACTTACAAGATCAGTCCCATTCACAATAGCTACAAAAAAAAATAAATTGGGACCAATTTAACCAATGATGTTAAATTCTCTACAATAAAAATTACAAAACCCTAAGGAAAGAAACAGAAGACACAAAGAAATGAAGAAAAATATCCCATGTTCTTGGATTGGAAGAATCAATATAATCAAAATGTCCGAACTACCCAAAGCAATTAATAGATTCAATATGATCCCAATCAAAATACTAAGAACATTCTATACAAGTGTAGATAAAAACAATCCTAAAATTCATTTGGAAACACAAAAGCAATATATTTTTAAAAAGATTTTATTTATTTATTTGAGAGGCAGAGTCACGGGGGGGGGGGGGGGGGTGGGAGAGAAAGGCCTTCTATCAGCTGGTTTGTTCCCCAAATGGCCACAACAGCCAGAGTTAGGCTGATCAAAAGCCAGGAGCCAGGAGCTTCCTCCAGGTACCAATGCAGATATAGCGGTCAGAGCACCTGAGTCATCCTTCACTGCCTTTCCAGGCCTAAGCAGAGAGCTGGATTGGAAAAGGGGCAGCCAGGATATGAACCAGTATCCATATGGGATTCTGGGGCCACAGGCAGAAATCCAGTCCACTATGACAGGGTGCTACCTCTTTCCAAAGCAATCTTAAACAATAAAAACAAGGCCACAAGCATCACTACCACATTTTAAGACATACTATCAGACTGTTACTATCAAATCAGCCTGGCACTGGCATAAAAAGACATATGGAGCAACGGGATGGAATAGAAACCCTAGAAATTAATCTACAACCAACTAATCTTTGACAAACGAGCTAAAATTATTCTCTGGAGAAAGGACATTCTTTTCAATAAATGGTTTGGGAAAATTGGATCTTTCATGCAGAACTTTGAAAGAAGACCCCTATCTTACACCCTATGTAAAAACCAACACATAATGGATGAAGGATCTAAACCTATGACCTGAAGCATCAAATTACTAGAGGAAAACATAGGGAAAATGCTGAAAGACATGGTCCTAGGCAAAGACTTGTTTGATAAAACTGCAGTAATCCAAAAAATAGTAAACAAATGGGATTACATGAAGCTAAAAAGCTTCTGCATGCAAAGAAAATGATTAATAAAGCAAAGAGGCAACCAATACAATGGTAGAAAACATTTGCAACTATGCATCCAATAAAGGATAAATATCCAGAATAAATAAGGAGCTCAAGAAACTCAGCAACAATGTAAATAATCAGATAAGAAATTGGAAAAGGATATGAACAGGCATTTTTCAAAATATTAAACAAAAGATAAAATGATCAGGATCACTAGCCATCAGGAAAATGCAAATAAAAGCCACAATGAAGTTTCCTCTCACCTTAGTTAGAGTTGCTATCAACCAAAAATTTTTAAATGACATTTTTTGGCAATAAGGTGGAGATAGGTACTCTAATACATGGTTAGTGGGAATGCAAACTGGGTAAACCATTATGAAAGAGAGTATGAAGATTCTTCAGAAAACTATAAAAAAATCTAGCACAGTACTCACTTCTCCCACACCTAGGAATATATCCAAAGGAAATGAAATCAGCATATGAAAGAGTTACCCACTGAAAGAATTACCCATATGAAAGAGTTGATAGCAGCTCAAGTCACAATAGTTAAGATACAGAATTCAGCTTCCAAGAAGGCTGAATAAGGGGTAGTCACACTAACTTCAACTGCTTTGGGATATGAAAATAACAAAGTAAGGACCATGTTTCCATGGATCTGACTGATGAATTTTTGGTGAAGAAGTGAATAAACAATGAAGACTCTGTGGGACAAGAGGAGAGGAGACAGAGACATTGCTGTAGCCAACCAGGCAGAGTACACACTGCCAGCTGTGAGTTGCCATCTCACCATGCCAAGGTATGCTGTGCACCACAGCACTCAGAACTTCAGCTGAGAGGGAATTCCACAGTCACCTACTTTTTACTCCAGTCGCAGGAGCTGACTGGGATCTCAACCAACTGCCAGGCTTGGAGCAGAGAGGCTGCCTTGTTTCCTTACCCTCTTGTACTCCTGCAGAGCATTATACACTGCAGTGAAAAGTTGGGCAGTCAGGAGGAGAGGCCAGCTTCTTAGAGAGAAGTGAAATAAGTCTGCGGCCACCTGTGTCACTATTGATATTGCATCAGGGAGAACCTTGTGGGTCTGGACCACTAGCAGGGGGCAAGGTGTCCACCTAACTTTGTGATTACAGAGTGCATTATGTGTTTCCCATTCCCCCAGTAAAGACACTCTATGACAAGCAGGGAGGAGGTGCTGTCTTGATAAGATGAGTCTATCTAAATATGGCAAGTAGGGAATATTTTCTGAGGGGTAAATTCATGGTTCCTACTGATTTTGAGTCTGGTCTGGAGGGTTGTCAGGGGATGGGGTATTTACCTAAGGCTATGTGGCACTCCCCTCCCCTAGTTCTATCACAAGCAACCTTACTCACACTGACAGGGTGGAACACCAACAAGCAGCAGGCTCTGGGAATGTCTCAGATATTTCCATGGATGGAGCATGCTCATAGGGCTAAGACTGGGTCCCCTGATCCCTGTGACCATGGGAGCCCTGTGCACTATGACTGTGGGAATTCAGTGACTGCACAACAGGGCATTAGATATAGCTGAGTCTCTGGGAAATCACTGTATCTGGCTTCAGAGGCTCAGAGTTCCTTGAGTGCCTGGTGTAGGTCATTGCAGAAGGTTCTGTTCTCATACTGAGGACCACACAGATCCTTTGTGCAGTTCATGCATCTGTATGTGTGGGGTATGTGGTCACTGTGGGCTTCCCTGGGCATTGAGAGAAGATGAGGCAGTGATCATACCAGGTGATGTGATCACACTCTCACTCTTCTGACAATATTGGAGATCTACTATGCCCAACTTGGGTGTCACCCTGGCACTTTGCACCACTCCCAAGCACTGAATGGAGCTCTCTGGCCCTACCCAGCACATGCCTCTGAATATCCACTGGAGGAGCAGACACTCCATTTAGCCACAAAGGCATACTTCAGAGGTAAAATACATCAGAGGAGAAAACCAACAAATAGTTACACAACACCTAAAAATAAACAAAAGTACAAAAAATATGAACAAGGAGACAATATGACCCCCCAAAAGGAACAAAACACTTTAATATTAGAATGTGAAGATAAAGAGAGGAATGAAATGCCTGAAAAGGAATTCAAATGAATAATAATTTACTAATAAAAAAGGGAAATGAATTCATGAATTAAAGAAATCCATACATGACATGGATAAAAATGTTGTCAAGAGATAGTTAAATTGAGGAGAAATCAACCTGAAATATTAGAAATGGATAATTCAATAGCATAAATACAAACTAAAGTAAAAAGCTATAATAACACATTTGGTGAGTTATAGTAAAGAATATCCAAGCTAAAAAACAAATCCTTAGAAATACCTCATTCCAAACAAAAAAATGTTAGAATAACTAAAAATATTATTTGAGATTTATGGGTTACTATCAAATGACCAAATATATGGGTCTTAGGAGCTCCTGAAAGTCTGGAAAGTGAGAATAGATTAGAAGGCTATTCAGAAGAGAGAGAGGAGATGTACAATGTGGAACATGCTCAATCTGACTTGCCCCAAGTGGTAGAGTTAGAGATGTGCCAGGGGATTCCAATTCAATCCCATCAAGGTGGCATGTACCAATGCCATCTCACTAGTCAAAGTGATCAGTTTCAGTTCACAATTGATCATAATGATAGGACTAAGAGTCAAAGGGATCACATAAACAAGACTAGTGTCTGCTAATACTAACTGATAGAATTAAAAAGGAGAGAATGATCTAACATGGGAAGCGGGATACACAGCAGACACATAGAAGTCTTAAACAGCACTCTGGCCTCAGAATCAGCCCTTAAAGCATTCAGATCTGGATAAAAAGCCCATGAGAGCTTCTAAGGCACGAAAAGCCAAGACACTGTGGCAAAAAAATGACCTAAATGAAGATCTCTGTGAGTGAGATCCCAGTGGAAAGAATGGGCCATCAAAGAAGGAGGTACCTTTCTCTGAAGGGAGGAGAGAACTTCCACTTTGATTATGGCCTTGTCTAAATAAGGTCAGAGTCTGTGAACTCAAGAGGTTTCATATCTTTTGTAGCTCATGACAAGAGCCTTGGGTGATTAGTGACATCATAAATAAGAGTGTCAATTGTTAAATCAACAACAGGAGTCACTGTGCACTTACTCCCCATGGAGGATCTCTGTCCTTAATGTGTTGTACTATGCAAACTAATGGTAAAACTAGTATTCAAACAGTACTTTATACTTTGTGTGTCTGTGTGGGTGCAAACTGTTGAAATCTTTATTTAGTCTATACTAAGTTGATTTTCTGTCTATAATGATAATTAAAAATGAATCTTAATGAAGAATGGGATAGGAAAGGGAGTAGGAGATGGGATGGTTTGCAGTTGGGAGGGAGGCTTTGGGGTGAAAAACTCCTATAATGCAAAAGTGTACTTTCAAAATTTATATTTATTAAATAAAAGTTAAAAAAAGGAATGGGCAAAGTTATTCAACCGTTCATTTTTCAAAGATGAAGTTCAAGTGTTCAACTAACACATGAAAAAATGCTCAGGATGACTAGCCATAAGGGAAATGGAAATAAAAAGCTGTGAGATTTTACATTACCCCAGTTAGAATGGGTATTATCCACAAAAAGGTGGGGGAAGGGCCAAGATGGCGGAATAGGAATGGAGCTTTCTGATAATCCAGGAGAAGGCAGATTAATAAAAGGGGAGGTATTGTAGTCTCAGGGAAGAGATAGGGAAAAAACGGCAGAGGAAACTCTTCCGTAACTAGAGGGACAGGGTGGACCTGCATGGAGGGCACAAGCATCCATAGCTCAGGACTCTAGCTGCTGAGAGCCTCTGCACCAGTGTTGGAGAGAAAGCCAGCTATTGCTGAAGCCACTGAAATCACCCCACCATTCCTACTGTACTCTGGGAGGGACAGGGGAGACACAAACATGGAGGAATGGGTAAGCAAGGTGAATGGTGCTTCCTCCCCCAGGATCGCACCCTCTTCCCATGAGAACTTAAGTAGAGGGGACCATCCTACCAGGGGAACAAAGACCACAACAGTTTGGAGTGACTCTCCACTCGTCGTACAGGGGGCACAGTGATGGGTGGGAGCCAAGCAATGGAGGCCCAGGCACTCTCAGGTGAACAAAGGAATAGGGAGAACAGCCCCCCCCCAGGGGGGAGCTTAGTACCTCAAAGCCCAGGTACCAGCCTACTCAAATATCCACCTCCCTCAGTTACCAGAAATAAACAATCTCTAGAAGGTGGAGCTTCCTGCTTACACTGGCTATTGGCATAGACACATGGCAGCCCATAGCAGAGGGAACTCAACCTAAAAATTAAAACAAACAGAAATGCCAAAGAACAAAGGAAAAATCCTGAATAAGAATATAGAACAACCTATGAACTCACCAATGGAGTAGGATAAACCGTCCATAATAGGGGCTGAAGAAAAAGAATTTGAAGTCATGCCAGAAAAAAATTCAGAAAATTAATAATCAGATTGCTTAGAAGCAATGAGTAACAGATTCAAGATCTGAATGAAAAGCCGCCCAAGGATTAGAGATACTAAAGAGAAGCCAGAATGACATACTGGAAATGAAAAACTCAATTGACCAAATAAAAAATACAGTGGAATCCCTCAGAAATTGAACAGATGAAATAGAAGAGCAAATATCAGAACTTGAAGACAAACTTCCAAAAATAATATAGTCAGATCAAACACATGAAGAAGAAATTAAACCATTAAAAAACACAGTTGGAGACCTACAAGATTCAATCAAGTGTTGTAATGTCAAGATAATCGGAGTCCCTAAGGGTGTGGAAAGAGAGAATGGATTGGAAGGCATTTTCAATGAAATAATATCAGAAAACTTCCAACATAGGCAGGTTGAAAGAAAAAAACAAATTTAACAAATACACAGGAGCCTTAACAAATTAGACCAAAAAAGGAACTCACCACAACACATCATGGCAACACTCAGCTCAGTGAAACACAAAGAACAAATCCTAAAATGTGCCAGAGAGAAATGACAAATTACATTCAGAGGTAATTCAATCAGATTCACCCTGGACTACTCATTGCAAACCCTACAGGCAAGGAGACAATGGCATGATATATTCCAAGTTTTAGAAGATAAAGGATGCCAGCTATGAATAATGTACCCTGCAAAACTGCCATTTATGAATGAAGGGGAAATAAAGATTTTCCAAGACAAATAGAAACTGAAAGAATTTGTATCTTCACATCCAGCCCTACAACACTGGCTCAAGGATATGCTGCACACTGAAATACAAAAACAAGAACTTCACTACAAAAGAAGATAAATGTAGAAAATAACTCAAAAAAACTACAAACAAATCCCAAAATACATAAACAGCTCTTTTAAGGAAACATGACAAGAAAAAGACAGTATTTAACAATAGTCACACTGAATCTAAATGGTCTTAACTCTACAATCAAGAGACACAGTCTAGCTGAATGAATCAAAAGAGAAAATCCATCCATATGTTGCCTTCAGGAATCACACCTCACCAGCAAAGTTGCATGCAGACTGAAAGTGAAAGGATGGAAAAAGATATTCCAAGGTAACAGAAACCAAAAAAAGAGCCAGGGTGGCCATCCTAATATCAGACAAAGTAGACTTTAACACAAAAGCTATTAAAAGAGTCAAACAAGGGTATTATATAATGATTAAAGGATCAATCCAACACAAAGATAATACTATTATAAATGTATATGCACCTAATTACAGGGCACCTGACTACTTGAAAGAATTACTAAAGGACTTAAAGGGAGATATAGACTCAAATACAATAGTAACAGAGGACTTCAACACCCCACTTTCACCAATGGACATATCAACCACACAGAAAACCAACAAGGAAACAACAGAGCTAATTGACACTATAAACCAAATAGACCTAGTAGATATCTACAGAGCCTTCCACCCCACAGACACAGAGTACACATATTTCTCCCCATTACATGGAACTTTTTCTAGGATTGACCATATGCTAGACCATAAAGGGAGCCTCAGAAAATTCAAAAAAAAATGAAATTACACAATGCATCTTCTCAGACCATAGTGCAATGAAACTTGAAATCAACAACTCAAGAATCTCTGCATCATATGCAAACACATGGAGAATGAACAACATGATTCTGAATGAATAGTGGTCATAGACAAAATCAAAAGAGCAATCAAAAAATTTCTAGAAACAAATGAAAATGACAACACAACTTATCAAAACTTGTGGGATACAGCAAAAGCAGTGCTAAGAGGAAAGTTTATAGCAATTGGTGCCTACATCAACAAACTGGAAAGGTACCAAATAAATGACCTCTCTATGCACCTCAAGGATTTAGAAAAACAGCAGCAATCCAAATCCAAATCCAGCAGAAGAAAAGAAATACTAAAGATTAGAGAAGAAATAAACAGAATTGAAATAAAAAAATTACAAAAGATCAGCAAAACCAAGAGCTGGTTCTTTGAAAAAATAAGCAAAATAGACACACTGTTGGCCCAACTAACCAAAAAAAGGAGAGAGTAGATTCAAATCTGTAAAATTAAAGATGGTAATGGAAATGTAACAACAGACACAAGAGAAATAAAAAGAATCATCAGAAACCACTACAAAGAGCTGTATGACAACAAACTGGGAAACCTGGAAGAAATGGATAGATTCCTGGGCACATACAACCTTCTGAAACTGAGCCATGAAGAGATAGAAAACCTAAACAGACCCATAACTATGTAAGAAATTGGATCAGTAATAAATACACTACTGAAAAAGAAGAGCCCAGGACCGGATGGCTTTACTGCTGAATTCTACCAGACATTTAAAGAACAACTAATCTCAGTTCTTCTCAAATTATTCAAAACAGTTGAAAGGGAGGGAATCCTCCCAAATTCTTTCTATGAAGCCAATGTCACCTTAATTCCTAAGCCCGGAAAAAAACGCAACAGAGAAAGAAAACTATAGACCTATCTCCCTGATGAACATTGATGCAAAAATACTCAACAAAATCCTGGCCAACCAAATCCAGCTACACATCAGAAAGATCATTAACCTGGACCAAGTGGGATTTATCACTGGCATGCAGGGATGGTTCAACATTTGAAAATCAATCAATGTGATACATCGCATTAACAAATTAAGAAACAAAAATCATATGATTATCTCAATAGATGCAGAGAAAGCATTTGACAAAATACAACATCTATTCATGATGAAAACTCTAAGCAAATTGGATTTAGAAGGAACATTCCTCAACACAATTAAGGCAATTTATGACAAACCCATGGCCAGCATTATATTGAATGGGGAAAAGTTGGAGGCATTTCCATTGAAAACTGGCAAAAGACAGGGTTGCCCACTCTCACCATTGCTATTCAATATAGTCCTAGAAGTTTTAGCCAGAGCCATAAGGCAAGAAAAAGAAATTAAAGGGATACAAATGGGAAAGGAGGAAGTCAAACTACTCGCAGATGACATGATTCTACATATAGAGGATCCAAAAAATTCCTCTAAGAAACTATTGGAACTCATAGAAAAGTTTGGTAAAGTAGCAGGATACAAAATCAATGCACAGAAATCAACAGCCTTTGTATACACAAACAATGCCGTGGCCAAGGAAGAACTTCTAAAATCAATCCCATTCACAATAGCCACAAAAACAATCAAGTACCTTGGAATAAATTTAACCAAGGATGTCAAAGATCTCTATGATGAAAATTACAAAACATTAAAGAAAGAAATAGAAGAAGACACAAAAAAATGAAAAATCTGCCATGTTCATGGATTGGAAGAATTAATATCATCAAAATGTCCATTCTTCTGAAAGCAATATACAGGTTCAATACCATACCAATCAAAAACCAAAGACATTTTTCACAGACCTAGAAAAAGTGATGCTGAGATTTATATGGAGGAACAGGAGAACATGAATAGCTAAAGCAATTCTATACAATAAAAGTAATGCCAGAGGCATCACAATTCCAGACTTCAAAACATACTACAAGGTAGTTATAATCAAAACAGCCTGGTACTGGTACAAAAACAGATGGATAAGCCAATGGAACAGAATAGAAACACCAGAAATCAATCCAAACATCTATAACCAACTCATATTTGACAAAGGAGCTAAGATGAACCTCTGGAACAGGGACAACCTTTTCAACAAATGGTGCTGGGAAAACTGGATTTCTGCATGTCGAAGTATGAAACAAGTCCCCTATCTTATACCATATAAAAAGTACACTCAACATGGATTAAAGATCTAAATCTATGCCATGACACCATCAATTTAATTGAGAGCATAGGGAAAACCCTTCAAAACATTGGAACAGGCAAAGAATTCTTGGAAAAGACCCCAGAGGCACAGGTAGTCAAAGCCAAAATGAACAATTGGGATTACCTTAAATTGAGAAGTTTCTTTACAGAAAAAGAAACAGTCAGAAAAGTGAAGAGGCAACTGACAGAATGGGAAAAACTATTTGCAAACTACACAACTGATAAAGGATTAACAACTAGAATCTATAAAATGATCAAGAAACTCCACAGCAACAAAACAAACAACTCAATAAAAAAGATGGGCCAAGGACCTTAAAAGACATTTTTCAAAAGAGGAAATCCAAATGGCCAGCAGACACATGAAAAAATGCTCAGGACCTCTAGCCATCAGGGAAATGCAAATCAAAACCACAATGAGGTTTCACCTCACTCCAGTTAGAGTGGCCCTCATACATAAATCAACAAACAACAAATGCTGGAGAGGGTGTGGGGAAAAGGGCACCCTAGCCCACTGTTGGTGGGAATGCAAACTGATAAAGCCACTGTGGAAAACAGTATGGAGATACCTCAAAAACCTAAATATAGACCTACCATATGACCCAGCCATTTCACTACTGGGAGTTTACCCAAAGGAAATGAAATCAGTAAACAAAAGAACTATCTGCACCTCCATGTTTATCGCAGCTCAATTCACAATTGCTAAGACATGGAAGCAACCTAAATGTCCATCAACCGAAGACTGGATAAAGAAATTGTGGGACATGTACACTATGGAATACTACATGGCAGTAAAAAACGATGAAATCTAGACCTTTGCAACAAAATGGAGCAAGCTGGAAAACCTCATACTCAGTGAAATAACCCAGTCCCAAAGACACAAACACCATATGTTCTCCCTGACTCAGGAGAATTAACAACAGCTAAAATGAAAGCTATAGAAGCGAAATAGTCACATTCAGAACTAATGTCCTCAAGAACCCTTGACCTGATTGTGAGAGACAGTTAACTATTGTTACTTTTTACTGTGTATATCCCTTTGGTTTGGTTTTGTCCATTTTTTTTTCTTTTTTCTCTGTTTTCTTTCTCTCTCTCTCTCTCTCACCTATCTCACACTGTAGGCTGAACTCTCTATGTAACACAGAGTTAATTATATGTGTTTTAAAGCAATTGGAAAAAGATACCAGCTTAAAAAAAGGGAGGGAATAAGAGATGGAGGAGGTAGTCTAAAACTGTAAAAAAAAAAAGTATAGTTACGCATACAAACATATAGACTCACCTCTAAGGGTACAGTTTAAGAATTACTCATGGGCTCTCAATGTTACAATGATCAACTTAAGTGTTAAAGGCAACAGATAGACTGGTCTAAGTTTAAAAGGGACAACATAAATAACATCAAACACCCAGTAAAAATAATCGAATTAAAAAAGGAAGGAGGGACCAACATGGGAAGCAGTCCACACAGCAGACTCCTAGAATGACTTTCGCAGTAAATAACACTCTGACCTCAGAATCAACCCATAAGTCTTCCTAGTCAGACTGAGAGCATCTCAGGCATGGAAAGGTAAGACTAAAAAAAAAAAAAAAAAAAAAAAAAAACAACAACCCTACATGGAGGATCTCTGTGAGACCTCAAAGGAAAGGAAGGGTCGTCAAAGAAGGAGACACTCTTCTCTGAAGGGAGAGGAGAACATCCTCTTTGCTTATGGCTGTGTCCAAATAACAACAGAGTCCATGGTCACAAAAGGCCTCCATAGCCCTGGCAGCTCACAATAAGAGCCTTGGATGATCACTGACATCATAAAAAGAGTGTTAATTGTTAAAAGAATAACATTAGTCAATGTGCACTTGCTTCCCAGGTAGGACCTCTGTCCCTATTAAATTGCAATATGAAAATAGACCGCAAATTCTCTACCCAAACTGTACTCTATATGTTGTGTGTGGGTGTGGGGGCAAATTGTTGAAATCTATGATTAGCATAGAGTTGATCCTCTATATATAAAGTCATACTAAAAATGATCCATAATGAGGAAGGAGATGGGAGAGGGAATGAGAGGTGGGAAGGGAGCGGGGTGGGGGGCATGAGGGCAAGAACCACTGTATTCCTAAAGTTGTATCTATGTAAAAATGCATTCATTAAATAAAAAAATACACTAAAATACATATGCTGTCAAGGATGTGAGAAAAAAAGGTACATTAACATACTGTTGGTGGGAATGTAAACTAGTACAACCATTATGTAAGATAATATGGAAATTCTTCAGAAATCTGAAAATAGATCCATCATATGATGCAGCAACCCTATTCTTGGGAATTTACCCAAACAAAATGAAATCAGCATATGAAAGTAATCTCTACCCCTCTGTTTATTGCAGCTCAATCCACAATAGCCAAGATATGGAATCAACCCAAATGTCCATCAACTGATGATTGCATAAAGAAAATGAAGTATATATACACTATGGAATATTTTTCAGCTGTGAAAAAAGAATGAACTCCTGTCTTTTGCTTTATCATACATACAACTGGAAACCATTATACTTAGTGAGATAAGCCAATGACAAAGACAACTATTATATGTCCCCCTATTTGTGGTAGTTAATCTACAGAGCACAAAAAAATTAATGTATATAAGCAAAATTGACATTTTGAGATTTGATTATTGTTTATATTTTTCTCTATATTCTTGAAGAACAGTGTTTTTTCTACTTCCTGCTTATTTGTTTATTTGGTGGAGAGTCAAGATTGTGATTATAAACTGAAAGTATGTTATTATAAAAATTAAAAGACAAAATAAGAAAGAAAGGAGGACAGAGGGTGAGAGCATGTGCATGAAGGACTATTGGGTGGGTAGTGCCATTATTTTCTTCAATCAGTTACGAAATACATGAAATTTATTTATCTAATATAAATAAAAATTTTAAAAATGCAAAAATAAAAGATACAGAATTCAACACAGTTCATCTATACCTGATAAGTGGATTAAAAAATTCTGAATATATACAAGCTGGGATATTACTCAATCATAAATAAGAATGGAATCCTGATATTTGCATCAAAACAGATAAAACATATATTATTATGGAAGGTGATATGGGCAAGACTTAAAAAGACAAACAAAATTGTTTTCTCTTACTTATGGTAGCTAATATACAGAAAGAGTATAAAAATTATGTGGATATCATATCATTTGGTATATAGTTATAAATAATACTTCACTGAATCATATCATTTAAATGAGAATATAGTCTTTATCACATGTGAAAGAAAAAATGGGGAGAGTAAAGAATGTTGGAATTCTAGTAATGCTTTGTTCTTAATTTTCAGTTGGTTAGAGTGTCTTCAGATAAGATGACAAAAATCTCATTTATTTGAACACTTATAAGCATTCCTTGATATGTACACTTTATTTCAATAAAATGCTTTAAAATAAAAGCAGGCATCTAGTTTCCTCCCTTTTAAGATTCTGAGACAGATATTCCTTGGTCCACACTGTTGGAAACCACTGTATGGCATCTCAAAAAGAACTAACCTGTTTTATTACTGTATCAAGAGTTCCTTGATAAAACTAAGAAAGAACAACTTAGCTGATGACGTGAATTTAGCCACTGCCTCTTTCTTCAGGCCTCACTATTCATGGATTTCACTCAGGAGAGAATTTGAGAATGAATGCTATAACAGCTTTCCTGTGCTTCTGTGATTATGGACAGGATAACCAACCACATAACTCTGGTAAGGTGGCCTTCCTCATTCTATACCTTCAGATCTAAATAAACAGCAGGCTCTCTTACTTTCCTTATTCAGTGATTCTGAATCATTTTTCTATCTCCATGCCCCTGTTACTACTTAGAGCGAGCCTTATAACCACAGGCTATTGCCATGGAGTAACTTGCTTACGATCTCATTCTACCCCAAATCCTCTCCTAAATTGCTGGTGAATGATATTTCAGCAAAAGTAGATATGGTTAACTGATTCTACTTCCTTGAATTTTTCTAAGGAAATTCAGTACGTTCAAAATAAAATGTCAGAGTAATTTCTGGTATAACCCCTGCCTATTGCTCTACCTCTGCACTGACCTCCAACCATATGCAGCTGTGTGTCCCTGGACACAACTGACTCCTCTATGTGCACAGACTCTGCTTCTTGCTATGCTCTGCCCGGAGCATAAAACACCAAAGAAGGCTGATGAATGTCTACTCATTCTCCACAGCTGTAATTGCCCTCTAGAACAATAATTGTGAGACATCAAGGAAATTTCTCCATAAATAAAAACTATGAACTTATATAACTCATAAGCCTTCATATGATTCTGTAATCAGAGCACAAAGAAACATTATCATTAGAAAAACCTTAGTGATTATACAAAGTATTAACTATTTACTCTGAATCCTAGTATTATAAATTATCATTTCTCTTTTATGCATCTCTTTATGTTTTAAGTTTTATAGCCTAGGCAGTTACTAATTATAGAGTGGAAAAAATAATTCTAAGAATTTTTTGATGATTAACAGAACAACAACTTGTCATCTCTGTGTGCTTTCTTTCAAAGAGTCCTATGTGCTTCATACATAGTCACTCATTTGCAATTTGAATCCTTTCTAGCTGTGTTGGAGACTTTTTCTCACTTCACAAGCACAAAGAATAACTTGCAAATTGTATTTTATGGAGTTAGTAATAGAGTGATCACAGGAAAATTTTCCCACCATTCTTTCAACAGAAATTACTAGCAAGGGTTCTGGAATCTCAATGAGTTACCAAATTGTCAACATTTATTAAACAGCCACGTGTAGAGGTCTCAGTATCAAGATATCTAGAATCAAAGAGGCCTTCTTGCCCAGCTTTCACAGTATCTGCCCATCACCCAGTTCCTTTACATAAATGCAGCTGAGACCACTGCATCACACATAAAATGACAGAACATTTTTTGATTGTGTTATCCAGGCAGGATTCCTAATTATAAACAACAGAATCCTGAATTAGTTGAGTTGAAAAATAGTACATTGTGGGGGAGGTGTTGTGGTGTAGGGGGTAAAGCTGCCACCTGTGACACCAGCATCCCATCTAGGTGCTAAGTCATGTCCTGGCTGTTCCACTTCTGATCCAGCTCCCTGCTAGTGGTCAGGGGAAAGCAGTGGAGGATTGCTCAAGTGCCTTAGACTTCTGTTACCAGGTGGGAGACCTAGATGAAGGCCCTGGCTCCTGGCTTCAGCCTGGCTCAGCCCTGGCCATTACAGCCATCTGGGTAGTGAACTAGCGGATGGAAGATATCTCTCTCTTACTTTCTGTCTCTGTCTGTCTCTTTCTCTGTAACTCTTACTTTCAAATAAAAAAGAATAAATTGGAAAGATGTAGCATGGCTCACAGAATTCACAGCAAGTCTGGAGAACCAAGCTCTGTAAAGAGAACAGAATCAGCATCAAAGTATAGGCATGACCTACCCAGAATGCCAACTGTAAATCCTGTAATTTTGTCTGCTTCCCATCAGAGCAGTAAAACCAAACTTGGTGAATGACCTCTTTCAAGAGTCTAAATCCCCTAAGTTGCAGCCAGTTGGCAAGCCAAGTTCATATGCTCACCACCTTAATGACAGGTGAAACAGAGGAGGTGGTGTGGTAATTCTGAAACAGCAAGTGTGATCCAGAGCTAGCTATAACTGAAAGGATACACTGTTTCCCACACAAAGTCCCATGCTGAACCAACAGATGTAGATGTACAAGTGTGGCCCTGAATGCTGGGAAAATGCTAGCTTGTGATAGAATCAGCATCTCCCCTCTGTGAGTGACCATATGCTTAGAGAAGAGATGGTGGAGATGCTCGAGAAGGAATCATGAAAGGGGATTGAAAAGGTAATAAAACACAGGTGGACACGTAAGGAGAGAAGAAAATTGAAGTCAGGATAGGAAAGTGGAAAATAGGGTTTGAGTTCATTCAAACAACTACAGCAAAGATACCATAGATTAGGTGGCTTATAAACAACAAATATCTATTTATCATGGTTCTGGATACTGGAAAGTTCAAGTCCAAGATCAAGATGCTGGCAGACTCAGCCTCGGGAGAGTTTCTGCTTCCTGGTTCATAGATGGCTGCCTTTACACCATATCCTCACGTGATCAAAGGGGTGAGGGAACTCTCCTGTCTCTTATATAAAGGCACTAATCCTAATCATGAGGGCTCCATCTTTATCACTCTCTCGCTCTCTCGCTCGCTCTCTCTCTCTCTCTCTCTATATATATATATATAAGAAATATATATGAATAGGTAATATATTTATATGTTTATTTATTATTTAATATTATATTATTAATAATATTAATATATGATATGTATTTGAAAGGCTAGACACACACTCAGAGAGAAACAGAAATAGATACAGAGAAATCTTCCCTCTGCTGGTTCATTTCCAATTGCCTACATTAGCTAAGGTTGGCCCTGGTCAAAGCAAGAAAACTAGAATACAATCCAGGTCTCCCATACATGTTTGGAAGGACCAAATTGCTTGAGCCATCACTTGTTTCCTCCCAGTATGTGCTTTAGCAAGAAGATGGAATTGAAAGTGGAGCCAGGACTCAAACCCAGGCACTTAATTGTGGGATGCAGGTACCCCAAGTTGTGCCCTAACCACTGCATCCAATTCCTATCCCATGAGGGCACTATAATCAGAACCTAATCACATCCCAAAGACCCTATCTTCTAATATTATCACATTGGGGATAAAGTTTCAACATACAAACTCTAGGGGAAAACAAATATTCAGCCTATAGTATTTAGAGGATTAAATATATTCAACAGAATATAAATATTCAACAGAATATAAAGAGAAATGTGATGTGGGGGGGCATAATCCAAGACAGCTGAATAGGGTATAGCCACACTCACTTAAGCTGCTCTGGAGCATGAAAAGAACAAAGGAAGGAATTCATTTCCAGGGGTCTGGCAGATAGAAGTTTCCAGCAAAGAAGTGAAACACAACAACAAAGACTCCAAAGACAAGAGAAGGGAGAAACACTGTTGCAGCCAACTACATGGCACAGCCAGCTGCCAACCGTGAGCTGCCATCAAGGTTGGAAGAAATTGCCGTGCACTTCACAGCTTGCATTGTTAGTTGAGAGGGAATTTCGTAGTCACCACTGACTTTTACTTTAGCCCTGAGAGCTGAATGGGGTCCAAGCAACTACTGGGCTTTGAGCAGGGAAACTGCCTTGCTTCCTTCCCCTCCCTCACTCCGGCAAGAGTACCATACTCAGCAGCAAAAAGTCATGCAGCCCCCCTCTGTTCTACCAGCATTAAAGTCAGAGTAAGGACAACCTGTAGGGCAAAGAATAGATCCCATGCATCCTGCAACTATGGGAGTATTGGGGTGTTAGACCCAGAACTACATTTATGCACTCTATGTGAGCAAGGGGGGTTCATCTTAGCTTCTGAGAGCTAACCAGAAGCAGCCCATTAAAAAATCTGCTCCCACCTGGAAAATTTGGGTAAAGACCCCACTGTACCCAATAATGTCAGGACTGTAACAATTCATTCTAAATTTTTCAGTGGTACTGGAATCTACCCAGTGGACATAGTGAAGAAGCTACCTGCATTCCACGTCTCTAGACTCAGACCCTCCAGAGTAAAATCTTCTGTATACCTTGAAGTCACCCTGTAGAAGTGGAACAGGGTCCAGTACACATTTCCTAGTCCTGAGACTAGGGCTGTTGGTATTAGAAGCCCCAGCACCAGTTAGACTCTCCTAGCAGGACCTGAGGAAGGGTACATCCATATTACACAGTCCTAGAGTCACAGCAATTGGTGCCACAAGCCCTAGCATAACTCAGGCTTGCCAGTATGGACAAAGGGGCAGCCACTCTTGTCTCCTTCAGCACCAAGAACAAGGACCTGACTATCATATTTGCCAGCATGACTGATGCTGAACTCTGTGGATCAAAGATACATACCCAGGGAAACTCTTATTCATCTAAAAGCCACACTTCTATTCTATGAACTGCAGCAGACTAGTCTACCATGTTTCTTATAGACATAGCTGACATTGATTAAAACAAACAAAAAAAAATCACTCAGAGACTATACTCTTGGGCACATCTAGAACCAAAGCCAATGCAACAACCAAGTGATCCTCTTTATTCCACCTAAACCATAAACCCTTTTCCAATAAAACTACTCCATAAAAAGAAAGGATGAATACAACAGATGGGCAGATGTCAATGTAGGAACACAGGAAACATGAAGAAGCAGGGTGGTATAACACCTCTAAAAGAACAAAATAAGTCTCCAAAATTAGATCCTAGACTGAAAGAAATCTATGAAAGGACAGATACAGAACTCAAAATAATGATTGTAAAGATACTCAACAAGATGCAAGCGAATACAGACAGATATAAAGAAATGAGGAAATCAATGAATGAGATGAATGAAACTATTACTAAGAATGTGGAACTCATTAAGAAGAACCAAATAGAAATTTGGGAGATGAAATTTTCAATCAGTGAAACAAAAAACTATGATTGAGATCTTTAACAGTAGAAAATACCAAGTGGAGGGAAGACTTTCTGACTTGCAGAAGACATTTGAAATAATATAATCAGAAAAAAGAAAGATAAAAGAATTGAAAAGAATGAATAAATTCAATATGAAATATGGGATACCATCAAATGACCAAATATTCATATTATATGTATTTGTATTCCTGAAGGAGAAGAAAAGGAAAAAGGCATTGAAAACCTGTTAAATGAAATAATAGTTGAAATTTCCCAGGTCTTAAAAGAGAAATGGACATGCAGATACAAGAAACTCAAAGTACCCCAAGAAGACTCAACTGAAAAAGGTCTTCTCCAAGGCATATTTTTGTCAAATTGTCAAATTTAAATAAAAGGAGAGATTCCTAAAGACAATAAGAGAAAAGTGTCATGTTACAAATAAAGAAAAATAAATTAGATTAACAGCAGACTTCTCAGCAGAAACCCTACAGGCCAGAAGAGAGTGGGATGATATATTCAAAGTCATTAAAGAAAAAAAATTCCAACCAAGAATATTACATCCAGAAAAGCTATTCTTTAAAAGTTAAGGAAAAATAAAGTATTCCAGAGAAGCAAAAACTGTGAGAATTCACAACCAGATGAGCCTTACAAGAAATTCTGCAATCTGAAGGGTATCCTGCATTAGAAATAAGCATCATGAAAATGCATGACACCACCAAATTCACTAACAGCAGACAGAATCATTATCCAGTAAACAAAATGACGGGTCTTAGTTATTATCTGTCAATACTAACCTTGACTATTGTTGCAGTGGATTCGTTTCTGGGAGGAGGAGCGTGGTGGGGGCAAGAGGCGTGGAATCACCACACAGACCCCAGAAGTCGGGTGAAAGCAGGCCTGCAGCAAGCAGCCTGCAGACTCGTTTATTTCAGTTGTTACAGCAGCTTATACAGTCAAGGCAGCCAATCCGGTCAAGGGGCGGTCTATGCTCTAACCAATCACAAAATTGCCAGGCAGTTTCTGAAGCCACCCAATCACAGCCTGCTGCCAGGCAGACTCCACTGTCATGTGGTTTCCGAAACCATCCAATCACAGACTGTTGCCAGGCAGACTCTGTTGCCAGCAGCCATCTTGGCATGGCCTTCTCATTCCACCATAGACTATAAATGGATTAAATTCACCAACCCAAAGACTTATGTAGACTGAATGGATTAAAGACCATAATCCCAAAATATGCTGCCTACAGAAACCTACTTCACAAAGACACATACAGACAGAAAGAGAAAGATTAGAAAAAAGATTTACCGGCTGGCACCGTGGCTTAGCAGGCTAATCTTCCGCCTTGAGGCACCGGCACACTGGGTTCTAATCCCACTTAGGGCGCTGGATTCTATCCCAGTTGCCCCTCTTCCAGGCCAGCTCTCTGCTATGGCCCGGGAAGGCAGTGGAGGATGACCCAAGTGCTTGGGCCCCGCATGGGAGACCAGGAAAAGCACCCCACATGGGAGACCAGGAGAAGCACCTGGCTCCTGGCTTCGGATCAGCGAAATGCACCGGCCGCAACAGCCATTGGAGGGTGAACCAACGGCAAAGGAAGACCTTTCTCTCTGTCTCTCTCTCTCTCACTATCCACTCTGCCTGTCCAAAAAAAAAAAAAAAAAAAAGCTTAAGAAAAAAGATTTACCATGCAAATGGAAACCAAAAGTGAGCAGATGTAGCTATCCTGATATCAGGTAAAACAGACTTTAAATCAAAAACTGTAAAAAGATAAAGAAGGATATTTTATTTTGATAAAGGGTTCAATTCAGCAACAAGATATGACAATCACAAATATATATGTACCCAGATATATACAGAAGACATTCTTTGACCTAAAGGGAGAGAGACTCCAATATAATAATAGTGGGTGACTTCAACAAAAGATCAACAAAACAAAAGTTGTTTTCTCAAGAAGATAAATATATAAACCTCTAGCCAGACTAACAAAGAAAAAAAGAGAAATAATTCACATAAATAAAATTAAAGACGAAAAAGGTGAAATTATAACCATTACAAAGGATTATAAGAAGCTACTGTGAAGATCTATATGCTAATAAAGTAAAAAACTCTGAAGAAATGAATAAATTTCTGGATTCATATAATCTACCAAGATTAAATCAATAAAAATATATACGACCTAAACAGACCCACAACAAAAAATGAGATTGTCTTCCTTCAAGAAAATGTCTGGGACCCGATGGTTTTCCTACTGAATTCTAAAAAACATTCAAAAAGGAAGTAACTCTAATACTCTCCAAACTATTCAAAACTATTGAACAGCATGCAAGTCTGCCTAAGTTTTTTATGAGGCCAGCATTACTGGGATACCAAAATCAAAGACATGGCATGAAAAGAAAACTACAGACCTGTGTCCTTAGTGAACACGGATACAAAGATTCTCAACAAAATAGCAGCAAATCAAATCCAAAACCACATCAAAAAGATCATACATCACGATCAAGGGGTATTTACCCAGAAATGCAAGGGCAGTGCAACATCCAAGAATCAACAACATCGGGGCCGGTGCTGTGGCATAGCAGGTTAAAGGCCTGGCCTGAAGTGCCAGCATCCCATATGGGCACCAATTCTAGTCCTGGCTACTCCTCCTCTGATCCAGCTCTCTGCTATGGCCTGGGAAAGCAGTAGAAAACGACCCAAGTCCTTGGGCCCCTGCACCCATGGGGAAACCTGGAAGAAGCTCCTGGCTTCAGATTGGCACAGCTCCGGCCATTGCAGTCATCTGGGGAGTAAACCAGCAGATGGAAGACCCCCCCACCTCTCTCTGTGTGTGTGTGTGTGTGTCTCCTTCTTCTCTCTCTGTGTAACTCTGTCTTTCAAATAAATAAAAAATAAATCTTAAAAAAAAAAGAATCAACAACATCATAAATCACATCAATAGAATGAAAAACAAAAACCAAAAACCATGTGGTCATCTCAGTAGATGAAGAGAAAGCAATTTTTAAAAGATTTATTTGTTGGGCTCACTAGGCTAATCCTCCGCCTGCGGCACAGGCACCCCGGGTTCTAGTCCCGGTTAGGGCACCGGTTCTGTCCCGGTTGTTCCTCTTCCAGTCCAGCTCTCTGCTGTGGCCTGGGAAGGCAGTGGAGGATGGCCCAAGTGCTTGGGCCCTGCACCCGCATGGGAGACCAGGAGGAGGCACTTGGCTCCTGGCTCCGGATCAGTGCAGCGCGCTGGCCGTAGCGGCCATTTGTGGGGTGAACCAATGGAAAAGTAAGACCTTTCTCTCTGTCTCTCTGTTTCTCTCTCTCACCGTCTAACTCTGCCTGTCAAAAAAAAAAAGATTTATTTGTTTATTTGAAGGCAGAGTTACAGAGAGGCAGAGAGAGAGAGAGAGAGAGAGAGAGAGGTGTCCCATCTTCTGGTTCACTCTCCAAATGGTCATAACAGTTGGAGCTAGGCCAATCCTAAGCCAGGAGCCTGTAGATTCTTCCAGGTCTCCCTTGTGGGTACAGGGGCACAAGGAACAAGGTCATTTTCCATTACTTTCCAAGGCACATTAGCAGGGAGCTAGATTAGAAGTGGAGCAGCCAGGACTTGAACCAGCACCCAAAAGGTATGCTGGCACTGCAGGCAGTGGCTTTACCTACTATGCCACAATGCGGGTCTCCAGAGAAAGTATTTGGTAAGATTCTATTCCCCTTCATGATAAAAACCATGCACAAATTAGGTATAGAATCAGGTATAATTCCTCAAAATTACAAAGGCTATATATCACAATCTAACAGCCAATATCATACTGAATGGGGAAAAACTGAAAGCATTTGCTTTCAGATAGGGAACAAGATAAGGATATCTACTTTCATTGCTTTTATTCAATATTATACTTGAAGTTTTAGCAAGAGAAATTAGGGAGAAGGACGAAATAAAAGGCATCAGAGTTGGAAAGGAGGAATTCAAATTGCCAATCTTTGCAGATGA
This sequence comes from Lepus europaeus, assembly GCF_033115175.1. Lineage (NCBI taxonomy): Eukaryota > Metazoa > Chordata > Mammalia > Lagomorpha > Leporidae > Lepus > Lepus europaeus. The sequence continues at coordinate 123,594,628 of NC_084827.1, read as the reverse complement.
TATCATGTTGTACAGGGAAAACCTAAACACCACACCAGAAAACTGTTAGAATTGATTAACCAATTTGGCAAAGTTGCAGGCTACAAAATAAGCCTACAGAAAACAATAGCTTTTTTCTATGCTAATGATGAACTCACAGAAAGAGAAATCAACAAAGAAATCCCATTCACAACATCCACAAAAATAATCAAATGTTTAGGAATAAGTTTAACCAAAGAAATGAAAAATCTTTACAATGAAAATTATCAAACATTGATGAAAGAAATAATCAAGAACACAAAAAATAGAAAGATATTCTTTCCTCGTCATGTGGAAAAATCAATATCATTAAAATATCTATACCCCCCTAAAGAAATTTAGATTCAATGCAATTCCTACCAAAGTACCAGTGGAATTCTTTACTGAGTCACAAAAACAATCCCAATATTCAAATGTCATCAGAAAAGGCCCAAAACAGCCAAAGTGATACTGAGCAAGACAAACCAAGCTGGAAGCATCACAATACCTGATTTCAAAGCATACCATAAAGCTATAGCAATCAAAACAAAACGACAGTGGCATAAAACTGATATATAGATCAGTAGAACGGAACAGAGAGCCTAGAAATTAATCCACATACATACAGCCAACTGACAAAAGTGCTAAAACCACACAGTGGATTAAGACTAATCTCTTCAACAAATGGTGCTGGCAAAATTGGATTTATATTTGTAGAAGAATGAAATTAGATCCATACCTCTCACCACATACAAAAATCAAATCAAGATGCATCAAAGACCTAATTTTTTTTTTTTTTTTTTGGACAGGCAGAGTAGACAGTGAGAGAGAGAGACAGAGAGAAAGGTCTTCCTTTGTCGTTGGTTCACTCTGCAATGGCCGCCGCAGCCAGTGCGCTGCTGCCGGCGCACTGCGCTGAACCGAAGGCAGGAGCCAGGTGCTTCTCCTGGTCTCCCATGCGGGTGCAGGGCCCAAACACTTAGGCCATCCTCCACTGCACTCCTGGGCCACAGCAGAAAGCTAGCCTCGAAGAAGGGCAACTGGGAAAGAATCCGGCGCCCCGACCAGGACTAGAACCCAGTGTGCGGGCGCCGCAGGCAGAGGATTAGCCTAGTGAGCTGTGGCACTGGCCCAAGACCTAACTTTAAGACCTGAGACTATGAAGGTGCTAGAAGAAAATGTAGGGGAAATACCTCAATATACTGATGTGGGGGTGACTTCTGGGACAAGACCTGCAAAGCACAGGCAACAGAAGCAAACTAAAGAAATGAACTATATCAAACTCAGAGGCTTTTACACAGCAAAGGAAATGATTAATAATTGTTTTCCAACAAAATGGGAAAAAAATGTTTGCAAAACACCTGACAAAGGATCAATATCCTGAATATATCAGAAACTCAAAAAAAAAAAAAAAACTCAGCAACAAATAAATAACCTATCCAGTTGAGAAATGAGCAAAGGACTTCGACATTCTCAAAAGAAGAAATACAAATGTCCGATAAATATATGAAAAAATACTCAACATCATTAGCTATCAGGAAATCTACATCAAAACCACAATGAGATATCACCTCACCCCTGTCAGAATGGCTAAAATCCAAAAAACAGTAACGAATTCTGGTGAGGATGTGGAGAAAGGGGAACATTTATATACTGTTGGTGGGAGTATAAACTAATGCAGCTACTGAAAAATAGTGTGGAGATTTCTTTAAAAAGTAGAAACAGACTTGCCATATGATCCAGCAATCACACTACTAGGAATATAACCCCAAAACTTGAACACAATGTATCAAAGAGATACCTGCACCACCATGTTCCCAGTGGCTCTGTTCACAGCAGCCAAAATTTAGAGCCAACCAAGGTGTCACACATAATCAGATAAATGGATAAACAAAATGTACACTACAGATAGATTGATAGATGATAGACAGACAGACACACAATGGAATACTATTCAGCCATAAAACGATGATCCCAACTGCAAGACATCATGTTGAATGAAATAAGCCAGATCCAGTAAGATAAATACCGCACGTTCTCCTTTATATGTGGGAACTAAAATTTAAAAAAGAAGCAAAAATGAAAGAAAGGGCCAGCACTGCGGCTCAATAGGCTAATCCTCCGCCTTGCGGTGCCGGCACACCGGGTTCTAGTCCCAGTCAGGGCGCCGGATTCTGTCCCAGTTGCCCCTCTTCCAGTCCAGCTCTCTGCTGTGGCCCGGGAGTGCAGTGGAGGATGGCCCAAGTGCTTGGGCCCTGCACCCCATGGGAGACCAAGAGAAGCACCTGGCTCCTGCCATTGGATCAGTGCGGTGCACTGGCCGCAGCGCGCCAGTCGCGGCGGCCATTGGAGGGTGAACCAATGGCAAAAAGGAAGACCTTTCTCTCTGTCTCTCTCTCTCACTGTCCACTCTGCCTGTCAAATAAATAAATAAAAATAAAAATAAAACCTTTAAAAAATGAAAGAAAGAAGAAAGAAATGTTTTATGTCAGTATGGCTAGAAACATAGTTCATAAAACTTTTATACTTTTGTCAAACCAATAGTTTGGAATGCTATACCTGTATAGTTTTAATGATCTGTGATTACTTTCAAATTTACTGTATATGGTGAAAAGGGTTTTTTAATCCATTTGATTATTATTTAGAGCCATTGTCTATAGTCCCACTAAACTAGGTCTTTCTGCCTTTTATGTGTTAAACTTCTTATTCAGTGAATTATTAAGCTTTTTTTACTCTAATGTAAATTTAAAATATGTTATCTCAAAAACAAAAAATAAAGAAAGGGAGCCGGAAGGAAGGTGGGAGGTAGAGAGAGGTAGGGACGGAGGGAGGGAAGAATTGGAATATCATTATGTTCTTAGAATTGTATCTACGAATGTCATTAAATCTGTTAAAAGACTAATTAAAAAATAAAACAAAGATTTTAAAAAGAAAATAAATAAATGTGATACAGAGTGGAAAGTAGAACATCAGTGGAAAACATGTGAAGACAAACCACAAAAACAACAAATCTTCTCCAAGAAGCTGCACTCCCTTACTCTTTGCAGTTATAATGTGATTATCAGTAAGGATTCTAGACGTAGAGAAACAGTACTTGTTAGGACATGTGAGATGTGCACTCAGTGATGCCTGTAAGTAATAGAGTGATTCCTAAATATTAGGTAAACATTCTACCTTGTTAAATAGTAGCAATCCTGTTAGGGCCATAACAGCATAGGCACAAAGTAAGGTATCTGAGCCAGACAAAAGAAAAAATATTGTACATTTGGCTTGTGTCTATATCTTTAAACTTTTTAGGAAACATGATTTCACTGTTTGTATAGTAATGACTGTAATAACTTCCTGACTGTCCCATGTATATTAGTTCAGGGAGCTATCTTCCAAGACTGGCAGCAGAAGCCTGAAACTGCAGAGGACTGACCACTGCATAGCTGCTGTTTCCTTTATGACGGGTCTTTAAGAAATTCCTGGAACATCTGTTTTCTGAAACAACTATATGTGGACTTCAAATCTTTTCTCTTTTTTTGCAGCAAAATAAACTTCTCATCTGATTCTATTTCTACAAAACTATTAAAATATCATCATACATGCATATCCACGCTGATCATGTATAAATGAGGCACAGTAAGAGATTAACAATAGTAACTAACAGTGCAATAGAACACTTACAGCAATATGTTATCATCAACATTATGTAAATGTGGTTTCTTTCACTCAAAATACCTTATTGCATTATAGATCTTGGCAACCTCAGCATAGTGATTGCTTTTGCTTTTTCATTTATGTTCAGAACGTTCACCTTCTCACTAAAAGGAAGCACACTGGGGCTTGTCTCTGACACGTTCCAATTGCCGGCATCAGTACTCTTGTGTGCTGAGTCTGTTGTGAAGTAAAATAACACTTACTTGACCACAAATATCATGGTACAATGACAGTCAAGAAAGTTGGCCGGCGCTGTGGCTCAACAGGCTAATCCTCCGCCTAGCGGCGCCGGCACACCGGGTTCTAGTCCCGGTCGGGGCACCGGATTCTGTCCCGGTTGCCCCTCTTCCAGGCCAGCTCTCTGCTGTGGCCCTGGAGTGCAGTGGAGGATGGCCCAAGTGCTTGGGCCCTGCACCCCATGGGAGACCAGGAGGAGCACCTGGCTCCTGCCTTTGGATCAGCGCGGTGCACTGGCCGCAGCGCACCTACCGCGGCGGCCATTAGAGGGTGAACCAACGGCAAAGGAAGACCTTTCTCCCTGTCTCTCTCTCTCACTGTCCACTCTGCCTGTCAAAAAAAAAAAAGAAAGTTACCAAGTGATTAATGGGCAGGCAGCATACACAGCACGAATACGCTGGCAGGGCAAGGCGGGCTTTCATTAAGCTACTCAGAACACCATGCAATCTCAATCTCATGAATTATTTATTTCTGGGATACTGCATTTAACATTTTTCAGACTGAAATTGACTGTGATGATTAAAATTATAGAAAAATAATAGATGAGGGAGACTACTATTTTCAAGTCCTAAAAATTGTTTTATCTATAAGTCAGTATCTTTTCTTTATGTGTTTCCTCATTTGAAGTTGTTTGCTTTGTGAACAATACTCTGGTTTATTGCTTAAGTCTGTTTATCTTAAAACACATTCTCTTAAATATATAATGGCTAACTCTACAATTACATCTGATCAATTATTTTTCATAGCTGGAACAGGAGCAGTGGGAATGGATTTAGAAAGGGGGGAAATGTGACTGACACAAATGAAATTTAGAGAAACAAGCCATAATTATCGGTGAAAAACGAACAGTTATCTATTCCTCATTATTTCATTTGAAATTCTGATACATATCATTCAAAGCTAATATTTTCTGTTATTTTCACTGTGAAGCAATAGTTATCTATCTAACAAAAATGCCAACAAATCTTAAAGACAGATTTACATAGTTTAAGGAAAAAATGTCTTAGATCTTATACAAAGATTACTCAGTTTTTTTCTAAACAATCAAAGATATTGATAAAGATAACATGAAGCACTAGAAAGTATTTACATAAACTAAAACCTAAGCCTAAGTATATTTTAAAAGTCATAACAGATTGGGGCTGGCTCTGTGGTGCAGCAGGTTAAAGCCCTGGCCTGAAGTGCCGGCATACCATATGGGTGCCGGTTCTAGTCCCGGCTACTCCTCTTGCAATCCAGCTCTCTGCTATGGCCTGGGAAAGCAGTAGAAGATGGCCCAAGTCCTGGGGCCCCTGCATCCACGTGGGAGACCTGGAAGAAGCTCCTGGCTTCAGATTGGCACAACTCCAGTCGTTGCGGCTATCTGGGGAGTGAACCCTTATTAGAAGACCTCTCTCTCTGTCTCTACCTCTCTCTGTAACTCTGTCTTTCAAATAAATAAAATCAATCTTTAAAAAAAAATAAAGTCATAACAGGTCAACTCTTTAAGTAAAGACACCCTTCAACTTGCAATGGAGTTTTGTCCCAAAAAACCTATCATAAGCAGAAAATACCCATGGTGAAAAATGCACTTATCACACCTAACCTACTGAGCACCACAATTTAGCAACATAATACTCTGCATGGTGTTGGTTGTTCACCCTTGGGATTGCATGGTTGACTGGGAGACACAGCTCCTGCTGTTGCCCAGCTTCTCAAGGTAGCATCAGGCCAAATATTACTAGCTTGGAAAAAGATAACAAGTCAAAATTTGAATTGTTTAAACTGAATGCATATCATGTCCTCATTATTATTAAGTTGAAAAATGCTAAGCCAAACCATCATAAGTTGGGCATTCTTTGTGTTCATCCAAATGGAAACTAGTGAGATAGGAGTCAAATATTTTTCTATAAGCATTACGATGTTATATCAGTCAGAGATTTACAGCAAGGAACCAGCATACATGATCCTGGGTGCTAGCTAGAAAGGATGGCTAGGGGAGCCTAAATCTGAAGGCTGGTATTGGGGGAACCGTTAGGAAGAGCTGACACTGTAGTTCACAGGTGGAATTTCCTTTTTCTCCGAGAAACCTCAGGTTTGCTCTTAAAGCCTTTCAACTACCTACATAAGGCCCACTTAGAATATTCAGACTACTGTCATTTAAGTAAATTCAACTGATCGTAGATGTGAATTCTATATACAGAAGTGCCCTCCCAGCAATAATGAGGTTAGAGTAATTTTGATACATGAAACTCATCATCACATACATTCGGTGAATGAAAGAGAAATCTGGAATAACAAGTCAACAACACATGAAGGAGCTCCACAGAATAATAAGGATGACCCTAGTGTTGGGGCCAGAGAAGAGTTTCCAAACACGCAATGTAACTCTGAATGAGGCAGATCCACCTTGAGTTTGAGAGAGAGTGAGGGTGGGGGGGTGGGGGGGAGGAAGGGAAAGAGATACCTTTGGGAAACTCACGAATCATATCTTTAGTGAAGGATTAACAACAGCTAGCACTGAGTAATTCCTCTCTATTTCTGTCCCTGTGCTAAGCTCACAACATCTTCCTGGGATTGGTTAACACTTATTTTTAGAGCTGAGGAAATTGAGGTTTAGAGAAGTCAAATCTTGTCTGGTAAACTAGCACATGTTGAGTACCTGTGGTGTGGGAGACACATTGTGAGGGCTTTCTCTTCCTCAATCCTCATCATATACCTTTGAATGTGGAATTTTTGCCTTTATTTTATATGTGAACATTTTGAGGGCCAGTACCCTGTATTGAATATCCATTACAAGGTGAATTCAAACATAGACTTCTCATTCAAAGCCCATATTTGTTCCACTATACGGGAAAGCACCAACAGTGAGTGTTCACTCAGATGACTCCTGATAGAGAAGGGTAAGATAATGACAGGAGGGTAAGAGATGGCGATACAAAACTAGATGGGAGAGCAGGTAGGTCACAGGGCAGGGTTTCAGCATTCCTGGATGATTACGGTAAATAGGCAAAGAAATAAGCAGCATGCTTTATGTACACTGAGGAGGGTTTGTATACTGATGGTAAAGCATGTATATTTGTGTCTGTCTCAAAGTTTTATGAGACATATATATATATATATGTATATATTATACCTATACATAATTACTCATATAGACAATTAAGTGTACAATAAGGTACTAATTAATATTATTGCATAACTAAAAGGATTTTAAGTAACTAAAATATGACAGGAACAACAATAATAATAGAGCAACAGTTACTTAAGCACATTGTCACAATATATAGATTTTTTGGTACTCATTCATAAAATGTACCTTAAATGTTTTTTACTATCAATGAAGAGTTGAAGTTTGTGAATATTTTTTTTTCATAAATCAGAACAGAGAAGACAAGGTTACACCTGTGATATCATTCTTTCTGGGTTTGGTCAGTCTGTATTCAATAAGGAAAACAGGCCCCTGTAACTATTTTAGGCATAAATGATTCAATAGAGAAACTAGGGTTTGTACAAATGAGGAAGGAACTAGATGTTCTGCTTGCATTGGATCAAAGAAACAATAAGTAGTGCTTTCAGTTCAGTGTGTTGGAATGCTGGAAAGTAAAACTTGTGAAAACTAAGATTTTGTCATGTCAGGTCATTTCACCTGCAAAGTGGGGTTGGTGGGCAGCTCCATCCCTGTTTGCCTCCCTGGAAGAATGGTTTCTCTTTACTCTTCCTTCCACATCTCTGTGAGTGCATCTCTGTGGCCAACTAACCTAGAACTAGTCAGGAAGGGGGCTCTAGGAAACAATTTGCAGGATTATAAGGGGAAAATTTCTGGGTGATAGCTCACTTAGGTTATGATCCATGTTCTTAAAAGGCAGAGAAAGTGTGAAATTAAAACTAAGACATCAAATTGAATATATGACAAAGTCAGTGTACTGTTATTTTTGTAGTTCAAGATTGTATTGTCTTTTTTCCACCAGAAACCTTTTAATTAAGATATACAAACTCCATGCATTTCATATATATAAACTTAGGAACAAAGTGATTCTTCCCAACCTACCCTCCCTCCCACCCACACTCCCACATTTCTTCCTCCTCTCTCTCCTATTCCTATTCTTATTTTTTACTAAGATCTATTTTCAATTAACTTTATACATGTAAGATTAACTCTACACCCAATACAGAGTTCAACAAATAATATGAAAAAGAAAAATAATCTGTTCCTCAACAGTCGAGACAAGAGCTGTTCAAAGTCATTGCATCTCAAAGTGTCAATTTCACTTCTACAGATTACCTATTAGTTACCGCAGATTTGGGAGAACATATGGTATTTGTCTTTTTGGGGACTGGCTTATTTCAGTAAGTATAATATTTTCCAGTTGTATCCATTTTGTTGCAAGTGACAGGATTTCATTTTTTTAAGGTTTTTATTTAATGAATACAAATTTCATATGTATAGCTTTTAGGAATATAGAGTTTCTTCCCCCCATTCCCACCCTCCTGCCCCCACTCCCATCCCACCTCCTACTCCTTCTCCCATTCCATTTTTCATTAAGATTCATTTTTAATTCACTTTATATACAGAAAACCTACTCTGAACTAAATAGAGATTTCCGCTGTTTACACCCACACAGACACACAAGAAATTATGGGATTTGTATATATGGAATACAATCATTTTTTTTTACCTCTGTGTAGTATTCCATAGTGTACAAATCCCATAATTTCTTTATACAGTCTTCAGCTGACATGCATCTGAGTTGATTCCATATCTTAGCTATTGTGAGCTGAGCTTCAATAAACATGGGGTACAGATAACTTCAAGATTGTATTTTTTTTTAATTTTTTTTCTTTTCTTCTTTTTTTTTTTTTTGACAGGCAGAGTGGATAGTGAGAGACAGAGAGAAAGGTCTTCCTTTTTGCCGTTCACCCTCCAATGGCCGCTGCGTCCAGTGCATTGTGCTGATCCGAAGCTAGGAGCCAGGTGCTTCTCCTGGTCTCCCATGTGGGTGCAGGGCCCAAGCATTTGGGCCATCCTCCACTGCCTTCTCGGGCCACAGCAGAGAGCTGGCCTTGGAAGAGGGGCAACCGGGACAGAATCCGGTGCCCCAACCGGGACTAGAACGCCGTGTGCTGGCACCGGAAGGTGGAGGATTAGCCTATTAAGCCACAGCGCCGGCCAAGATTGTATTTTCAATAAAGATGTGAATTAACATTAAAAACAAAGACATGAAAAATTACATATGGGAGTGGATCATCTAAATAAATGTGTAACAATAAAAGAAACAAAAATGTTTGAGACATTCTTGACAAGACGTTTGCCCAGTGGGGCCCATGACTGCTGAAGGCAAATGTAAAGCCATTTTTAAATAGAGTGATAATCTCTGGTAATAGAGTGGAGTCATTTTTTTCCTTTTAACTTTTCTGTGCTGGTGAAGTCACTATTTTTACTTTAATTTTTTGTGCTGGATATCATGGTGAGAGGAAACGAAGGAGAACAGCTCTGTCATGACCTCTTCCAACAATTGGTGTCCATCTCAGGAGAAAAATAAGAAAAGCAAGGTCTTGATCCTCTGCAGCAGGATAGCATGCTGGTATCCTGGAAGTCCTGCCTGGGTAATAGCCCTTGCTACGTTGACATAAGCAAAGTTGCTTTTCCGCCACTGCTCCAATGAGACACTGAAAACCTGACAAATTCTCTTATTTATTAAACTAATGTCGTGAAGTAAATCATTGAAAAACAGCATGATAAATTCACGTCATGTTTCCCTACAGATGAAAAATTATGACCTTTTATGAGATAATATTAACTATTGAAGTGACTTATCATGTGCATTATTATTATTAAATATTTAATGAAGGCCAACAGAGTGCTTATATATTAAATACCATCCTGAGCAAAGAGTTGTGAGTTTTTATATGTGTTTGTGTGTGTGTTTATATATGTGACCCCCCACCAACTCCACTTTGTAGGTCAAGTGACCAGATATGACATAATCTTAGATTTTACAAGAAACTCATATATATATATATATATATATATATATATATATATATATATGATATCTAAGATATCTAAGATATCTATCCATATATCTATAATATGTCTTGATAGATAGATATATAGATATAGATAAAAGCTTGGAATACTATAATGTAGGCCATATGCCACATGGGAGAGTGAATTAGATCATGGAAAGGGCAGAGGAATACTATTAATCATACTGGCTTATAAACTTCATTTCTACCAACTGAAGTTTCATCTATCTTGCTACATTAACATTTATATTACACTTCACTGCTTATGTGGGACTTATTGAAAATTATGACTGCTTGGAAAATAGTTAAGCTTTCATTGTCCAAGTGAATCACCCTAAAATGGAACTTTCTTTCTCTGATATGTGAAATACTCAGTATCTATCAGGATTTATGAGTTGTTGGTGCTAAGAAATCTATGTTAGGGAGGGAGAGTGACTACATTAGACACCATATTTGTCAAAAAGAAAATATTGTAAGGTAAAAAAATTCTAAAGATAAATGAATAAACTGTGCCTATAGCTGTACTAAATACTTTCTCAGTTGATTTACCCAAAGGATAGTTTATTCTATCTGAGAAACACCATATTGAAGATAATGATCATAGTTTTGAATACTGAAAATCAGCTATTGCAAAGAGAAATATGATGGGGAGAAATGGATTTAAAAATGACGATAAAGATAATTGGAAATGAAAAAAAAAACAACCTGGTGTTAAATTGGAAATGGCATAGAAAATTAATTAATTTTTTAAAAAAATATATTATGTAGGATCTCTGTCTTTAATGTGCTGTACACTGTTAGTTAATGCTATAACTAGTACTCCAACAGTATTTTTTTCACTTTGTGTTGCTACATGGGGGCAAACTGTTGAAATCTTTACCTAATATATACTAAACTGATCTTCTGTATATAAAGAGAATTGAAAATGAATCATGATGTGATTGGAAGGGGAGAGGGAGCGGGAAAGGGGAGGGTTGTGGGTGGGAGGGAAGTTATGGGGGGGGGAAGCCATTGTAACCCATAAGCTGTACTTTGGAAATTTATATTCATTAAATAAAAGTTTAATAAATGAAAAGAAAAAAAATAAAAATAAATAAAAATAAAAATGACTATAAAAAGTCACCAAAAAGCTCTTTACAAGTGAAAAAGCAGCCATTCAACAGCTGCTTTTATTGCTATTCCATAAGAAGGTTCATTTGTAGTAACCAAGTCTCAGTTCATTAGTTCTGATGTTTAACTTTTAAAAGATCTTAGACATGAAGCTAATCTGCAATGAGAATGGCTGAATTTCTATAATTTAAGGTACAGATGAGATAAACATTCTTAGGCTCAGGTGCTTGTAAATTTTTTATAGTACAACAATTTCTCCAGGTACTAATTGATTCACTAGACATTTCTATTGCTCCAACAGCTGGGTCTAGATATAATCAAGAAGAGAAACTGTGGCACCCAGAAATAAACAAAAGTTAATAGAACTTTTGCTGGACCACAAAGAGTAATTTCAGAGTTCGGTTAAGGGTTCAATTTCACACTTGAGAACTTTCTGGTCTATCCTCCTTTTTCCTGATCTGTTCCACTCGCACTTCAAGGAAGGCTGGATAAAAACTGAGTTGAGCCAACAGGAGCAAAGTCTTTCAGGTAAGAAATACAGCTCCCAGAGAAGACTAATGTGAACTATATACAAGCATAAACCAGCAGCTTACAGGGGACATCACATTTCATTGCTGCTTTCTGTTTACTGCAAAATATATTGAAAATCATGCTACAGGGTGGGATGAGAGGTATATTCCATGAATGGAATGTTATAATTCCATTATTGGATACGATGGCTTTAAGGAACTAACTGAATGTTTTAGGATGACTATTATATTTTCTTACTGTGTTGCTAAACAGGGTCCAGTCGTTCTTCAGGAGGTAAATTCTAATTGTTTGAGCTGTTCTTTTATGTCTTTTCTGGCCACAAAGAAACTTTGAAGAAACCAAGGCATTTTGTTCGCTTTATTTTCAGAAAAATCCAATTAAAATTTATTGGTACCTTAATGTGTTGTCTAATGTGCAGTGATGCTATAACTAGTACTGAAACAGTATTTTTACACTTTGTGTTTCTGTGTGGGTACAAACTGATGAGATCTTTACTAATTATATACTGAATCGATATTCTGTATATAAAGATAATTGGAAATGAAAAAAAAAAACCTGGTGTTAAATTGGAAATGGCATAGAAAATTAATTAATTTTTTAAAAAAATATATTATGTAGGATCTCTGTCTTTAATGTGCTGTACACTGTTAGTTAATGCTATAACTAGTACTCCAACAGTATTTTTTTCACTTTGTGTTGCTATATGGGGGCAAACTGTTGAAATCGTTACCTAATATATACTAAACTGATCTTCTGTATATAAAGAGAATTGAAAATGAAAAAAAAATTTATTGGTACCCATGTATTGTTATTCTTTTCCAATTTTTTTATTAAAATAGAGAATAGATTTCATGTATTTCATGGGTACAATTCTAACAAGATAATCACAATTCCTCTTCCCTGTTTCCCTTCCCTAAGCCCCCACTCTCCTTCCTTTTTCCTTAAATTTTGACAAAACCTAATTTCAGTCTACTCTATAATCACAGGCTTAATGCAATACTAGCCAAAATACTCAACAATTAAAAAGTATAAAGACCACAGTTCCCCAGGAGTGCAAATAAGCATTAAAACAACAATCAAATCACAAGATGTCCATTTCATTCCTATATTTTTGTATTCTATATTAACTACTACATACAAGAGAAAACATGATATTTGTGTTTTGGGGACTGCATTGTTTTAATGAGCATAGTAGTATGCAGTTATCCAATTTTTTGCAAAATACAGAATTTCATTCTTTTCATGGTTGAGTAGTATCCCATAGTGTAAATATACCTTTTTCTTTACTTAGTCATCAGTTGATGGATATATGGGTTGATTCCATGTCTTGGCTATTGTGATTGAGCTCCAATCAACAAGAGTACAAATAACTCTTTCAAATTTTGTTTGGGCAGATTTGCAGGAGTGCGATGCCTGGGTCATATGGTAGATCTGTTTTCAGATGTCTGAGTTCTCTCCACATTGTATTCCATGATGACTTATTTTTTAATCTAATGGTTTGATGAGTACCTCTCTCTCTCTTTCCACACCCCCACCCCAAGCAGGTATTTTTCTCCCTATTCTTTCATTTTATAACTTCCCTTTATTTTTGGCTCATTTCAAAATTTTCTGCTGTAAAAAAAAAAAACAGGGATTTTTAGGAAGCATATTTGATTAGTGTGTTTCACGAATTATTATATATTTAAAGTGTGTTTTTGTTGTCTTAATTCATGAATTTACTATAATGACTGGAGTCTCGACTGGATACAGAAGTTATTTAATCAAACTTTTTTTCTCTTCCCAAATATGTACACACTATTCCATTTACTCTGCCATCTAATACGCCAAGAATATTTTAACTTTCCTGCCTTCAAATATGACATATTTCTTCTTTGCCAATTCTTACAAACTTATTTCTGTAAGAAAGTATTTAAATAAAAAGATCATCAAGTTTTAAATAAATATTGATTTCCTTTTGTAAAAAGAACTGAAATGGAAAACATCATGACATTCAAAACAGATCAAATGAACCAAATATTGATATGACACCTACTAACCTCTAATTGCTTTATTATCATTTAATTGTTTTACTATCAGCTCATTCAAACTCATAGACTGAAAGAGAAGACCTGTATTGTACAAAGAGCAACAGAGCACAGCTCATATATTCTGAAGATATGACAACAAACTCTCCAGCAACCTTCCCAGACAATAAATTTTAACCATTCTCTGCTGACTTTGCTTATTATCTTCTGTCCTACAATTATCTTCAATTAATCTGGTGCGTAAAGCCCAATAAGTACCTTTTCCTAATCTTTTACAGTTGAAGTGTCAAGGTGTTGCCCTCCCTTGCTTAGCTACTTAAGAGACCTTAGTCTTGTGTGATCAATGAATATTCTTTTTTTTTTTTTTTTTTTGACAGGCAGAGTGGACAGTGAGAGAGAGAGACAGAGAGAAAGGTCTTCCTTTTGCCGTTGGTTCACCCTCCAATGGCCGCCACGGTAGGCGCGCTGCGGCCGGCGCACCGCGCTGTTCCGTTGGCAGGAGCCAGGTGCTTCTCCTGGTCTCCCATGGGGTGCAGGGCCCAAGCACTCGGGCCATCCTCCACTGCACTCCCTGGCCACAGCAGAGAGCTGGCCTGGAAGAGGGGCAACCGGGACAGGATCGGTGCCCCGACCGGGACTAGAACCCGATGTGCCGGCGCCGCAAGGCGGAGGATTAGCCTATTGAGCCACGGCGCCGGCGATCAATGAATATTCTTTGTGGTGTTTGGATGGAGGCTTCAACATAAATTATCTCAATGATAGAGTTTACCCTTTGTATCTGAAGATCCATGCTTTTGCAATTTCAGTAAATCGCTGCTTGGTTACATTTTTCAATATTTTTATTTCACTTTCTTCTGTTTTCCTCAGAGGGCACACCAATTACACTTCTGAATTGGGTATTATTGTCTTGACTACTGGCATCTTCTCATTCCTTGCTCTTATTTCTTGGCCTGGATTTTCACAAGAAACTTGGTTTTATGCTATATTGATTCTGTTCTTTAATTTCTCTACATTATTGACTATAAAACACTCTTCAATGTCTTAGAGAAACTTTTTCCAAGTGTGTGTTTTGACTATTTATTGCATCCTATATTCTTTCTACTTTGTGGTAGCAGTTTTGTTCATAGATAGCTTTTTTATATTTATTATTATTTTGTTAACAGCTTGAGTCCTACATGAGTGTCCTACTTGTTCCAAAATAATGTGGATGGGAATTCTTTGACTATGTTTCTTCTTTATTAGATTTTTTTATAATTTTTTTTCCTTAAAATTGAGGTTAAAATTTCAATATTGAATTTCTCTATTCCCTGTTAGGATTTTGGATGCTTGAAGAGAGGTGGGTGGAAGTTGAGGCCACATTACCATTTGTCTTGAAAGTTTGTACATGTGTTTTTCCCTCTAAATCTCTTTAAACTCCTACTTCTTATAAATTGGCAGTATGTTCCATTTTCCAATGGATATGAGGTCCTTCTTGGAATCTTATCCAGTTTTTATGCTTTAAATACAGTGGTTAAAAATGAACAGAAACCAAATGAAAAGTTTAAACACACAGATTTTTTTTTTTTGGTAAGTTAATACATTTTACTCTTCTCTAATTAGAAAGCTGGTTCTGGGATTTTGTCTCAGGTTGACTGCTTCTCGTAAGCTTTACTTGCAGTAGAAGATTAGATGCTGGGAACCCACATCAATGAAGACATCATTGACTGTTCTGTTTTTTCTTCAGACATGGCTCTGGCCTATTTGGCAATAGGGGAAGACACTGTGGATATAGTCTTTTCTATTTCCAACTCCATTGGCTTAAAGTTGAGGATCTTTGTAGATGATTCAAAAAAATCTTCTTTTTCCTTTTCTGTACCATAGTGTTCTCTTGATAGGACAAGATATAGTCCAATTAATAGCATCCTTCTAAACTTCTTTCTATATTGTTTTGTGTTTATCAGGTGTTCTGTGAGGTCTGTGGTTTGATACGGGAGCTTTCCACCTGTTTTGATGTAAATTAAGTTTTATTTTATTTTGTTATTGTTAGTGGTGTTTGGAAAGTAAAGTTGTTTAGACCTTTCCTAAAGATCTTGTTTACCTCTTTAATTTTAGGATCACATAGCTGATAGGCCTCCTATATATCATCTGACTCTAGTAAAACCACTTTAAACTACCCAATTTTCAAATATCCTCTTTTCATTCCACTATGTACAGCCTGAAATAAAAATATCCAAGGATCAAGGTGACAACATGTCATAGTGGACATCATAAGAGTTATAGCAGTGCTTCCAAACCATAATGCCACTGAAAGTGTGTAGTCACGTATGTAAGATTCACAATCTTAAAATGTTCTTTTCCTTCTTATGCTTACATAGACATCAACTTCTTTTCCATTGTGTGTTTGTATTTATATTGCTTTAGCCACACATGCCTTGTGATTCTATGCACTATTCTCCCCTCTTAGAAACCTAAGAAAATTAAAAAAGAAGACCAAAATCAATAAAATCAGAGATGAAAAAGGAAATGTAAGAACAAATACCACAGAAATAAAAAGAATCATCAAGAATTACTATAAAGAGCTATATGCCAACAAATTAGGAAACCTAGAAGAAATAGACAGATTCCTGGAAACATATAAACTACCTTATTTAAGCCATGAAGGTATAGGAAGCTCAAACAGACCCATAACCTAGATGGAAACTGAATCCGTAATAAGAACTCTCCCAATAAAAAAAAAAGCCCAGGAGTGGATGCTGAATTCTACCAGACATCTAAAAAGAATTAATTCCAATTGTACTCAAGCTATTAAAGCAACTGAAAGGCAGGGAAGCTTCCCAAACTCTTTCTGTGAAGCCAGAATGATCTTATTTCCTAAACCAGAAAAAGATAAAACAGAGAAAGGGAATTATAGACCAATATCCCTGATTAAGAAAGAAGGAAAAATCTTCAACAAAATATTAGCTAATTGAATCCAACAACACATCAGAAAGATCATTCACCCGAATCAAGAGGGATTTATCCTTGGTATGCAGGGATGGTTCAAAATTCACAAATCAATAAATGTGATACACCATTTTAACAAACTGAAGAACAAAAACCCTATGATTTATCTCAATAGAGGCACACAAAGCATTCGATAAAATAGAACATCTTTTCATGATGAAAACCTTAAGCAAATTGGGTATAGAGGGAACATTCCTCAACACAATCAAGGCAATTTGTAACAACCCACAACCAGCATCTTATTGAATGGAGAAAACTTGGAAGCATTTCCACTAAGATCTAGAACCAGATAAAGATACCCACTCTCACCATTGTTATTCAGTATAGTCTTTAGTCTTGGAAGTTTTAGCCAGGACCATTAGGCAAGAAAAAGAAATCAAAGGTATACAAATTAGAAAGGAGGGATCAAACAATCTTTATTTTAGATGAAATGATTCTAAATATAGGGGACCCAAAAGACTCCACTGAGACTATTGGAACTCATAAAAGAGTTTGGTAAAGTGGCAGGATATAAAATTAATACACAAAAATCAAAAGCCTTTATGTGCACAGACAATACCAAGGCAGAGAAAGAACTTCCAACATCAATCCCATTCATAATAGCTACAAAAATTAAATACCTTGGAATAAACTTAAGCAAGGTTGTCAATGATCTCTATGATCAAAATTACAAAACTTTAAAGAAAGAAAGAAAGAAGACATACAAAAATGGAAAAATCTTCCATATTCATGGATGGGAAGAAAAAATATTACACCAATATCCCTACTGCCAAAAGCAGTTTACAGATTCAATGTGATCACAATCAAAATACCAACAACAGTCTTCTCAGATCTAGAAAAAAAAAAAACACTGAAATTCATATGGAAATATAAGAGACCTCAAATAGCTAAAGCAATCTTATACAACAAAAACAAAGCCAGAGACATCACAATACCAGATTTCAAGACATACTACAGGGCAGTTACAAACAAAATAGCCTAGAACTAACAAAACCTACCATATCACCCAGCCATCCCACTCCTGGGAATTTACCCAGATGAAATGAAATAAGAATATGAAAGAGATATCTCTACCCCCATGTGCATTCCAGCTCAATTCATATTAGCTAAGATATGAAATCAATCCAGATGTCCACCAACTGTTGTTTTGATAAAGAAATTATGTGTATATACACTATGGTATACTCTACAGCAGTAAAAAAAAAAAAAAAAAAAAAAGAACTCCTGTCATTTGCAACAAAATGGATGCAACTGGAAAGCATTATACTTACTAAAATAAGCCAGTCCCCAAAAAGCAAATACCAATTTTTTCTACTGGTCTATGTTAACTAATAGAGTTCCTAAAAGGTACTTTATAGGAATGAAATTAACATTTTGAGATTGCTGATTTTTAACAGCCCTTGTCTCAACTGTTCAGGAGCAGTTTTTATCTTCATATTATAGTTTGTTGAACTATTTACTTAATGTAGAATTAATCTTATCAGTATAAAGTTAGCTAAAAATAAATCATTGTAAAAATAAGAATGGGAATAGGAGAGGGAGGAGCAAGAAGTGTAAGAGTATGGGTAGGAGATAGGGTAGGATGGAAAGTATTGTTTTGTTCCTGAATCTGTATATAGGAAATACAAGAAATTTGTATACCTTCAATAAAATTTTAAAAAGTAAAAGAATTAAAATAAAAAATGAGTGTATTAGCAGTGAGGGCAAAAAAGCAGTGCACTTAAATGGAAAATACATTGATAGTAGGCCCTATAGGATTATGATAGAAAAGTAAAAGATAGAGATGACTAAAATAATACAGAGTAAGATAAGTTTTAAGTCTTCATGGAATCAATCAGTCATTAAGCAGATACATATGGGAAAATAGCTTAAGTCACCTTTATCTTATTCTTTTATTGTCCCATATGGAAGTTTCCATATTTCCATGTCCTGTTTTCAATAGACAGATTTTTAGTAAGAAGAAATTGTAATTTTACATTTCATAGTGTTTAGACAGAGGTCACATAGAAGGAATACTAATAATACCCAGAGAAAACTCAGACATAGTGACTAGATTGAGGTATAGTATATGCTACATAAATTAAATAAAAACACAAGAAAATCTATAACTTTTTTATAGAAATTTCTCCCACATGAACAAATGGTAAGGTTGTTGGCCCTGGAAATAATATATATGAAAGAAAAACAACCTGTTTCATTATATTTAATATTTTTTCTCAATGAATACCTTTCCCAAGCTGTGTGTGGGTGGCTGGGGGGGTATTTGTGTGTGTGGATGGTGGGTATGCGTGTTTAGCATGTTGATAATATGGAGAGTTTCAGTAATGCCCTATTATCTATACTTTGCATTAACTAGTTAGAATCATATGAGAAAAATAACCTGATTTCTAAAGGTCAGATATGGGTCCAATAATAATATATGGTATGCACATCTACTTACTAAAAAAATTAATAGTAATAAATTTAATATCTTTAGTGCTAATTATATACCCAGAAGTAAATAAAGCTGCTTAATTCCATGATCAATCATTTGATACATCTGGAGCACTACTATCGCCAGTAAATGGATGAGGGGACTAAGAGGAGTATCAGTCAGCACCTCAGGGAGATCAGCTGGCAGGTGTAGAGACACTGTGTAAGAATGGTGTTCATGCTTGGTGGATGGGGCAACTGATGATATGGGAAACTGTGGAAAGCACTCAACAGTAGAACTGAAAATTGAACCCAAATCACTTTTATCTCACTTATTATGAAGCACTTGGCAATACTATCTTCAGTATACTTCTTTTGAGAAGAAATACTTATTAATGTGCCAACCATAATTTAAAGATGCCTTTTACAGAGATGCCTTTGTGTATGATCTCAGAAATATTAAGTCAATTATAACCACTTTTTCTATAATGTACTATACATTTTTAGCATCAAGCTTAAAATCATCTACTAGATGCAAATTTCCTCACTTATGTCATACTAATTCAGCACCTTTGGTTCTTAAGAAAAAAGATGACAACGAACTGTGACTACTTGGTTTCTTTTTTTTTTTTTTTTTTTTGACAGGCAGACTGGACAGAGAGAGAGAGAGGGAGACAGAGAGAAAGGTCTTCCTCTCTGTCTCTCTCTCTCTCACACTATCCACTCTGCCTGTCAAAAAAAGAAAGAAAGAAAGAAAGAGAGAGAGAGAGAGGAAGGAAGGATGGAAGGAAGAGAAAGAAAGAAAGAAAGAAAGAAAGAAAGAAAGAAAGAAAGAAAGAAAGAAAGAAAAGAAAAGAAAAGAAAAGAAAAGAAAAGAAAAGAAAAGAAAAGAAAAGAAAAGAAAAGAAGAGAAAGTGGCTGCTAAGTTTTTCCTAGTGGCAAGTTCTAGGAAATAAGAAAAAAATCACTTCATATTTCTTGGGCCAAATATCCCGTCTACAAGTCTCCAGTGTTTTTAGCAGTACTGTCATGGCTGTGCTAGGGAACACATGTGAGCTCTGCTGATATATACAAATGTTCATGGGTCTTATTGATCCTCCCCTTCCCTTCAAATTTGTGTCTTAATATCTGTCTCTTTGATTTCTCTAACTTCCAGAAAAAAACTTAACTTACAACTCAGATTTCTCCCTTCTAGAAGGTAATCCAGGCCAATAAATATAGTCAGTGACGTCACACAGTGAACATTGTGCAAATATTTAATTTTTAGTCACAAAATAAATTTCCACATATCCAAAATGTGAAGATTTAACATGCTCAACTAGCTTTTAGGGTTACTGTGAAAATTCATTAATGGAGAGCCTTGAGGAAAGTGTTTATAATTCACTTGAAAGGGATAATTACAATGAAAGGCACATTTAGCAGGCATGTAGAATGTGTTTTAATTTCTTTTGGTTATAAAGCTCATCACTGTACATAAAAATCCAGCCTTTTCATGAATGGGTAAGCCAGTTAGAAGAACTCTTGGTAGTCAGTTCTGCAAGATGTTATAATCAGTAATTAATTTTATAATAACTGGTTCACACATATAAAATAGTCCATTTGCATAAAAAATTACTGCTTAAATGACAAATCAATTATTTCACACAAAGTCAATTATTATACACTTGTTTAAAATGGAATATCATAATTAAAATTTGAGTAATTTGCTGTTTTTCCTATTGCAACATAGTACAGTAATTAGTATTCTAGCTCTGTGAGATTAAATCTCTCTATAAAGTCATTAAAATAAAAATCCCTAAATGTAATGCATACTAAATGTATGATAATTGTAATGTTTCAAAGAAAGTTTTTTTTTTAACATAAATGATCATTGAGGCTGCATCTCCTTTCTAAATCTTATGACAAGCCCACATGGCTTTTGGTTAGAACTCATTTTCTCTAAAACAGAGGAGGGGCAACACTGAGAATTCAAATCTGGAGAGCAAATATCTTCCTGATCAAATTAAACTCACCTATACAAAGAAACGACATGCAATTCTTGAAACACACATCAGAATGGGGTATATTGATAAGTTTTCTAACCAGAACATGGGAGTCAGAAAAGATAAGCAATTTTTTTTTTTTCCGGACAGGCAGAGTGGACAGTGAGAGAGAGAGACAGAGAGAAAGGTCTTCCTTTATCATTGGTTTACCTTCCAATGGCCGCTGTGGCCAGTGTACCGTGCTGACCCGAAGCCAGGAGCCAGGTGCTTCCTCCTGGTCTCCCATGCGGGTGCAGGGCCCAAGCACTTGGGCCATCCTCCACTGCCTTCCCCGGCCACATCAGAGAGCTGGCCTGGAAGAGGGGCAACCGGGACAGATTCCGGCGTCCCAACCGGGACTAGAACCTGTTGTGCCGGCACCGCAAGGTGGAGGATTAGCCTATTGAGCTGCAGCGCCAGCCTAGATAAGCAATTAATTTAATTCTGCAGATATACACTGCCATGAAAAACATTTATGAGGGTGGCAAACTTGTCATGGTTTTGTTAGAGTCCATAAACAGCTATTAAAGGAGCTTTCATTCAGAGAGACCCCTCAGACCCCATGGTTATTTGGATCAGGCAAGGCACAGGTACTCAATTTCATCCAGAATCGACACCCTTGGATTAATGTAGTAGCCTCCTAATTTCCTAACGAAAACATCTTAACCCTCTTAGGTAGCTCAACAAAACTACCACCATCTGCTCAGTCCCTCTGACAGCTCTCATCACAACACAGGTTGGTATCTTGGCCATGACCTATCAGATCCTACATGGCCCAGTCTATCACTTGCCTGACTGTCTCCTGCACCCAACCTCCCTTAACTCCTTACTTAAGCCTCTGGGCCTTCTCATCTGTGTATTCCTCAGTCTCTACAGAACTCTGAGGTTCTTCCACCTGCTTCTACACCACCAATTTCCTCACCTTTTCAGTCTCTTCCCAAACTCCGTCTTCAACTGTAAGGCCTCCCCTTACATACCATCACCATTCTATTTTTTTCTCCTTCTGAAATATCACTTCATCACTTGTTTAGTGTATTTTTCCACCTTTATTTTCCCACAAGAATATGAACTCCACTAGTGTAAGGACTATTTTATTCATCATTGTATCTCTAGCACCCAGGACAGTGTCTGGCATTTTTTGGCACTCAGTAATATTTTATTGAGAGAATAAAAGAATGAATATCTTTCTAATCATACACCCCGATTTAACTCCACTTCCAGTGTGCCTGTCTTGACTCCTTTAATAGTCAGCATGAATCAATAACTTCCAGAAATGCCACCATTCCTCATTTATGTATTCATTTATTTGACAGAATACTGTTTATTACCTGCAATGTGTCAAGACTTTTATAAGTACTGGAAATATACTAGTAAACACAACAGTCAAATTTACACCCTGAAATATATATTACAGTGGAGAAAATAGGCAATAAATAAATAAAGAATATACAGCATAATATGTAAGAGCTGTGAAGAAAAATGAACCATGGCCAGGGCTGGCACAGTTCCCAGGGGCACTCTTGCCCATGTCAGGAGGGGAAGGCCTTTCTGAAGAAGATGCACTTGAGCAGAGTCCTGAGTGAAGTGTGAGAGTGATACAGGGAAGAGCTGACCGAGGAAATTTATGGGATGTGCCAAGTGGGGAGTGGGGTTAGCATACTGGAGGAAAGCAGGCCAGGATGATAGCAGCAGAAGCCCAGGATGGGGGTGAGAACAGAGTGGTAGCCAATGATGTTAGAGAAATGGCCAGGGGCACACTGTCTAAGGTAATTGGGTGCTGGGAAGCTATTGGAAAGTCTTCAGCAGGATAGTGACTATATTTAACTTATATTTTACAAAAAGGATTGCCCTGACTGAGGTCTAGAAAACAGGCTGAGGGGGGCACGTGTAGAAGCTGGGAGAGCACAGAGCCTTCCAAGGGACAATTCATCTCAGCAGTCATAAGGGGATGCTAAGAGCTCCTTGGTGATATTTGTGAGCTGAGACATAAAGCCCAGGTGACCACTCATTCAGGTAAATGTGGGAGCAGAACAACATGGGGATGTGGTCCACTTGGCCTCAACATCACAGTCATTGAGGAATTTCAACAGAGAAACTCAACACTCATTATACCCAGGACATTGCCTTCCTAGTATCAAAAATGAAAAAGAAAAAAATGTCTGCAAGAAATGCAGTATTTTTAAATCCTTCAATGGTAAAGAAAAAAACAAAACCGAATCAGCAGAAATAACACAAGAAATTAACTACTCAGGCCCACCCATTCCCCTGGGAAATATGTGCCCAGATTGGCCCCATTAGTCATTTATGATCACATAAATAAGATATTTATGGAGGAAGTCACCCTTAACCCCAAAGGAACAGTTAAATAAGTAACAGCTTTGGTCACTGCAGAAATCCATTTTCTTTCATTGTCCTAATGCACAGGTTTCTTTTTTCTCTCTACTATGTTGTCTGTTAAATATAAATGGTGATACCCTGCTTCCGTCATACTAATTTCTTCCATCATACTAATTTCTTCCATTACAGTTCAACACCTGGTCAATTAAATCTACTTCATTTACCTACGTGTGGCATAAGTTGAATGACTGTGATCTTTAGAGGAACTGATGAGCTAATGAAATTCAAAAGTCCATGGGCACATACCATGACTGCCAAAAAGAGGAGCTTTGTTTTGGCCCACACTATGATTTGAAGCCTCCACCTAACAGAAATTCCATGTCATACTCCATCTCCAAGTACTCACAACTGTTTCCAGAAGAGCTGTTCTCATGCGGCTTGAATGCTTATGTTGGTTACAGGTTCATTCTCTTCGTGGAAACTCATTCCATGTGGATTGGGGGAGGGGAGCAGGGGCAGACTGTATAGCACAGCAATTACAAGCTCAGGCTCTGGGTTCAGATCGCTTGGATTTGAACTCAAGTTTTGCTGCTCTCTAACTACATACCTGCACTAATTGCTCAATCTCTGCATGCCTCAATTTTTCCTCATTTGTAAAACAGGAAAAATACTACCTCCCTACCTTACAGTAATTACCCCCTCAGAGTCAGTTTGTAAGGAATAAGTGAGATTTCTGTACATCATTTAGAGCCATGAGTGATGCTTGATTATTGATTGGCAAGTGTTATTGGTCACTGTTAGTAGGTTTCAGGCAGGGAGTTGCTTTCAGCTTAACCCTGCTCCTGCTCCCGCTGAAAGCACCCATTTTGAGAAGTAAATCCTATTTTCAAGTGTTCCCAAAGCTAACTTTCTTTAATACTGAATTCTGGGCAGAAGCAGGAAGGTTAGCTCTTGACCAAGCCTGGCCTCCTGAGCTCCAAACAGAATTCACGGGCCCACCAAATTCCTAAGCTTCTGGCCACTGATGACACTTGATAGTCTCTGATCATCTCTCCTCCATTTACGGAGTCAAATCCAGAGCTTGTTCCTTGATGTGGAAAGACCTCAGACCATCCCATTCATTTTCCTAATGGTTCTGACTTCCAGCCAAGGCCTTCTCCCTTTCCTTAGTTACCAAACACTCCTATTTACATTATATATCATTAGAACATGTGAAAGGAAGGTGGGACATGAGTATTTTCTATACATCAATGTCTGCATCTAATTCAGCCTGCCAAACATGCCTTATTTTGTATGTTGGAGTTTTATCTACCTGATGGAATCAGATTTAGATGGTTCAGGGTTACCTGGTTTAAAAGGTGTGAAGTATTAGAGAAGTATATTTCAAAATGTAGAGGCCAAAGTATATAGCTCAAATGCAGTAAGAACTTTATTTCTTACTCGTGTTAACAGTCCAAGGCTGGTGAGTGTAACTATTGGGCAGCCACCTCCACTCAACAACACATGCAGTGACCCAGACTGCTTCCTCTCAAGGCTGCGGACCTTATTGTCATCTGAATCTAGCACTTCAAAGAGAAAAGGAAGCCTGGAGATGGCATGGCTGCTTCCCTCAGCACAGGCAGCTGCATCTTTTCACTTACAATTTGTGGTGCCTTAGTCCCATGATCGCGTGATCGCATCTACCTTCAATGACCGTCAAAGGCACTCATCAATGAGGATGCCACATTCCAGCTGTCTGTGAATACTGTGGAAGTGAAACCTCCTTGAGAGGGCAGCTGGCCATAGTCACACATACAGCCAACAGTGAAATGTTTTTATCACTTTCAAATAACCAGCATATGTCAACACTTCATTCAACCTCACAGCCCGTTCACTCCAAATCCAAATTAAAGTTGGGTGGTGAATAAATATCGGGCACAATTAAGTGGCTTTCCAAAAAGGTATCATTTTAATCATTATATTTATTCATCCTGCCATATTTTCTGCAAGGAATTATGGCTTAAATATTTGCTGACAAATATTTTAATTAAATATTTGTTTATGTATTTTCAGTTTGAAAGGTGGAGAGACAGAGTCAGAGATCCTTCCATCTGCCGTGTTATTCCCCAAACACCTCGCAAAAGTCAGGGCTAGGTCAGGCTGAAGTCAGGATCCTGGAATTCGATCTGAGTCTCCCTCATGGGACCCAAGTATTTGAGGCCTTACCTGCTGCCTCCTGGGGGTGCAAGAGCAGGAAGCTGCATCAGAATAGGAGTATCTGGAACCTGAACCAGGTACCCTGATAGGGAAGCAGATGTCCTAAGTGGTGACATAACCACTGTGCCAAATGCCCCACCCACTGATACTTTTTAAATCAAAACTTAAAGGTATTAACAGAGCAGGTGTTTAGCCTAGTGGTTAAGACATGGGTTAAGATACTTGTGTCCCACATCAGAGTGCCTGGGCTTGGATTACAGGAAGCTAGGTGGAAAGCAAAGGAGTCAGGACTTACCAGGCACTCTGATATGGAATGCATGCTTCCTAAGCACCATCTTTACTGCCGTACCAAATGCCTATTCCTGACAGAAATAAAGTCTTCATTATTCTAGAAATCCTGTATAGGAAAGGGTAATCCTGGCTGAAGAAGAGTAGAAGGAAAAGGTAGGACTGGAATGTACCTATCTTCATCTTTATTTTTCAGCCTTGTCCACCATCCAACCAAGGACCCACATTAAGTCACTGGCAAGTCTAGAAAAGGTGGTAAATATCTTGACTTCATGCACTTATTAGCAATATTTTAAACACTTTTTAACTTTAATAAGCTAATTCACTTCATTCTCATAGAGTTGCTGAAATTACTGGATGTTAATGTGCTAAACAAATATCCCTGGACTCGGGCAGCATCTTTTTCTACATTACTAATGCATTGCACAGAAGCTTTCCTAATATTGGTGCCACTGTGCAAACAGCACTGTCACTTAAAGCCACGATCACCTTTTGTAAACAAATGATTCAATTAATAGACTTCACCAGGGAATAGTACTTTTGACTTAAAGGTTGCCTTTCTCGGATTGCTTTATAAAACAGTCTTCACATTCCTGGAGCTTATGACCTATGCGCATTTCAGGATTTGCTAATGAACTGCTCAGCTGTTGAGCTGAATAAATTTAAAAGGCCATTTCTCTTTGCTCTTTTCACACCTTTTAATTGGGAGAACTATGTTTTGGTCTGATTCATACCACTTTTGTGTGTTAGAAGCTTGTGTGCATAAAAATTTGGTTGATATTCCACAGGTATTGGGGGTCATATTTTTTAACAGAGCAGCAGAGCTGCTTTAATTCTACAAGACAAGGATGAATAGATCATGAGTGACATGATGGATTGGCTTGAGAATTACATTTCAACCTAAGTGAGTTTTAACTCCCATAATGTGTCTGTCCATGTATCTAAAGCAATTATTTTCCAAGTAGAATGCACAAGGTGGCCCAAGGGGGTTAAGAGAGATTGTATTAGTCAAGACTCTTTCCTGGTCTGAGTGATAGAAACACTTCTCAAAAGGAATTCAGCAAGAATGGAATGTTCATGCTCATGTATGTGGAAGTCCAGGGTTGGGCTGTTTTCAAGCAAGGCTGGGCTATCATTGGGCATCTCAACAGGAAACAGCTGGCACACACATATTAGAATTATCAGGTCAGCTTATTTACACAAGGATTATTATGAAGTGTGAAAGCAGTGAATGAAAATGAGCTAGTCCAGCAACCCAAGGCTGGCAGAAGAGCTGTTATCACCCACAGGCCCAGTTATCTGAGAGGTGGAAGAGGTTACCAGAACCTGGAAGGACTCTTGACAGAAGCCAGCCCGAGACAATCCTCAAGAGGGACTCGGAGAATGAAACTCCTCAGCTCACTCCACTGGGACTCCCTAGTGCCCAATTCTACCTGGAAGCCAGAGAGGCACCTGATGTGGTCTTCACTGGTCAGACACCAGGGATGAGGGGCATATGAAGGAAGGGGAGGAGTGGTTCTAAAAACGCAACCACAGATCTAGATCTGATAACCTAGGGCTGGGGCTCTCTTTCTATCTTCATTACCCTTGATTATCCCTACCATTAGTCGTGCTCTCCTTTGCTCATGCAAGAGGACCACTAGCAGCTTTATGACTACTTCCTGTCAGCACAGTCAGCTCTGAGAGGGTTGCTTTTTCCCAAGAGTTGAACATAAGTTCCCAGATGGCCTCATATGTCATCCTTTGAACCAGTCACTGGAGGCAGGAAATGGAACACCCTGACAAGCCAGCTTTTGTAGCTGGGCTGAATCTAGCCATCTCCAAAACAAATGAATTCTGTTAGAGACAGCAGAACCGACAAAGGGGAATGCAGGGTGTTATGATCAGAACATGAAGGAGATGCTGGAAAGATGGATCAGCTAAATAGACACCACTCTGGAAGTAAGCGTTGCAAGCAGTGTGTAAGCAAATTCTCTCACGGCCACCCATCAAAGCACATTAGTTTCTTTTGCCCAGATCCACCCTAAGTTAGGGACTCTTTTTTCTTGAAACACATCCACTAAAGAATCAGAAGACCTCAGTTTCCTCATCTCTTCTGAGATTCTGATTCTATCAGTTTAATTCTTTTGTAGCTATTTTTTCTGTGGGTGGAAAATAGTCCTATTCTCTCCTGAGAGAAACATAAATGAGAAGAATTGATATCCTCTTAAAATGATTAATGTGCTGTCCTTGGGGTGCCAGCGAGTTTAGTGTCATGTTCTTGTAAACACTTGGAATTATATGGAAACTAAGTTATTTTCATTTTTTCTAAGCTTTTCTTAGATTTTTTCAGAAGGTGAAGCCTAAATATTTAATAGCCTTTATGGCTCATACTTTTTCATGAACAAATATTCAGATGATTCATGGCTCCTATAGAAAACAGCTTTAAGAATGATTCATCAAGATCTGAGTTCAAAAGAATCCAGACAACTCCACAGTTTTCCTACTTGTTTTTTTTTTTTTAAGCACACAGGTGTACCCTGTAAAGAGATAACCATGGTCTGTAAAACAGAAAGAAATATTTCATTTAAAATTTCAATACAAACAAATCATATAATAATGATACACCTAAATGGTTTGGTACTTATAGTAATTAATCACATAATGAAAATAAGTTCTTGTAGTTCATCTAGGGTACTCCTATTTTGAGTACTACTGCCTACAGCCACTCTGAAATTTACTCCTTACCATAGCCTATTGCCCTACATGTTTATAATATGTTAAGGTCGATCAGCTAGTCACCTAACAGCCATAGCCTAAGCACGATGGCTCTGTACACATGCCCAGCAGCATGTATTGGTGTGATGTTCACAGAACATGGGTTCCAGCCCCAAATTAGATAGAGACACAGAGAGAATAAGCTTTGGCTCCTTGACTTCTTTGGATAGGAACCTAAGGTAAGGAAGTCAACCAAGCAAGTATAGGAGGTAGACTGGGGGTTGAGAGCTATAAGCCAGATAAATGGTGATATTTCCTCCTGGACACATTATGGAATTTCTCAGCCACAGGTAACTTTTCTAGAGCTGCCTTAACAAAAACCAAAGCAATACCTTCAAATGGAAATGAATTTTCTCACAGTTCTGGAGGCTGGAAGTCCAAGATCAAAGGGTTGGCAAGATTGGTTCCTTCTGAGAGCTATGAGAGAATCTGTTATATGCCTTGCTCCTAGAAACTTCTGGCATTTTGAAATATTGTTTGCAGAAGCATCACCCTGATCTCTGCCTTCATCTTCACATTACATTATCCTTATGCCAGATCTCTGTGTGAAAATATCCCCCTTTTAATTAGGATATCACTCATGTTGGATTATGAACCTACCATGCTCCAGTGAGACCTCATGGTGTTTTTTTTTTTTTTTTTGACAGGCAGAGTGGACACTGAGAGAGAGAGACAGAGAGAAAGGTCTTCCTTTAGCCATTGGTTCACCCTCCAATGGCTGGCGCACCGCGCTGATCCGAAGGCAGGAGCCAGGTGCTTCTCCTGGTCTCCCACGTGGGTGCAGGGCCCAAGGACTTGGGCCATCCTCCACTGCCCTCTCGGGTCACAGCAGAGAGCTGGACTGGAAGAGGGGCAACCAGGACAGAATCTGGCAACCAACGGGGACTAGAACCCTGTGTGCCGGCGCCGCAGGTGGAGGATTAGCCTATTGAGCCATGACACCGGCCGAGACCTCATGTTAACACCAACTAATTGCTCCTGCAAAGACCTTATTCTCAAATAAGTTTCACATCTGGAGCTTGTAGGAGTTAGGATTTTGGCATGCAAATTTGGGGGAAACACAATTCAACCTATAACAGAGCATTACTCTTCACCAGCCCAGGTTCTGACATATAGCACTACCTGATAAAAGCAGTAATATCAGGTCAGAATAGATGTGTTTGGGAGGACACAGTCAAAAAGCTACAAAAATAGGATGAGTTGGCCATGAACTGCCTTAAAAGGCAGGGACTTTGTGGCTAGATTAAGAAACAGAGTCCTCCAACTTGCTGGTGCTGACAAGGCCTCCTATATTGTCCATATGGTTGTTTCCTCTCCCTTTTCTCTATTAAGGTCTCTCTTATGAAACACAGTGAAAGGAAAATGACTTTCTGGGTCTCTTTTCTTCTTAGTCTATTAAATAAGCATTGGGAGCATTTCCCCAAATTCCCAAAATATTAATAATCAGAGGATAATCTCCTCTCAAATTTCAACAGTAAAAAAATAATAGTAAGACCACTACTCTACTCATTCTTCTTTTAAGGATATAGGCCTTTTAGTAATGCTGGAAAGTCTTACAGATTCAAAATACTTTTCTTTCTTGAACCAAAGTTTTCCCAGCTTATTTGATCATGCAAATCATTTTTTTTCCTCACTAAACTTTCATTTATCATCCTGTGACATGCAGTTTAGGGAAAAACCAAGCAAATATTTACCAAGGCTTATTCTAGATATAAATTATTGTTGCATCCCAGGAAGGAAGGAATAGATAGGTCAGAGAGGAGAAATGGCCACTAAATAATTGGATTTCTTCTCTAGTATATTCAGCTTAAAGATTCTATGCCCAACTCTATATTTCTGGCAAGTAAAGCATAAATGGACTCTATTCTAGATATGACAATTTACTAAAAATATATGATCCATGGTTGGTGATAGAAGACTGAAAGAGACAGAATATCTGCCATTAGGATGCTAAGCAAATTCATGATGACTGATCGAGGCAAGGTCTAATTAGAAAAGTACAGCATGCATTGACTTACAAGTGCGTGGCAAAGACAGAATATATCTGGTCCTCAACTTTACACGCGTTTAATCCATAGCATAACCATCTGAAGCCAGGGTTATTATCCAGGTTCCACTTATTTCAAAGTCTCTGTTTTAGTTAGCAATGGAGTCAAAATGGAATCCACATCTCTCTTTCCCTAGTGCCCATGCCCTTACCACTACACACTACCGTTGGAAAGACCCCTAGGAGAAAAGGGTGTCTTAGAACATGAGGAGTCTTTAAGAAAGAGTAAAGAAAGGATGGGTTCATGTATCAATTTCCATGACTTTTGTGAGAATTTTTTGTCATTGTTGTTATTGGTGCTGCTATTTCCAAAGCTGAATAACATAGAAAATAGAAACATAAATTTCTCAGAATCAAGATTTTCATGAACAACAGTAAGTCAAAAACTGTCACTAATCTTTGAAGTCT
Source organism: Lepus europaeus (assembly GCF_033115175.1). Taxonomy (NCBI): domain Eukaryota; kingdom Metazoa; phylum Chordata; class Mammalia; order Lagomorpha; family Leporidae; genus Lepus; species Lepus europaeus. The sequence goes on along the minus strand of NC_084827.1, from coordinate 123,563,570 downwards.
GCAAGCAGAATTGTAGAACTGTGCTGACAAAAGATAAGTTATCAATTCATATGCCTTGAGAAAGACACAAATGTGCATCTGTGTAATGATTGACTCTGATCTTGAAAGTATCTGCAAGATCTTTGACATATCCTTGATGCTCTGGAAGGTTCCCTGAAGCTTGTTAATGTCACTACCCAACCAAAATTAGCGTGAAATGAGAGTGTCTAGGATTACCAAGAAGATTCTGAAGTAGTCTAAAACAGCCACCAATGTGGTTCTTTTTTTTTGGACAGGCAGAGTTAGACAGTGAGAGAGAGACAGAGACAGAGTTGTAGACAGTGAGAGAGAGACAGAGAGAAAGGTCTTCCTTCCGTTGGTTCACTCCCCTAATGGCCGCTACAGCTGGTACTGCGCCAATCTGAAGCCAGGAGCCAGGTGCTTTCTCCCAATCTCCCATGAGGGTGCAGGGACCCAAGCACTTGGGCCATCCTCCACTGCCTTCCCGGGCCACAGCAGAGAGCTGGACTGGAAGAGGAGCAACTGGGACAGAATCCAGCACCCCAACTGGACTAGAACCTGGGGTGCCGGCACTGCAGGTGGAGGATTAGCCAAATGAGCCATGGCGCCAGCCAACCAATGTGGTTCTATACCTCTCCTCCATAGATCCGTAACACACTCAACAGCAGGAATCCAAATGGTACAGCAAGAGCAGGTTGAGCTAAGGAACTTTCCAGAGGCACTGCAGCCCACTTCAAGTGGCATGGCAGAGTTGGGAGCGAATTGGAAGCTTCACTGGTAGACGGAACAATCTGGCATGAAGCATCACAGATGGGATGACTTTTTGCTAAAGGTGTCAAGCAGACTGTGAGGAAATGAAGCAGATTCTTAGATGGTGGCTGCAAATGAAAATGAAAGGGCAATCTTTGTGTGTCTGCAGAGTGCGGAGAACACTGCTTTGCATTTGTCAGTATCTACAACACCCATACATCCAGATTGTGAGCACTAACAGGGTAGATTTTAAACATTTTTTTAAAAATTTGACTCTTAAGAAAAATCCTTAAAGAACATTGAACATTCCATCATTATGATTTACTATGGCATTTTCTGCTCAGTGCAGTTTAACCTCTAAAACATAGCTAGTCTATATCCCACTATTGTATTAATCATTTTTATCTTTATACCACATAAGCTTTTTCTTCCAACCAGAATATGACAAATGGGATAAGATTGGGAGGCTCTGGAATATCTCCAAATGTCATTATGTAAGGTTTTTTTTTTTTCTTTTTAGAGTAACTAGAGGACTTTAGCTGGAAAAGATAAAGACATTTGTTGAAGTAATTTGACTAAAATAGAGACAGAAGGGTCTTCAGATATGTAAAAGATTATACTGCAAAAGATTGTCCTTGATGCATAAGACCAGAACAAAAATCAATGGAAAGAAACCACAATGAAACAGATTTTAGTTTGGCACAATGAATTACTTTCCAAATATATTTACATCTTATAGAACAATAGATTGCATGGAACTAGTCACCTAGCTGACAGTGGTTGGTGACCAAAGAGCCATTAGTTTGAAACCATACAGTATAGTCTCATCCCAGAGTCAGAGGTTAAACTAAATGTACTTTATATGTATTTGTTTGTATTTGACTCATTACTGGGTTCAAAATTCCCAGAATAAAAATATAGGATGTGTTATTTCTCATCTCCACAGGGCCTAAAAGAGAACCTTGAATATAGTAGACTCTCAAAACCTGTGATTGAATTATTTTCATTACTTAAGGCTGCAATGATAAAAATAATCAAACAAAAGGCAGGCATTTGGCAGGGGTTATTACACTGTTTAAGATGTCTGTATGCCAAAGTGGAATACCAGGGTTCAAGTCCCAGCTCTGCTCCAGATTCCAACTTTCTGGTATTGTACACCCTAGGAGGCAGCAGATGGTGGCTCAAGTACTTGGGTCCCTGCCTCCAGTGTGGGAGAACCAGATTAAGTTCTCAGTTCCTGGCTTCAGCCTGGCTAGGTCCAGCTGTCATGAACATTTTAGGAATGAAACAGCAAATTAAAAAAAAAGGGGAGGAGGGTGCTGTAACTGTGGCACAGCAAGTTAACACCCTGGCCTGAAGTGCCGGCATCCCATATGGGCGCCGGTTCAAGACCCGGCTGCTTCACTTTTTTTTTTCTGACAGGCAGAGTGGACAGTGAGAGAGAGTGTCATTGGTTCACCCTCCAATGGCCGCCGCAGTAGGCGCGCTGCGGCCGGCGCACCGCGCTGATCCAATGGCAGGAGCCAGGTACTTATCCTGGTCCCATGGGGTGCAGGGCCCAAGGACTTGGGCCATCCTCCACTGCCTTCTCGGGCCATAGCAGAGAGCTGGCCTGGAAGAGGGGCAACCGGGACAGAATCAGGCGCCCCGACCAGGACTAGAATCCCGTGTGGCGGCACCACTAGGCAGAGGATTAGCCTGTTGAGCCACGGTGCCAGCCTTGCTGCACTTCTGATCCAGCTCTCTGCTATGGCCTGGGAAAACAATAGAAGATGGCCCAAGTCCTTGGGCCCCTGCACCCACATGGGAGACCTGGAAGAAGCTCCTCGCTCCTGGCTTCAAATTGACCCAGCTCCGGCCGTTGAGGCTAATTTGAGAGTGAACCATTGTTTTTGGTTTTTTTTTTTCCTTATTTTTATTTATTTATTTATTTTTTTAAGAGAGAGAGAGGATCCTCCAACCTTTTTTTTTATTTGACAAGTAGAGTTATAGACAGTGAGAGAGAGACAGAGAGAAAGGTCTTCCTTCCGTTGGTTCACCCCCCAAATGGCCGCTACAGCCGGAGCTACATCGATCCGAAGCCAGGAGCCAGGTACTTCCTCCTGGTCTCCCATGCGGGTGCAAATGCCCAAGTACTTGGGCCATCTCCCACTGCCTTCCCAGGCCACATCAGAGAGCTGGACTGGAAGAGGAGCAACCAGGACTAGAACCCGACGCCCATATGGGATTCCTGCGTTGCAGGCAGAGGATTAACCTAGTGAGCCATGGCGCCAGCCCGGGAGTGAACCATTGGATGGAAGACTCTCTCTCTCTCTCTCTCTCTCTGTGTGTGTAATTCTGACATTCAAATAAATAAGTAAATCTTTAAAAAAATGTAGAAGAAGTCAAAAGGATCAACTCAATTTATTGAATTTTGTCCAAATGCAATCAGTTTGATAAATTTATTCAAAGAGCTAAATATTAAGAGCCAACCCTAAACACAGTACTGCACTAAGACAGTATGATCATTTGTCAACAATTTATTTTAAATCAATTAAAATTATGTCTATCAATAGAGCCAATGTCAATTGACTACATTTTCTACTTCCCAACTTTAAGTAATCTATTAACAGGATACAGCCATTATCATGAAAAAGTAAATTTTATGTTTTTAAGACCTTCAAAACAATCATAAGTGATTGAGATTGCTGGCTAGGCTTTCTAAACATTAGCTGTCTCTGCATATCCTTTTTTTTTGAAAGTATTAAATTTTCAAGAAATTTCAGTTACTTTTTTTTAAAACTTAATGTATGTTCCAATGACCCCCTTCAAAATATCATGTTGACCTTTAGAACTTCCACACTTGAGATCATCTTTAAATATATGGTACTGACATTTTTGTCTTAATAGATGTTTCATTAAGGTCAGTGCTCCATTTGCTGTAATAAATAGAGGAGAATTAAGAGCTCATCAGCACTGCCATGGTACAACACTGAATAGATTGAATTATGTGCTTAAGGAGAGGAACTGATGACAATTGGCTAACTCTGCTAGCAAAAGCTGCTGCCTTGAAAAAATATCTCAAAGATTCCATGAATATTTTTCCTCCTTCAGCATATTTTATTTTGATCAAATACACCCATAAATTGCTGTTATCTTTTAAAAATTCATACTTGGACTCTATCATTTAACTGTCATCTAATGAACTCACAGGAGTCCCGTCATAGCTGTGGATTTCAAAGTCCACTCTGAAAACCTGTCATGGAGTGCTTGTTGAAAATATGAGTTGTTCTCCTGACCCAAGGGAGTAATCAAGTTGCTGTCTGGCTTAAAAAAAAAAAAAAAAAAAGGAAGGAAAATGAAGAAACCTCGAAATAAGGAGGAAATACGCTATGCTAGTATGGAGATATACTTAGCGCTATTTAAAATATTCTTAGTGTAAAATGAAACATCAATCTAATTCCAAGTGTGGAGAGGGAGCATGGCAAATCCAATGCAGCTGCAAGGCAGTTTACATTGTATCTTACCAATGTTCAATTTGAGAGAAGATTGAAGAACATCAGGTTGCTATAAAAACAATTTGTGCAGAATAAATCTAGTGCTTGCCAATCGTTTCTCAGAAAAAAGCAGCATTCTGATGGAGCTGACACACTGTATAATGTGGGTTCCTGGTACTGAAGCAGAATGAGTATAAGGCAGGAGATTAATCCAAAAAATAGTTACAAAACGATCAAATGTTTGAAATGAGAGCAATATCTGCCATCTAAATGGTATTTAAATATTGTTAACTAGAATAGGTAGGAAGAAAGGTCTGTTTCTTACTGAATTCTTTGGTTTTTAACCTTCCATTTTTTTTGTTTGTTTTAGCAGCCTACAAAATAATGGGGTTAAGGAAAAGCAGTCAACACATAGGGATTAAGCTTGTCAATGCTCTTTGCTATGCATTTCATCCTCTTCAGGGTAGGTGGAGGGTCAGGAAGGTTTTGGAAGCCTGGGGCAGGAGAAGAAAAAAAAAAAAAAAACATAAATGGCATTCTAATGCTAGCCTTGGAAATCCAGAGAAAATGGTGACAGAGAAGTAAATGAATGGTTTTGTGAGGGATGTGGGATGAAAGGTAGGTCCTCAAAGTAGAACAGGGCTCAATAAAGCAATGGAAACAAACTGCACTTTTTCTGACACTACAACTCAGTGGTTTACGGCAAGGGCTATGGAACCAGAATGCCTGGTTTCAGTTCTCCCACTTGTTAAATGTGTGTGCTTCCACAGATTACTTATTCTCTGTGCCGTGGCTTCAGCAGCTGTCAAACAGGACTAATATAGCTTCCTCCTTGGGTTGGTTCAAGGATTAAATAATACAGTGCAGGTAAAGTTTTTAAAGCTGTGCTTGGCATTCCATAAGTACTTGGTAAAATTAACTATTGCTATTATTAGTATCATCAGCAGTGGCAGCAGCACATGGCTTGTCATTTCTATTAATTATTGTGAGTTGATTTTACTTCTGAAAATGTGTCTTTATGTACACTATTTTCCATAAACGGTAAAGAGAAGGATCTTTGTTTGCTGGAAAATAACATGAAATTAAAACAAAAACACTAATTTTTCCTTTTAAAAAAAGATTATGCCAAATTCCCCTTAATCTTTTCTCTGGACATGTGAACAGAAGCCAAACTTTTCTTGCTTCTTTTAATTAGTAAAAAGTCCTATATAACTCAATGCTTGCTTCTTCCCTGCAATGGGCGGGCATGAAGAAATGAATGTGGTTACTTTGACACACTTGTCCTCCCTTCCTGTCAAGTGTCCCTAGTTGGGGGGGTGGGGCAGTTGGGGGAATGGAGAGTCAGACACTTGCTTCTCGATTGCTAGAGGCTGCAGCCTTGTGCTTGTGTGCTGCTTCTTCAGCGAAAGCCGAATAACCAGAGATGCCTTCTGTGTGGCTGACACCAAAATGCTGCTTCTCTCATGAGGCACATGCCTGTGTTCTTTGGAGGGGCCTTCTTAGTCTGTGCTTCATTGTCATGGGAGATTCTGCTCTGGCTGAACCTCTTCTACCTTCTGGCCAGCCTTAGTTCTTACCATTCATGCCCCAAACCACAGCTTCTCATCATTTGGATCCCCAAGCATGATGAACAGCCTGCTTGGATAAGCCTTCTATCTGCTCTGATAGCTTCTCGATGAAGGGGAAATGCACATATTCACACATTCAAGCACAAGAGAGTAGACTATTTCTCATCTGTTATTTGTTTTTAATGTTTATTTATTTTTCTTTATTAATTTGAAAGAGTGACAGTGAGACAGTAAGAGAGGAAGAGTAAGAGAGACATGGAGAGACGGAGGGAAGCAAGGGAGGGAGAGTAGAGGAGATAAAGAGAGAGAGAGAGAGAGAGAGAGAGAGAGAGAGAGAGAGAGAGATGTTCTATTTGCTAGTTCACCCACCAAATGCCTGCAACAGCTGGGGCTGAGCCAAGTCAAAGCCAGGAACCATCAACTCCTGGGTTTTCCATATAGATGGCAGAAGCCCAAGTACTTAAGTTTCCTCCCAGGTGCATTATCAAGAAGCTGGAAGGACAGGCAAAGGTGGGACTGGATCCCAGGCAGTTCTGTATGGGAGGTGGGTGTCCCAGGTGGTGGCTTAACCTGATGTACCACAATGCTTACCGTCGTCTGTGTTTAAAGCCCTCCATCTCTCTCCAATTCCTGCCACGATTACTTAGAGGAACAGATCTGGAAATCTTCTACTAAGTATACATCTAACCATGAAATGAGAAGCTAACTGTCCTATCTTGCATATATCCTCAACTCTGAGTTATTCTCTTGGAAACCATTTCCTCACATATTCTGGAGAGGGCATAACCCTCTTCCCTGTTGCCAACTCCCCATTACCCTTGCCATCATCTATTTTTTATTATGAGTCCTGGAAAAGAAGGAGGGGACAGAGCAGTGATGGTTTGCTCCACCTGCTCTTAGCTCTTCAGGGAGTGTATGGGTGATGGATGGACTTCCTCAGAACACAGTGTTCATGTTCTCACGTTGGGCCTTTTCTCAAGTTCCAGGATAATATGAAAAGACTTCCTGAGCACCCTTTAACAAATATGTGACACTAACTGTCTAAATTTCATAAATACTCTATGTCTGTATGGATAAATTCTACTCACTTTTCCAATTCTAGTTCAAAACGCAACCCTGACTCATTATGGCAGAAAATATGACAGGGCCGGCACTATGGCATAGTAGGCTAAGCCTCTGCCAGTGGTGCTGGCATCCCATATGAGTGCTGGTTTGTGTCCCAGCTACTCTTCTCTCGATCCAGCTCTCTGCTATGGCTGGGAAAGCAGTGGAAGATGGCCCTAGTGCTTGGGCCCCTGCACCCACATGGGAGACCCTGAAGAAGCTCCTGGCTCCTGGCTTCAAATCAGCCCAGCTCTGGCTGTTGCAGCCATCTGGGGAGTGAACCAGCTGATGGAAGACCTTTCTCTATCTCTCCTTGTCTCTTTCTGTAACTCTACCTCTCAGATAAATAAATAAAGTTTTAACAAAAAAAAATTATGAAAAAAAGAAAATGTGGCAGAGATAATTATATATCTCTCATATCTAATCCTCGTGATCTTTTATTTATACCATTAGGGTACCCACTGAATATTCCTATGTTTTATAACTAATTATTCTCTTCATTTGTTATCATTTTTAGGCAAGAAGATTCTTGAAAATAAAGTTTACAGAGAAATTATCATTATATTTCTCCATAGTAATACCAAAAATCTTGGAATGAGATGTCTTAGTATTTATAACTGAAGGAAATTTTTGTAAGGTCTACTAAACTTTGTATTTAATTTACAATATTAATAAAATACACCACAATAATATTTATCACATAAATATAAATATCACACAAATAGAAACTAACATCCAACAAATTGGAAGGAAATATGGCTACCAGCTTGATTGATAGAATTCTGCCTAAACCATTTCATTTATGGAAACTTATCATAAGGAAATAGTTCAAGTAGAGCAGAAGAATGGAAGATGACTTCTCTAGCATTGCATTAGTGAGAATCTGAAGGCAATTTAACATCCAATAGGAGGAGGAGGAGGGCTACAATTTTCATGCATCAATCATACTAAAAACTATAGCCATTAAAAATAATCACTCTGAAAGATTACAATTAAGATAGTAAAAAAATTATTTATGAAATAGGTAAAGGAAGAATACAAATGTGAATATACCTGATTGAAATTGTTAAAAAGCATAGGCCTATGAGCAAAAGTTGGAGGAAAAAATGAACTGAGTAGGTAAGAGCTGTGTTATTACTATGCAGTTGTAATTCAGTTTAGCAAATCTATATATTTAGAACACATATTCATGAACAAATGAACCTGATGCATGACATTACAAGAGAATGAAGATTTTTTTTTTTACACTGCAAAAAGGTCATCTATTTACATGAGTGATTTAAAGACATTATGGTTTTCTTTACAAACAGATGTAGGAACAGGAATTGTCCACTTTTAAAAACTCTACATTTCAACCCTCCACTATTAGAATCCACTGAATTGCGGCATTTCAAAGGCTATTTTCTGTTTCTTTCCGTTTGATGCTCCAAATGAATTTCCATCATTTCTCCATCATCTATGGCCCTGGCTCTCCTGAAAAGTCTCTGGGCACAAATCATATGGGCGGTTTTTTGACCTGCAAGTAAAATACCCGAGCACGAGCCCCTCCCCATGCCGTGTCCCCCAGTCTGTGTGGTTCAGTCATCACTGTCCTACAGTGTCTTGTACTGTGCTGAGAGCAGCGGGGCGGGCTCTCGCTCCCAGATCCTGTTCTGTTGGTGAGGAGCTGCCTGGTTCACAGCAGAGGGGGCACATGTGATCGGTGTTGGTGGCGTGCTGCTGAGCATCCGCAGTGTCAGGGGGTTCTAAGGGAACTGTGTTGAGCCTGTTGAAGATGGCCTGTCTTCCCAGGCCCACCCTGGTGTCTGCCTGTGGTAGTCCCCCTCGGAATGCACAGAGGAGACCGAAGAGGGCCGGAGAACGAAGATTCTTTCTATGCATTCATTATCGACCATGCTGAGCTTGTCAGGAGCAGAAAGGTTTCCTTCTCTTTTTCCAATGAATTATTTTACTCTCTCACTCAGTCCCTTCTGTCATCAGGAGGTGTCACTTTTTTTTTTTTTATCTTATTGTCATCTTTCTTTGCATCTTTATCTGTTTATCTAAAGCAAAATGTCAAGTGACCTTGAGGAGTCATCAGCCAGAACTTAGCTAACAGAAGCATTATTTAATCCTGTCAATCCATATTAGGCACTAATGGCTGTCATGGTATCAGTTTGAATCTTTTCCCCTTATGTTTTGCTATCAGTGTTTTTTTCAAGAGTCTAAAACAGTGAGTTCCCACAGCAGAACTGATAAATTTTTTAAAGATTTATTTATTTATTTATTTATCTATTTATTTATTTATTACAGAGAGGCAGAGACAGAGAGAGAGGTCTCTCATACAATGGTTCACTCCCCAGATGGCCACAAGGGCTGGAGCTGTGCTGATGCGAAACCAGGAGCCAGGAGCTTCTTCCCAGTCTCCCACGCAGGTGCAGGGGCACAAAGATTTTGGCCATCTTCTACTGCTTTCCCAGGCCATAGCAGAGAGCTGGATCGGAAGTGGAGCAGCCAGGACTCAAACTGGAACCCATATGGGATGCCGGCACTGCAGGTGGCAGCTCTACCCGCTATGCTACGGCATCGGCCTCAGAACTCCCAGATAAATCTGGGAGCTGTACTGGTTGATACCTAGTCAACTGCTGAATAAATTAAAGGTGCAAAAGAGGTTAAACAAAGTACTAAGTGGCTAGACATCTCCATTGCTATTTAGTTTAGCATTTTCTTAAATATATAGCTTTGTTTCATTTTCTATGAAATCCTAAATTCATAATAGTAGACATGGGGGAACAAATTAAAATCTCCTAAATGAGTTTAATATACTAACCTATGGAAAACAAGTTGTTACACAATTCCCAAACCCTCAAAATTGTAGTGATTTGTATTGATAAGTTCAAGGTTAAACCTTCTTCAGCATACCACTCTAATCATCATGGCTAGTGTTTCTGAGAATCCTGATTTGGAGCATGATGACAAGATGCTGTTGCAAATCATTAATCAACCAAGACATCTTCCTAGGAATCAATTCTGTACCCTTGTCCTTAATTTAGAATACACTAATTAGTCCAATACCAAATTGCAAGTTTTTTTTTTCTAGTAAAAATATAATCAGAACTGATGTTATGGCATAGTGGATTAAACCACCACTTGCAATGCCAGCATCTTATACTGGAGTGCTGGCTCAAGTCCTGGCAGCGCCACTTCTGATCCAGCTCCCTGCTAATGTACATGAGAAGGCAGCAGAAATTGCCCAAGTACTTGGGTTTCTGCTACCCATGTGGGAGACCAGGATAGCGTTCCTGTTTCCTGGTTTTGGCCTGGCAAACCTGGCTGATGTGGTCATTTGAGGAGTAAACTAGCACATGGAAGATCCTCCCTCCCTCCCTCCCTCCTTCCCTCCATCTCTCTCTCTCTCCCTCCCTCTCTCCCTCCTTCCCCTTCACACTCCCCCTTTCTGTCTCACTCACTTTGCCTTTCAGATAAATAAAACTAGATATATAGTTAAGTATATTACTAGTTTGGAGAGTTATGTATTCTAAATAGAGAAGAATCTCCTCAACTGTATTCCTTCTAACTGAAAGACTCCACACCACACTAAGCCCCAAAGTTCTCAGGTGACAATTTTTGGGCATTTTGTTATGACAGTGAATTTAGTTTTGTAAAATAAACCCCACACTGGATATTACATTGTTACAAGCATACTTTGATTCACCTTCTCCCCAAAGGCTAAACTAACACAAATTAGATAGGATGATATTCTACACTATATAACCTTAATGCTAAAACTATAGGTTATCTCATAAAAACTATGCTTTTATTAGAAAAAATCATTTCAAATCTGTAACTGCACATAGAGTTCGTTCTCTTTTCGTCCTTTTCATACATTGGCATTCCTGGAAATCAGTAGCTGCACAATGTCAGTTTATTCTGCTTCTTTCTCCCTCATAAACTGAAATGTTCTAACACAGCTAAAACAGCATGAAGTCTTCCACTTTACAGGCATTAGTCATGCCGGAAGTTAATAAGCTGACTGTAAATGAAAGCTTACACCAGGTTCAGTAAGACAATATTTACTTTTTCTTTATCCTTACAGATAGAAAGCCCAATTGGGGGAGGAAATTTAGATTGGCAAGCCTTGAGAAGGTCTGATCTTTAACCAAAATATCTGCTGTTGTAATTTTGCAGAGCAGAAATATCCAACTATTTTATGGAGAGAAAGGAGCAAATGCATCCATCATTCAAAACCTAGTGAGTTAGAAAGAGACCGTGATTCACAAGGGGGAAGTGGAGAAGAATTTCATACCTCACTTCTACACACATGGTTAGCTCTGCAGTCATTCCATATTTCACTGCAATCAAGGAAGGTGTGGAGGGTAGGTCTGACTGGCAACTGTCAGAATATCTGTTTTTCCTAGACTCCAATTTGAAATTCTGGAAATCCCTAGGTAAAGATTATTGGCAACCTATGTGTATAGGAAAGTAATATTTGTTATTCACTGAATAGCAAGAGACTGATCAAGAAATTCAGACCCTATTATCCACAAGTTGGAAAACTTTTGGATAATTATATTTTTAAAATTACTTTATGGATGTAAGAAATGACTAGAATTTAAGATCACACATTTGTAGTAGAAAAGGATACTAAAAGATAACTTATGACAATAGAAGTGAATAGACTATCTGGAAGATTTTCTCTTTTAAAAAGTCTAAGCATAAACTTTTACCTTGCTTCTGTAGACTAATTCCATTCAAATGATTAAAGGAATATACAAATAATAAAGCTATGGTCACAGATGTGCTGCTGTCAACAGATCTGAAATGGAAGAATTTCTGGAAAGTAGAAAAGACTCGGGAACAGATAACAACAAAAGTCAACATAATTGGAGATAAACATAATTGGAGGTACTTCACAAAAGTAAATCTTCTCAATGACTAATAACAACAACAACAAAAAGAAATAACCTCAGATCAAGAAATTGGATGTAGGAGTAGCAGGGAGCCATCTAAACACTGGACATGATTATCTATTTAAAAGCTGTGGAATATTTTTCCCAATATTCTTATTTTCAGCTTCTGGCTCCAAAGTTTGTTCCCAAGACAAAACTACAGCTCTGCCAATACAGAGTAGGAAACTGCTGTAATTCAAAATCAGAGTGAGAAAAAAGGCAGGCAATCAGCATGAAGAACTGAGAGCCATCCAGATGGAAACTCTGTGGACACTAAAGGACCAGCAACAGTTTATGTACCCACAAACAGGAGCCAGCACTGTCTGTGATATTCCTTGTCAGGGCTATGGACTTCCACTTACATTAGAGGCTGCATCTGGTTAATTGTGCTGCAAATATTAATATATCAAAGATCAGCAACATTTTTGGAAAATCAATTCTGAAAAAAAAAAAAAAATCAAGGGGCCCAGCACTGTGGTGTAGTAGGTAAAGCCTCAGCCTGGGGTGCCAGCATCCCATATGGGCACCAGTTCTAGTCCTGGCTGCTCTTCTTCTGACCCAGCTCTCTACTCTGACCTGGGAAAGCAATAGAAGATGGTCCTGCACCCATCTGGAAGACCCAGAAGAAGCTCCTGGTCCCTGGCTTCAGATCAGCACAGCTCTGGCTGTTGTGGCCATTTGGGGAGTGAACCAGTGTATGAAAGACCTCTCTATCTCCCTCTGTAACTCTACCTCTCAAATATATAAATAAATGAATGAATGAATGAATGAATGAATCCTTTAAAAATCAAGTACTAGCCAGTAGAAATGTTGATGAAAAAAGGTAGAAAATGATTTTAAAATGGGTAATATCACCATCATTAGAGACATTCAAAGGGCTATCATATTCAGAAAATAAAAACAGGCTGTCAATAAAACAGATTAAGTCCTAGAAGTGAAAAATCACTATGATGTGTCTTAGTCCCTTTTATTTTTATTTTTTTAAGGATTTATTTATTCAAAAGGTAGAGTTACAGTGAGTAAGAGGTGGAGAGACAGAGATCTTCCATCTACTGTTTCACTCCACAATTAGGTGAAATGGGCTGGGCTGCGCTGGGCCAGGCTGAAGCTGGGAGCCTAAAACTCCATCAGGGTCTCCCACGTGGGTGGCAGGGGTGCAAGCATTTGGACCATCTTCCGCTGTCTTCACAGACACATTAGCAGAGAGCTGGATTGAAAGGGGAGCAGTCAGGACTTGAGCTGGGGCTCATCTGGGATGCTGGCATCGCAGGAGGTGGCTTAACCCACATTGCCACAATTAGCCCACATTGCCACAACGTGGTACTCTAAGAGCATTTGAGACTGGGTAATTTGTAGGTTTGTTTTGGCTCGTGGTTCAAGGTGCTGGGAAACCCCAGAGCATGGCGCTGGCATCTGCTCAGCTTCTGCACAGGGTCCTGTGCGGCTTCAAAACACACAGCAGCCAGGACAATGGGGCACAGGTGGCAGAGGCAGAAATTGAGGCGCAGCCTCCCGTTGCGGCAACCTGCCTTTGCAGTAACTAACCCAGTGCTGGGAGAGAAGAATGCGCTCGCTACCTTGGAAAAGCCCTGTGAGGCCGGCATCAACCCCTCTAATGATTAGTCACCTCTTAAAGGCCTCACCACCTCTCAGCCCGGACACACTGGGGATCAGTTTTCAACAGGAGTTTTGGAGGGAACAAATCATACTGAAATGGCAGCATGGTGGGGGGAAAAAAAAAAGAAACCAGAACAACAGCAAGGCTGAATGAGAGAATGTTTCTCTCTTTTTATCCCTTGTTTCTTTTCTTTACCCTTTATGGAAATTAACAGACGTAGAATAACTTTTCTAGAGTTAAAAGTGAAGTTATGGGTCAGCACTGTGGCATATTGTGTTAAGCTGCCACCGGCATCTCATATGAGGGCCTGTGAGTCCTGGCTGCTCCACTTCCACCCAGCTCCCTGCTAATGCACCTGGGAAAGCAGCCAGAGATGGCCCAAATGGTTGGGCCTCTGCATCAACATCGGGAGACCTGGAAGAAGTTCCTGTCTCCTGGCTTTGGTTTGGCCCAGCCCCAGCTTTTGTGGCCATCTGGAAAGTGAACCAGTGGATGGAAGATCTCTTTCTCTTTTCTCCCGATAACTCTTCCTTTCAAATAAATAAAATAAAAGTCTTTTTAAAAATTTTTAAAAAACTGAATTCAAAAAATATTTGTAAAAATTTTTGATTTACATGTAATAGCTATATATTTTATGATGCACAGTATGGTATTTGAACATACAAATACAATGTAAACCAATCAAATATGGCCATTAGCATTTCTATTTTCTTATTATTTCTTCATATATGGAGCCTACGAGCACCGTTATTTCATTCTTTCCTAAAATATGTAATAGATTATTGTAAACTACAGTCACCCAACTGTATTGAGATTTCATTGCTTCTCTCTGTGTTTTGGTACTCTTTATCCAAACTTCTTGAACCTGTCCCTCTTCCCACATCTCAGATACCAATAATCACTATTCTACATCCAGATAAGCTCTTTTTGGCTCCACAATGAGAGAGAACATACAGTGTTTATCTGTATGGTTTATTTCACTTAAGAAAATGACCTCTGGTTTCAGGTTTCATTCCGATCACTGCATGACTAGATAATATTTCATATTGGCTAAAGGTTCATCTTCAGTCTCTCTGTGGCAGCCCATCAACCACTCTAGACTTTTCCCTAGGGACAAAAACATAACTGCAACTGCCACTGGTCCTAGATTCTTTCCAGAAATACCTGGCAACAGACAAGTCTGTTCTGTAGCCTGACCCCTGGAGTTTTCACTGATGCCTGATTCATAGCAATAGGAGTAGGGTTAATGATTAAGAAAGGAAAAAAAAAAAAAAAAAAAAAAAAACTTAAAAATGTTAACGGCGTGACATTCCCTGTGGAAAAATTGTTGGTAGGAAAAAAGAGGAATGGATATAGCGACACAACTGCACAAATAAAATAAAAAATGAGACTATAAAGAATCTGAATAACCAGTACAACATTGTTAATTGTAACAGAAATATTTGTCTCTTCATGAAACTATCCTCAATATTCTGATCCTTAAAAACTCTTTCAAATTGAGAAACTAAAAATACAAATGTTTTTACCAAAATAAAATTTCAAAAATTACATAGTTACAAATATTTGAAATATATAACAAAGAATAATGCTGGAATGCTGGTGTCAGCCCCATAAAAACTCCATTTTTTCAAAATCTAAAATCTATCTGCTATATATACCAATAGCTGCTGAATTGTTTTCTCTTTTTTTGAAGATTTTAAAAATTAGGGTTCCTTTGTTGCAACAAAATTAGGAAAATTACAATGTTACTTTACAAACTGACCAAGTATAATTTCTTTCTTTCAAAGATTGACTAACTGATTGATTTAAAAGGCCTGACAAGAGGCTGGGGGGAGAGGGGGAAGGGGAGGAGAGAGAGAGAGAGAGAGAGAGGGAAATTGGGATCAACTGATCTTCCACCTGCTATTTCACTGTAGAAATGGCATAATAGCCACGTTGGGGCCAGACCAAAGCAAGGGGCTCCTTCCTGGTCTTATGTGGGTCACAGAGACCCAAGCATTTGAGCCATCTTCCACTGTCTTCTCAGGCACATTAGCAGGAAGCTGGATAGGAAGTGGAGTGACTTAACTAGAATGTAGTTTAACCAGCTGTGCTACAATGCCATCCCTATAATTTCTTATTATAAACATCAATTCTAGGTATGAAACAAAAGGACTCCATAACCAGTGTATGTACACAAGGCAAAGAACATGATCTGAAATTTAACAGATAATTTTTTCCTTATGGAGTACTTTGATGATACAGTTATGACCATTTGTAGATGGATGAACATAGCTTTGAAGATCAATGATTAGAGATGAGCAATTCAGTGCCTGCCCCACATCATAAAACAGAGTTGCCAGATTTATGGTAATGCTTTCTGTAATCACTGCCCACTCCATCCCCTGTCCACAAACATTTCAATATATTCACCATGAAGAATCTAGATGCAGTCTCAATAATAGCAAAGAGCTCCAAGCATTAAAAAAAAAAAAAAAGCATTTTTTTTTTATCCATGGTAGTTCAAGATGCAAATTGGCATAAGTAAAGGCTCAGCATAAATTCCCTTTATTATGTGATCAGTAGGACATGAGGACAATTGGACCTTTGGGAAACTTAAATTTAATATTCTCAGAAGTTAAGGTTTCTGCTAAGCTTTGACTATATACTTGGTTAAGAAAATATTCTAAAATATCACTTCAATTTCCTCTCCAAGTAATGTTTAGGCAAAGTACTAGGATGCATTTCACAAGAATTCTTAATGGTGTGATTTTTTTTTTTATAACGATTAAGAGGACTGTGTTAAACAAACCTGTATAGACTTTAAAGATTGCTGGTATGTTTTATTACCATTTACTCTTTGTACTACAATGAATTGAACTTTTGGGAGAGAATATCCCTCAACAAAATAACTTAAAGTACATTTTTGTGATTTTTATTCAAATAGTAATGACACATGGTGTCACTGCTCAGTGTCTAATGCTGAGAAATTTTGACTCTATTTTTTGTAATATATGCATTCAGATTTGAATTCATCATCGCTTTTTTCACAGAAATGCTGTCACTTTCTCACGGGCAGAGAACTAAATGCGTGTGTTAACTAGTTGATGTCGAATGGTCTAGATACTTAGGTATATCTGAAATTCAATCATTGTAATTTAATTTCTATATATGTACTGAACCTGCAGAGTGACACTTTACATTGTTTTATGGTTCTAAAGGGGGCTTCAAATGACCCAACTGTGACAGTGCACTCATTTCTATCATGCTCACACATGATTCATGTGAACTCAGGTCACAGATGGAAAATAAGACATAAAACAACAGATGTTTTGAGAATCAAGGTTAATTGTTAGAAAATCAAGGTTTATTTATTACATTAAAATATAATTTAGATACCATGAAAGTGAAAGTTTTAATTATATAACTGTAACAACCTTGACAGATGTATACAACAGTGCACCCTAAATCCCTGTCTAAACATAAAATTTTTTTGTAAAGCCAGCAAGTTCCCACAGCTCCCTTCCTGCCCTGCCCCACCACTCCCTATTCTGCTCCACTAATTTTTTTATCTACTTTTTGCCAGTATCACTCAGTCTTAGGTACTTAGTTATATTGTTTGAAATTTAGCCACTGAACACTAAATGTGTTCCACGAAAATTGACATTTTTAACTTAAACCCAAATACCACAAACTTTGGCCTTAACTGAATTTCATGTGCTTCCAGAAACCAAGACAGTTCTCAACATTTTGGCAACAAAGGGACTTCTGGATGAGAAACAGGAGGATCAGTCCTATAAACACTGTGCTGCGGATCAGTCCTATGAACACTGTGCTGCTCAACACTGTCTTACCCAGGTATGGCATTCCACAGTTTCAGTGCTATTGTACCTTAATAAATAGTAACTTTTAAGCAGGTTCCACCATGTATTGGAAAGGTTTGTGTCGTCATTTATTGAAATAACTGAAAGATTTACTTTGAGAAAAAAGCGGCTTTGAAGACAGCTTCAAAATTTGAATTTCAAAATTGAGTGCTGGAAATTATGCTAGTTAGTTATTGTGGTATCAGAGTCCCTCACTAAGTTAAATGGATTTAATTTTAAAAACCAAGCACATTTTTATAGCTATCATTCAGTTACTTCAACAGTCTGTCAGTGAAAAGAACTAAATATTTTCCAAGTAATATAATACCAGCAAACACTCCACCACTTTCTTTGAATCTTATCAATGTGCCATTATATACAAAATAAAATATGAGGAGAAATAGAAAGTTATTATGGGATCTAGTCATGTGCAGTCTACTAACACATTCACGTTTCATTATAAAAGCAATCCTCTAAACTGTCAACTTCCTTCTGTAATCTACAAAGTAATCATAGTTTCCATACAAACACACCAGTGCAAGATGCACTTTAAACCCAAACAAAGATAAGATAGTCTTGAGAAACTGGAATCAATGAATTTGTCAGAATTTCTACCTGCTAATATATTTTACTGTATTCTGCTATATTATTCAGAATCAAAATGCTAACTTTTCATAATTGATTTTTTAAATTTTTTCTCTCTATAAATTCACTCATCACTTAGTTTTGAAAATAATCTCTATCAACTACAAGTAGGAGGCAAAAACACTTAGAGATGGTAATAATCACTACTAAAATTTGGCTGTCCCAAGCCAGCACCACGGCTCAATAGGCTAATCCTCCGCCTTGCAGCACAGGCACACCGGGTTCTAGTCCTGGTCAGGGCACCGGATTCTGTCCCGGTTGCCCCTCTTCCAGGCCAGCTCTCTGCTGTGGCCCGGGAGTGCAGTGGAGGATGGCCCAAGTCCTTGGGCCCTGCACCCTATGGGAGACCAGGAGAAGCACCTGGCTCCTGCCTTCGGATCAGCGTGGTGCGCCAGCCGCGGCGGCCATTGGAGGGTGAACCAATGGCAAAGGAAGACCTTTCTCTGTGTCTCTCTCTCTCACTGTCCACTCTGCCTGTCAAAAAAAAATTTTTTTTGGCTGTCCCAAACCTGAGAATTCATTCTGAAATATTGCAAAGCCATGTATATCAGCTCACAGTGATTTCACCTCTGAAAAGCCTGCATGATGAACCGTCCTCACCAAGAGTTACAAGCTAGCTTCACAGACATCAGCAAATACTGAAGTACCATATTAAACAGGCTGTATTTCATGTAGACCATGTTAAAAAAAAAGGTAACAACCAAGATGTTCAATATTGCTCTCATGGGGTATTCTCAAATGTAACTTTTGACTAAAACAAAACTAGTCTTACTCTATGTGCATTTATAACAATGTTGAAATATATGAAGTACATACCTGGCACACCTTATTACATATACCTCCTTCACAGTTTATAGAATCAGTTGTGAAACAGTATCTTAGGAAACAAGAAAACTAAAGTGCAGTTAGATAGAATTACTTGGAAGTCTCTTGGGAGAAAGGGCTGTAACAGACTTCCCCTGTCACGTTTTATGACCAGTGAGCTTTGTTATGTTACTTAAGTGCTTGATTTAAAAATCCCTGTCTTTCCTACAATAAAATCTTCAAAAAGTAAACTATTTTAAAGAGTTTTCTAAATTTTCCAGTCAGAACAAAATATGGTGTGACAAGTTCATATCATCAGCGATTACATCTTGATTCTTTCATTAATACATTGCTCAAGAATCACAGGCCTAGCTCTCATTGCAAAAGACACATTTTTATAAACATGAATTTAAAATATTTTTTCAAAATTAATACAACTGAAAAAGAGCTCCTTAAAAAAACACAAAGTTTACTGTTTAGTTCACAGTTCTAGCCATTTTCCCCCATTAACTTCAAAATTAACTGGTTTCTGAGTATATCATTACTTAATATAGAAACATGTACTTTAAGTATTTCGACACAGAAGACACATCCACCCTGTGTGCCTTCACAGACACATATTTGGCATATACCTGTTGTAACAGGTGATCATTGTCATTCTACTTGTACAACAATCCAGTGCTTCATGGAAGCAGAAATCACAACTCTTTAAATCACTATTTCGGAGCCAGTGCTGTGGTGCAGTGGCTTAATGCCCTGGCCTGAAGCGCCAGCATCCCATATGGGCACTGGTTCAAGTTCTGGCTGCTCCACTTCCAATCCAGCTCTTTGCTAGAAGATGGCCCAAGTCCTTGGGTCCCTGCACCCGTGTGGAAGACCCAGTAGAAGCTCCTGGCTCCTTGCTTTGGATCGGTGCCTGCTCCGGCTATTGCGGCTAACTGGGGAGTGAACCATCAAATGGAAGACCCCCTCTCTCTCTCTCCCCTCGCTCTCTCTCTCTCTCTGCCTCTCCTCTCTCTGTGTAACTCTGACTTTTGAATAAATAAATAAATCTTTAAAATAAATGAATAAATAAATCACTATTTTACTCAGAGTGCTGGTATTTCAGCTGCTGGGCAAGCGGTGATCAATGTATTTTTTGTTGAATGATATTCATTTATTAAACAAACTGATTAAATTTTATTCAGTTATATCAATAAATACTTCTCAGGTATCTTCTGTGTGCACAATGAAGAGCAACAACGCTTCTGACATGAACATAACCGAAAGTGCATAATCTTCTAGAAAAGATAAATAAAATTCAGTGCAGCAAGGGTAACAATAGAAATGTATATTATTGATTAAGTAATGAAGAAAGAAGGCTTAATTCTCTCTGGTAGAATCTGTAAGAGTACTGAAGGAAGTGACACTTGCATCAGATTTCCAAGGGTTGATTGGGCTTTTAACAGGCAGAGCAGTGGGGAGATGTGACAAAATCCTAAATAAATGACACAGTTGCTGAAAAGAACTTCGGACATGATAATAAAAATTGACAGAGCACATATCCTTAAAACACAAAATAAATCATTTCTTAGAGCATGTGACAATTCTCACTCCACAAAGGTTGAATTATCACTCCAAAAATTCCATCAATATCTCCTTGATTTTCCCACTACTTGATCTTAGTCTTGGTTCTTTATAGATATCATCACTTTTAAGAGTCATGGGAGTATTTAGGAGAATCATTATGCTCCTAAACCTGTATATATGAAATACGTGAAATGTGTTCACCTTATATAAATAAAAATTATAAGTAAATAGTATTCCAGTTTAATTTAATATATATATTCCAGTTACTAGCATAAGGTACAGAATTAAGTCACTTTCCTTGTATTTAAATTAAGTGATTCTGAGACTCTCTCCATTCTGTTCCTGCAGAAAGCTCTCACTGACGGCTCCAAGCCCTCCCTCCCCGAGGTCTAGTTTCCTGGTGCAAAGGTTTTTTCTTGGTTATGTTTACCTCTGGGAGAGAATCCAGGAAAGCCTGCTTTGTCACAGGAAGGGCCTCCACTTTGCCTGTTGCACAGTGGTTGCTTCCACAGGGCTGCTCTTGTAATCTGGGCAATCTGCCCAAGTAGATGCAGCCTAGAATGGCAATATATTTCCCAGGAGATGTGCACAGAGGCTTGGACACACGTTGAGCCGAGTGCTGGGGAAGCCAGCTTCTTATTGAAGACAGCAATGCCTGCCTCCATGCCTGGTCCTGGATGAGGTTATAATGAGGTTATAAATAAGGCAGTCTTATGCTCAAGTCTCCTGTCTTCAGGCCACCTGCTTGGGCTCCTGGTGTGAATTTTATTTAATGGAACAAATATTTCTATTTCTACAAACATATAACTACATAGAAGAGCTTCCTATATCAGCTACATGCTCTTCTATGGGCTATGATTTTGTACAGTTTTTGTAGGGAATTCTACCTCTTCCAGGCACACTGTTAATCACCATTTCGTGTCCTTGGGTGGGTAATATTTCTATTTGTAAAAAATCTAAATTCAATACATTCTCACTCAATTAAACATCCTTCCTAAAGTATAACTTCTATTGTGTTAATTAAAATTTGCATTGGTTCGCTCTTGCATATCAAACTGTGGTCACACTCCTTGACTAAACATTCAATACATTCACATACACATGTATTCAAGATGTTAATATATGGAACCATGAAATGTTGAATAATTATTCAGTCTAACTTCTGAATTGAACAGTATGGTACATTATCAGTTAGTCTGGTACCTTATCAGATATCTGTATCAGTTAGGATTGAATTTAACTACTTGTCATAGAAATTAGGTTACAAATATGACTAAGGTAATGAGTCTGGAAGTAGGAATTCTAGAGCCAGTTCTGTTAAGGGACTCATTAACAATCCAGGATTCTTATAGGTTCCTACAATTTCATCCTGTGTCATTTTACATTCACTGTGCAATTACTAAATTTGAGCAGGAAGAAGGAAATGGAAAATAGGAAGGATAATACCCTTAACAGAAAACTAAAACATTCCATTGTTTACTTTTTTTTAACATTGTTTACTGTTTTTACCTAGGAAAACAGGTTGTCATCTGAAATACAGTAACCCCAACTAAAATTGAAATTAAATTTTTACAGAGTACATATCCTTTTTACTTACATAGAACAGTCATCAAAATAAAAAAATTCTGTGCTGTAGAATAATTATTAGTAAATATCAAAAGATTGATATTCCAATACTCCATTAAGCTGGACTTGACCAATATGGAAACAAAAATTAATAACAATAGTATATATATGTATATATACATATATATATACATATATCTTTGAAAGGCAGAGTTATAGAGAGAGGGAGAGACAGAGAGAAAAGTCTTCCATCCAATGGTTCTCTTCCCAAATGGCCAAAACCGCCAAGGCTGGACCACATCAAAGCCAGGAGCTCCAAGCTTTCGCCAGGTCTCCCACGTCGGTGCAAGGGCCCAAGGACTTGGGTCATCCTCTGCTGCTTTCCCAGGCACATTAGCAGGGAGCTGGATTGAAAATAGAGCAGCCAGGTCTCGAACCAGCACCCATAGCACTTTACCCCTATGACATAATGCCAACCTCTATAATATATATTTTTAAAATCTTTCAAATGTTGGGAAAGTAAGCATCTCACTCCCAAATGACACATCCGTCGAAGAAAACCACAAGTGAAATTTTAAAATAATGAATATAATAACTAAAACTAGCATATCAACTTGTAAAATTTCTACTTTAAATAGTTATATTAGAAAAAAAAGACAATGTTTGAAAGTTAGCTTTGGGGCTGGCACTGTGGCATAGCGGGCTAAGCTGCCGCCTGCAGTGCCGGCAACCCATATGGGCACTGGTTCCTATTCCGGCTGCTCCTTTTCCAACCCAGATCTCGGCTATGGCCTAGGAAAGCAGTGGAAGATGGCCTTAGCTCCTGCACTTGGGCTCCTGCACCAGTGTGGGAGACCTGAAAGAAGCACCTGAATCCTGGCTTCAGATCTTTCCAGCTCTGGCTGTTGCGGCCATCTGGGGAGTGAACCAGCAGATGGAAGACCTTTCTCTCTCTCTCTCTCTCCATCTCTCTGGCAGCAACTCTATCTCTCAAGTAAATAAATAAAATCTTTTAAAAAAATAAAGTTAGTTCTTTGAAAACAAACAAAATTGATAAACCCTTGGCTAGACTGTTCAAAAAAAGGAGAGGATACAATTTACCAACAACAGGAATGAAAGAGGGAAAATTTCTAGAGTTCCTATAGACACTAACAAGGCGGTAAGTAAGAGGATGTCTTGGATCATATTATGTCAATAAATTCCACAACTTAGATTAAATGGCAAAATTCCTTGAGAATCATGATATATCTCAACTGATTCACCTTTAAATAGAAAATATGAGTAGTGCTTTATAAATATGAGTAGTCCTTTATAACCAATTCTCTGACATTGACTGAGTGTTCAGTTCAATTCAATTTCAATGCTTACTAACTAGAGTTAGCAGGTAACCCACAGGTTAGGGGGCTCAGCACCACAAAACTACTTTTTTCAAAGAAAGATGGGAAGAATAAATATTATACAGACAACTGGCATATATTATGCTTCGAATGTGTCCTCCCTAAAATTTAAGAGTTAAAATGTCATGGCCAATATGACAGTGTTGAGTTTAATCCTTTGTAAGTTGTTTAGGTCACAACAGCTTGCTCTCTTGTGAATGGGACTAAGTGCCCCTATAAAGGCCTTGGTCCCTGCTGTCTTCTGCCTTCTGCCAGGTGAGGATGCAGCATTTTCCCTCTCCAGAGGATACAACATCACATTGTCCTCCTGGAAAGGGAGAGCAGCCCTCAGCAGACAATGCAGCCTGCCAGGAGCTTGAGCTGGGCCCTCCTGGCCTCCAGAGACGTGAGAGATAAGTTTCTGTTCCCCCTCATCAAGGATGTAGTCTGGGGTATTTTGTTATAGCAGCACAGACTAAGACAGCATGTCTGCCAGAGGGTTGTCAGATTCCAGAGCTTTCATTTGATGTAAACTGACTCACATAAATGTCATCTTGCAGATGAGAAGACTAGAGTGATTCACTGACGAGTTTTACCTTGTGTAGGTAATATTGACAGAGAGTGAAACTGCAAGAACAGAACCAAGGTATCCTGGCTGGTGATACAGCCACAAGACTGCACTGCAGCAGCAAAAGCCCAAAAACGCATTATGCTGGTCTGACAACATTAACACAGAGGCTTCTGGTTCCCACTCAACTCCTACAGTTCCCTGTACAAATGATCATTGTCATACTTATCACCTTTTCTAGAATTATTTGTCAGTGTGTCTGCCGGAAATACCTCCTGAAGCAGCAATGACTTCTTCATTGTTATATCCCTTTCTTGTCCCCTGCCTCTGCTCTCAGAGAACACTCAACACATTACAGATAGTTAATAAGTTCTTGTTAAATGAATTAACCTCACACAGAAGAATGTAACCTCAGGATGAGAGCTTAATGTTCTCTGATGGAAGGGCATTAAGTATTCTTATGATGTTGGTTTTTACTCCAATAGCCCCTGAGCCATTGGTTAATCATTATTACAATATTATAATCATAGATCTTGGGGCTGGTAAAAATGATCTCATTCAGTCCTACATTCATAGTGTCTCTTGCAACCTCAGAGTCAAGTAAGGGCCAGAGAAGTTATATTGCCTGACGTCACAGGATCAGCAGATGAAAGAGAAGAGACAAGTTCCTGGAATCCTTCTTGAGGATCTCTAGTATCATTATTGTTGTTTTGAAAACATCACCTTACCAAAACTTAATGCAACAAAATATTTCATTTTTATGTTCTATGTTAAAAATCTAAAATGTGGTATGGTATTTAGAAATCCTGCACCTTTGATGTACCTTTAGTAATGATGCAAAGATTTTCACATGTATGACAATGTGTATGCACACAGCAAGAGAGAAACAAATTTTATTATCAGACTGAATTCAAGGTTTTTCCATTCTCGGAATGAATACTCATAATATTTCTTCAGTGTCCCTCCAGGGGGCTTAGATTCTACTTTCTGTTTGTAACTGGGAAAATAGAGGTTAAAATAAAGGCCAGAGCAACTGTCAGAAAAGCATTAGTTTTGCGACTATATAAACATATCCATTTGCTTAAATTATGCTGGCTCTTAGCAGCCACATTTCTGCTACATTTCGACATGGTAAACACTATTTTCTCAGTACTTTAGTCATTTGAAAATGAGAACATGCATTTTATGTGATTAAATAGATTAGACCAGGCTAGGCTATGACACTTAGTCCTTGTCTCTAAGATCTAAATGAAATCAGAGAGGCCTATTAAGAGCTAGGTAGTCGACATAAAGATTATCAGGTAGGCTCACATATTTCTCATGTACATCTCATATCATATATATCAACTCTAGTTTATGAATTTATAGCAATCTTCATATTTTGGTTACAAGTCTTCATGTAAGCCTTATTTCCCTTGTGCATAAATTTCACTCAATATAAACTATTGAGAGTGATTGGTGTTTCTTCTTCAATCAGTCAACCCAGAGAGGGAGGGAGACATTTGGAAGTTGCTTAAACCAAGAGATACAGTTGGTTACATCAAATGAAATCAGATGGAGTTTGGGCATCCTAGTTATGCCACTAATACATCCCCAACTGTCATAACCTAGGCTTCTGTTGGCAAAATATATTCTTATTCTCATATTTGTACTGATTTCTAAACTCAGGTTAAAGGTGGGGGGAGGGAGAAATCTAGGTTTTTATACTTTGAGATGAGAAAATGAAGCTCATGAAAGTTCTGCAGCCTGCCCAAATTCTCTTAGCTACTCAACCACAGAATGGGGGAGGAGGTGAGTCAGAGATCTAAGTCCAGGAATCTGCTTCTAAATTCAACATCTCTACTTTGACATCTTTTCCTATTGTTAGAAGTGGAGCAACTTGGATTATGGTGGACAGAAACAATGCATACTGGAAAAGCTAAACTGATGCTGTATAGATTTGTTGTTAAAATGATTTTTAATCTAGGTTGTTTGCTAAACAATGACACTCAAGACAGGAAATCATTTGAACGTTCAATCACTCAATAGAAGTATGAAATACTCGAATAGTAATTAGTTCTGCTACATAATTGCCTTGAGGTGCTATATTTAATGATAATTATGTTTTAAAATTTGTAATTTTCTAATATTTACCCACATATTGCTATGGGACAGAGAGACTCTTTTCTCTATAATCCCATCTTTATATTACTCTATGAATGGTTACTATGAGCAAAACCCATTAAGGTCTGTATTAAAGGAACTATGAGAAAATAAAGAATCAGAAAACTAACATAGAGAGTTAAATAGAAAAATTAACACTCTAACATCTTCATATCCTTTTTAAAATGTATACACTTCCTTTACAGGAAAGTTTTAAAAGTCAGTTAAAAACTTGTTCCAAAAAAGACTTACCTTGAATAAGTTAGAACTTTCTTCATACAACTTACTTCAAATAACAATACTGCACTCATTAATACCACCTCTGTATCTGTTTAATGCTTTATAACTGAAAAAAAAAAGTTTCCATGCAATTTATCTTTTTGATCTCTTTCTCTGCATTAGCTTGTGTATCTGCTTAACATCTACATACTTGTATTTCTCTGATCATCTTCTCTCTCATCTAAAATATAAGCTTATGAATCATTCTAGTATCACAGCACCATGACATACGTAGATTCTCAGTTTGGGGAATACAGAGTATAAGATTTTAGCTAAGCAAGAAGAGAAATGTCCTGAGAATCTTGCATTCAGTTTTATTGTAAGATATATCACAAATCATCTACAATCTCATCATTTTCTTAAATCGCCGACTTAAGACTTTGAGAGATGCAGTGATGCTGTCATCATCTTTGGTATTCACAGATGACTTGTTACCAGCATATTCATCTCTGAATTTGCTCCTGAAAAACGACTGAAGTCCTTAGTCCCTTCCATGCAGAGAAGTCCCATAACTGTCCTTGTCTGTAAATAAACTGTCTTGTTTCTATGCAACTCTGTTTCTCATGCCAAGAATTTTAATTAATATTTTAAACCCCACATGCCAGGTTAGTCAACCTGATGTCATTCTTCTTCTATACTATAGTTCAATATGTTTACTACAAATTATGTACCCTATGGTGTTTATTCCACTCATATTCAGTACTTGCCACATATTTGTCTAGCTTCATAATTCTCCTTTATGTCTAAACTAAGATCATGCACATAATGGGCAGGGGAGGCGGCCAGACAAAGCTTAAGATGTTCCTTCTTAGTCTGCAGGTTCCTCTCCATCCTGGCCTGCACGACCCTCCTAGCTACTCATCCAACAAAAATCTCCTTTCAAGAAATAGTGCCATAAATATTACTTCAATTATTCTGTAGGCTGAATGCAGCTTGCCCCAAAGATATTAATATTTATCACCATAACTCTAATAACTTAAAAAAATTTAAAGCAT
This sequence comes from Lepus europaeus, assembly GCF_033115175.1. Taxonomy (NCBI): domain Eukaryota; kingdom Metazoa; phylum Chordata; class Mammalia; order Lagomorpha; family Leporidae; genus Lepus; species Lepus europaeus. The sequence continues at coordinate 123,536,340 of NC_084827.1, read as the reverse complement.
CAAATGAGGAAGAAAAATTCATAGGAAACTTGTCATGAGTAAAGGAAAGATCTCAGAGCTTGTTTCTGGAGTGAAAATTTTGCTGGTTCTTTATCTGGATCAGAATCTAGCTTTGCAGCCTCAGTACTACTTTTCTATACTCTGGTCTTCTGACAGATATTCTAGAAAGATTAAGGGTGAGAGCTTTAACATTTAAATTCAAAGCCAAAAGGCAATATTTAGGTTAAGAAGAAAGATGTAAAACCCAGTGCCAAAAGCAAAACATTTCAGCTTTTATTTTACTAAATACTTAAAAATGTTCTGGAGAAGGAAATATGCTCTCTGGAAAGTAAATATTGAGAATAGAGATATCCTTGGGAAAAAAGGCAAGATGGTTTTTAAAGTGCCCAATTCATAATCATTCAAAAACCACAAGATTCATTTCCCCTTCTCTATCATTTTGCCTACTTACTAAAATGAAATCTTGTCTTTTTAAATACTTGGAACAACTATTAGATATGTTATTAAAATGTCAGCACTAAGATTAAAATTGGTCAAAGTACCACCTTGGTTTTTATCATTACATGCCTTGAAAATTATAACTTAAAACACATATTTTTATAAACTTAGTAAGAGGCTGCAGAAATGTCAGGGGTGTATATAGCTCTTTTGTGTCAGATTATTTTCTACAGATGGCTACACAAGTATGTGTAAAATCCTACATATTCTTCTACAATGTGACAATCAACATTTCAATTAAGAGGTGAGCTCTATGTTTTCTTCTCTTTCTCTTTTTCTTCCCATTTTTTTTTTGAGCCATTCTAAGAAGCCAACCAACCATGACCCTATAAGCAAGCCTGTGTCAGCCCCCATGGAGGAACCATAGAGTGAGTTCCAAATGGACAGAAACTGATTCCCCCATCTGATAGGTAGACATGACGGTTCTCACCTCCAACCTTTGGGTCTTTTAATGAGGCCCATGTGTTGTGGAACAAGAAAATTTAGCCTCTTTTGTCCTCTCTAAAACTAACCCACATGGTGTCCTGAAAAATAAGTATTATCTCTCTCAAAATAAACTTTGCATAATTTCTTATATAGCCATAGTTTATTGAAACATCAGATTAGAAATATTAACCTGATGTTTTTGTTTTTCTATTCTTGTTTTATGCCATAAGTGAAATTTTTTGATGATTTTAAATAAATGACAAGGGGCTAGCACTCTGGCACAGCAGGTTAAGCTGCTACTTGCAATGCCAGCATCCTATATGTGAGCATCTGCAGGAAACCTACCCTTACCACTTCCAATCCAGCTTATATCTAATGTGTCCTGGGAGATCAGCAGATGATGGATCAGGTACCTGACCCCATGTCAGCCATGTGAGAGACCTAGATGGAGTTTGGAGGCTCCTGACTTAGGTTTTGGACCAACCCCAACTGTTTGTTACCAATTTGGGGAATGAACCAGCACATGTGGATGGATGATTCTCTCTCTCTCTCGATCTCTCTCTCTCTTTCTCTCTCTTTTTCTCTCTCTTCTGTGATTAATCAGTATTACAGCATCTACTCCATACTTTCCATGACTCTGAATCTCCTAAACAAGTTTCATATACTTCCAAAAGTAGCACATGGCATATCTACATTTTAAGCCTAAGTTAGCATTTAGTCATGAGGTTATAGACATATTCAACTATTTATTTTGGCATTTGAATCTGCAAAAGAAGGGAAAGGAAGAAGAACTTAACATGTGTAATTTGTATATGGTAGCATTGTTAGTTCCTTAAACATGTTTTAACAGTCTTAAGACACAAGAACATCACCACAGATGATACTTGGGAAAGTTAAATGGCATTCATGATCAAATTACCAGTTGGTGGTAGAGTCAGATTTTAGATTCATATCTGTACTATATAATATGAACAAATGCCATTTGTACCCTCCCTAGTTATAATTGGCAGGGTAATAATCATAATAATTATAGGCCATTTCAATGCTTATCATCTATACTGAATAAGACAATTTATGACATTGCCAAGAATATTATAAACAATAAATCTTAAATGTGACTATTGTGATTATACCATCTGCCTTATTTTCTACACATGCTAAATACTGTAAAAATATAGAAATTTCTAAAATACAGTCATTATCATCATTAAATTTAAATTATAGTATTGGGAGAGCTGAGTAGGAGCTATGATAGTTTTAGGTATCGAGATAAATACACAAATAATTCATAATGTGAAATAAATATTAATAAATGATTCAAGAAAGTAAAGTAAATATGTTCAGTTGAGATATCAAGAATGACCATGTATACAAATGTTTCTGGGGATGGACAGGTATGGGTTATGAATCTAATTTTTAATAGATAAGAAGGATGCTAGCTCCATCATAAGTGAAATATACAAGGAAAGAATATGAAAGCACTATGAAATTTTTTAAAGTTCTAGGAAATTCACCATTCTTGAATAAAAATAACTCAGTAAAATTTTTTAAGATAGAAAATTGGATATCTGAATAATCTAGGGGAAGGGGTTAGGGGTCAATAAAGATTTTAAGGATAGATAGATAGAGATTGGCTGTCCTAAGAGAGGTGAGAACAGAATTCTTCCTGAACAAATGGAACAACTCATTCTCAGAGACTGGAGGAAAAACTGTGGTCATAGATTCAGTGACTGTGTATGAAAGGCTGGATGAAGAATGCATATGACAGCCTCCAGTGCCCAGCTGAGTAGGGGAGGAGATAGTATCAGTATTGGGAGTGAGCAGAAGTCCCCTTTTTAAGATTTATTTATTTGAAAGACAGAGTTACAGAAACAGAAAGGAAAGACAGACAGAGAGAGAGAGAATCTTCCATCCACTGGTTCATTCTCCAAATGGCCGCAGTGGCCAGGGATTGGCCAGACAAGGGCCAGGATTAAGGAGCTTCTTCTTCATCTCCCATGTGGGTGCAGGGGCCCCAAGCACCTGAAACCATCTACTGCTTTTCCCAACAGCATTATCAAGGAGCTGGATTGGAAGTGAAACAACCAGGACTCAAAACTGGCACCCATATGGGATGTCCATACCATAGGCAGAGGCTTAAACCTTCTACACAACAGCACTGGCCCCCAACCACATATTAAAGAGGATGGACAAAAACTAGAATGGTTTGAAAAATGGAAGGAAGAGCTATTATATAAAGAGAACTACAAGATTGTTGATAGAATTGCTTCCACAATAAGTATTTATTTTTTACTTTCCACATGCTAGATTTTGAAAGCAAAATACAAAGTAAGGTAGATGCTGATTCTGTATTCAAGACAGATATTTGGGGGCCAGCATTGTGGCTTAGCTGGTAAAGCCACCATCTGCAATGCTGGGATCCCATATGGGCATGGGTTCAAGTCCTGGCTGCTCAACTTCTGCCAGATCCCTATAAGGTACCTGGGAAAGCAGCAAAGGATGGTCTAAGTCCTTGGGGCCCCTGCATCCATGTGGGGGATGCAGAAGAAGCTCCTGGCTCCTGGCTTTGGTCTGGCCCAGCCTTGGCCAGTGAGGCCATTTGGCAAGTGAATGAGTAAATGGAAGAATTCTCTCTCTCTATTTTTCACTCTCTCTCTCTCTCTCTGTCTCTCTCTCTGTCTCCTCCCCACCCCCCGCCCCCATAACTCTGCCTTTCAAATAAATAAACCTTTTTTTAAAATGACAGAGATTTGACAAGTAGAAGGGAAAGTACCATTCAGCTTGATTATCATTCAGGAAATCTGAATGGAAAACTGCCCTTCAAATATCAGTAAGTGTTAGATAAGTGAAGGGAGACAGAGAGAAAAGTGACGGTAGTGTTGCAACACATGGTCTAGAGTGTATAAAGACCCACAGTTATATGGAGTCTATTTCACTGAAAAGTGTACCTTTTGGAAGTTCATAAGGATACAGTTGATAAGGGTCTAGAAAAGACAGAAAATAAGAGGCCTGGCTATGCAAGTGTTTAGAGCAAGCAGTTTGAAACTAAACTCCCAAGACATTAGAGAAACACTATGTAATTTTACGCAGGAAAAAAAATCAGCTCAATTCTCCATTTGGACAGATGTCTTGGTCAAAACTGTCAGTAGCAAATAGCAGAATCCACCTTGAGCTGACTTAAGTGAAAAGAAGAGAAATTTATTGACTATATATTACAGTGTTTTTCATCCTTTTTCATATCCTGGCACAGATATAAAATGACAATATCTATACAGCCCCCTGGAGACAACAGTGGAGTCTGCTTGTGGCAGGAGGCAATCAGCCTGGGGACTACAGCTGCCCCAAGGGCTCCAGGGGTCCATACTGCTGCACACATCTGAAGCATACTGGCTGGGGAACTCTGATCCATTACATGAAATTATGGACTCAGGAATAAATCATGCAAACTGAAAGATGTTGAAGCTGGTGAGGGGCTGAAACTAGCGAAGCTAAAGCCACCAGAAGTCAACTCTCCTTTCTCAATCCGTCTCCCTCTCCCTCTCCTCGTGCCTCCCCACTTCCCTATCCCTCTTTCTCTGAGGCAGTGGTGCCTCCGCTCCTTTCTCTATTTATCTTTCTTCTCCCTTTCTCCTTGAGCTGTGTTCTTGCCTTCCTTTATGCATGGCAGAAGCTGTCTCATAACTCTCACATATGCAAGTTCTCCTAATTAAAATATTTAATAAAAGATAAGCTAAGAATTTTTACTGTTAACCCCAAATGTCTAAGAAAGAGAATCTAATTGTGCCAGGCATCCATCACATTTGAATCTTTTGTTATGAATAAGGACTGCTTCCTGTAATAAGCAGATTGTCACAGAGGCCTGCCACCATGAGGTTGAAGACAGACACCTCTGAGGTGGCTGTCAGAAAGTGGCAGACCCTGGGGACCTCTGGCTTCCAAATGAAGCATTGACCAAGGACATGTAGGAAAGATAGCAAGTTGAAGATTTTTTTTTTTTTTTGACAGGCAGAGTGGACAGTGAGAAACAGAGAGAAAGGTCTTCCTTTTTTCATTTGTTCATCCCCCAATGGCCGCTGCGGCCTGTGCACCGTGCTGATCCGAAGCCAGGAGCCAGGTGTTTCTCCTGGTCTCCCATGCGGATGCAGGGCCCAAGCACTTGGGCCATCCTCCACTGCCCTCCCGGGCCACATCAGAGAGCTGGACTGGAAGAGGAGCAACTGGGACAGAATCAGGCGCCCCGACTGGGACTAGAACCCAGGGTGCCGGCACCGCAGGCAGAGGATTAGCCTATTGAGCCGTGGCGCTGGCCACAAGTCTAAGATTTAAGAGACGGAGAAGTTTCACTCTTGGACATAAATTTGGTTTGCATTGAAATCTAAGTGAATGTGTCCAAGAGGCAGCTGCTTAGTAGAGACAAGTTCAGCAGCAGCATCAAAGGGGAACACAGATTTGGAAGTATTTTTTACATACTACCTGAAACCTTGGATTGAAAATGTACAGTTACAGAGATTAGGGTAACAAGAAAAGCTGGATAATAATGGAAAGAAGGTCCACATTTTGGGGAATAGTCAGAGTCAAGAGGACTCCAAAAAGGATGGAGAAAGAGTCCCAAGATAGAAAAAGGAAACACAAAAGAAAGGGAGGGGAATGAAAGACAAAAGGAAGAATTTCTTCTTCTACAAGTTGGACATAGCCAATAGAGCCAAATGTTGCCAAGAAGTAAAATGGAATGCAGAGTAAAAAGAGCTCTATGGATTTAGCAATAAAGACCTTGGCAAGGAAGCAGTTTAAGTAGGGGGATGAGCACAAAAGCCAAATTAGAAAGCATTAAGAGTAAATGGGAGATGAGAAAGTTGAGCTTGAACAGATTTATAAGACTTTGTGAAAGGGCAAAGAGATGTGCCAATAAGTAGAGAGGGTTATGAGTTTAGGGAGTGTTTTGTTTTCCTTTTAAATATGTCACATTAATCCCCCACAATGGTGTGGCTGGCAGGCATCCTCAAGCTTAAGAGTAGAGCTTGAAATTGTGGCAGGAACTCAAAAAGAGGTCAAAGTTTTGCCTCATGTGCTTTAAAATTCAGAGAATAATGTTGAATTGCAGAATTTAGAAGTAGATTCTCTGGCTACTGAACTTACCAGGAGAAGAAGCCTTCAAGATATCAATAAAGATTATGAGCACATCACCCAGATCTGAGCTGCCCCAGCACATTGAGAGTATCCTTACTGGAAAGTAATGAGGTGTGTGTAAGCAAGAAACTAAGGTTTCTCAGTAAAAAAAAATAATAATAATGCAAAAGATACCAAAAAAGATAACTCAAAAAGAAAGTGAAATACAGAGCATATAATGAACAAAAGTAAAAACAAAAGGAGAGTGTAAGATCAAGGAAGTAATGTGTGGGTGTGTGTGTGTGTGTTGTGGAATGAGACAGAGTCTAAGCACTTCGTATCATGCTGAACACATGGTAGAAACTCAATACATATCATCACAGGGAAAAGAAAGGAGAGAGGAGAATAAAAACAAGAAAGGGATGGAGGAAGGAAGAAGGCAGGGAAGGGAGGGAGAGGACTTGCAGTCTCAGTAAGAGGGCTCTCTGAAAGTAAGCATTGAAGGTTTAGAGGAAGGAATACATAATCGGTAGACCAATGCCCCATTGAAGATAAAAAAGAATGGGGTCCAGAACTCACAGGTTCATTTTGTTTCATTTTGCTTTGTTTAGTTTTATTTCATGTTTATTTGAGAGACAGGAGACAGACACACAAACTCATGGAGACAGACAGACAGAGCGTGTGTGTGATCCCTTGGCTCACTTTCCAATGCTTGACTAGACCAGGTTAGACCTGGACTCAATCCACATCTTCCAGGTGGGTGGCAGGAAACCAATTACTTTAGTTATCACTGCTGTCTCCCAGGGCCTGCATTAGCAGAAAGTTTGGGCCAGGAGCAGAGCCAGGAATGGTACTGAGGGACCCCTATGTGGGACACAGGCATCCTGATGGCCTGGCTAAATGCCCACTCCCTGTAAGTTTATTTTTCAATGGACTGAAATAGATGTTTAATAGATAAAAGCATTTGAAAGAGAAAAAGTATCTAAAATAAGTATGAAAATATCTGAAAGAGTTCAGACAAGTCACAGAACAAAGGTTAATAACATCAAGGTGACTGTAGCATCTTCAAAGTAATGCCGATAGAGTGAGTTGAGTTACTCTTCTAGGCTTTCATGAACAGTAAAGCAAAATGTTAAATATAACTCCCAGAAAATGTTGGATATTTGTACAAGAAGTTAAACTATAATCCCTAATGTGATCCAGGTATCGCAGGATGTGGAAATGGACTGTTTCTTTTTATTTGAAGACTGAAACTTCAGATAATACACATCACATTCTACTTGAGGTATAAGCACACACCATTTAAAGCGAGGTGTCTCCAAAGCAGTTTTGTGATTGTTAATCTCTTATCCACATGTAGCATGTATAAGGTTTGGAAGTCTGAGAAAAAATTGGAAAGGGAAGCATTTTTTGGTAGATAATCTGTGTTCTCTGGGATTCTCTCCTTACATGGGAGAAGATGGAGTTGTCTCGTCCTCATCTCATTCCTAGGAAATTGGGCCTTGCAGGCACTCCAGGAGAGCTGACATGTGTGCCTAGAGCCTGTGGATGCATGCGGTGGTCAGGGTGATTGTCTAGGAAACCAAGATTCTCAGCACTGCAGTGAGCTAAGTGCCCCAGGAATGGAACAAAGGGGAAGCAACTGTGCTGGGCCAGGCCTGCACTCTGTTTTTCATGGAAAACAGAACAAGTGATTCCTAACCACCAAATGTAGTTATCTTATAAACATAGAAAACATGAGCCTTTTAAAGACTCCACCACATGGAAAAAGATAGCTTGATTGGAAGGAAGTGGAAGGAATTCTGCTGAAGGCAGTTTGAAAAAGATGCCTCTGCTGTGGGAACTGCTGATGAGAGCTCCCCAAAATGGGGCTTCTCCAAGGAGCTCCCCCAAAGTAACACATAATAGAAACTACGCTAGGATCCTAGAGCAGTGACAGCAAACTTCTTGAATGTTGTCTTTGAGTAAAATGTTCTGTTTCTCTTGATTTTACCTTTCCTGCTTCCAACCAAATGTCAACAACAGAATGGTTAAAAACTCAACATGGGAAGCAGGATACCCAGCAGACTCATAGAATGGCAGATGTCCTAAATAGCACTCTGGCCTCAGAATCAGCCCTTATGGCATTCAGATCTGGCTGAAGAGCCCATGAGAGTATTTTAGGCATGGAAAGCCAAGACACTCTGGCAAAAAAAAAAAATAATAATAAAACCTAAATGAAAGATCTCTGTGAGTGAGATCCCAGTGGAAAGAACGGGCAATCAAAGAAGAAGGTACCTTTCTCTGAAGGGAGGAGAGAACTTCCACTTTGACTATGACCTTGTCTAAATAAGATTGGAGTCAGCGAACTCAAAAGGCTTCCATAGCCTTGGCAACTCATGACAAGAGCCTAGGGTTATTCCTGACGCCATAAACAAGAGTGTCAATTGTTAAGTCAACAACAGGAGTCACTGTGCACTTACTCCTCGTGTAGAATCTCTGTCCTTAATGTGTTGTCCAATGTGAATTAATGCTATAACTAGTACTCAAACAGTATTTTACACTTTGTGTTTTGGTGTGGGAGCAAACTGTTGAAATCTTTACTTAATTTATACTAAATTGATCTTCTGTATATAAAGATAATTGAAAATGAATCTTGATGCAAATGGATTGGGAGAGGAAGCGGAAGATGGGAGGGTTGTGGGTTGGAGGGAAGTTATGGTTGGTAAAAGCCATTGTAATCCATAAACTGTACTTTGGAAATTTATATTTATTAAATAAAAGTTAAAAAAAATAGATGGACAATGTGGTGGAGTTTGTGGGTTGGGAAAGAAAGAATCCCACCAAGCCTTTTCCCCTCATTTCCTGCTATTGGAGGCCACCTTGGGTATATCCAAGGAAGAAGAAAATTAAATAAAATAAAATATGGGGTGCTAATTATTAAACCTGGTTCAATGTATTAATTTTGGAAATGAGACTGATTAGAGTCTTGCATTATGTGAATGACTAGGAATGTCATGGGTGTGCCCAAGACTACATAAAGGGGCAGGATAAGCACCAACTCCAAGTGATATGTTTGATCAGTGAACAGTAAAGCATTTTCTCATTGACTCACATGATCCGCTTGTTCATTTAGATGTTTATACAGGTATTCATAATGCTCCTACTACTTACTCCCTTTCCCTGGGCAATAGATAAATGGACAAACATTTCTAGTATCTTAAAAATTTTACCTGTCTTGCAACTTGATATTTATAAAAGCAATAAATGAAAGGGAAAATCAAATGGAACCTAAAGTTATTTCATTTTGTAGAATGTTGAAAGGGTTTTTTTTTTTTTTCCATTTATTTTCTACAACATGTGAGCTAAAGAAAGTTTGAAGGAAAATTCCTTCTACCACCCTAATACATAATCTTCTGTTCTGAATGTGTCCATACATTCCTGGATTAATTTACTCCTTAAATGCTGTTTTAATGTATATTATTAAATTAAAGTTAATGTAGAGAATCTTTTTCTGCCAAGGAACAGTTGGATATTTATAACAACATTTGTAGGCCATAGAAAATGATCAACTTAAAAATTTCCCTGCAATAGATTTATTGATTTTCAAGTCTTGCCTGTAGTTGCTTTGGCAGAGCCAGACCAAATGATTTGTGGACCTTATACTGTTTATGGGTGGACATTCCCCACCCCCATTTAGAACAATATTTCTGTAAAATCTAATGTTAAGGGATATCTTTCTTCTGGCTGATTCTGATTTTCCAGACTGTAAATTAGCTGTTCTAGGTATAGTTCCATATTATTTCCTCTCTGAGAATATATGATTAAATTGTGGAATGGTTATTTCCAGGAGGAATACTTGAAGAAATTAAAACAATCATTTGAGTGTGAATCAAATTTTTTCTGTGTATGCAAAGCAACCAACCATACACTCAAGTTAAATTGATAAATTTGAAGAGTCTTCTCTATCAACATGGAATATTTGTGACCCAAGCACTTGCAAATGAAGCAGCTTGGCATTACCTTGAACCATTTTTTTTTTTTGACAGGCAGAGTGGACAGTGAGAGAGAGAGATAGAGAGAAAGGTCTTCCTTTTTGCCGTTGGTTCACCCTCCAATGGCCGCCACAGTTGGCGCGATACGGCCGGCGCACCACGCCGATCTGATGGCAGGAGCCAGGTGCTTCTCCTGGTCTCCCATGGGGTGCAGGGCCCAAGCACTTGGGCCATCCTCCAATGCACTCCCTGGCCACAGCAGAGAGCTGGCCTGGAAGAGGGGCAACCGGGACAGGATCGGTGCCCCGACCGGGACTAGAACCTGGTGTGCCGACGCCGCTAGGCGGAGGGTTAGCCTATTGAGCCGCAGCGCCAGCTACCTTGAACCATTTTTTTAGAAGAATGCTTTCACAATGTATTTTCCACCAGAATAAATTTTTAGTTAGTTGTTTGTGGAAATATGAATGATACAGTTTTATAGTGGTTGTTTAAGGCTTTAAATATTGAAGAAGGATGAAATAAGCTTTTTTCCCCCTGACAGATACTCTAGTTTTATTTTTCACTTAAAGTATAACACTTTAATGCCTCCTGTTCTTTCTATTTTTTTACTATGGTGAGAATATTTAGAATAAGATCCACTCTCTTAATGAATTTTAAGAGTGCAACATGGTATTACTAACTATAGGCATCAGGTCTTGAGAACTAATTCATTTTGCAGAACTGAAACTTGGTACAGTTTGAAGAGCAACTCAACACTCACCTACCCATAGTCCCTGGCAAACCATTCCACTGTCTGCCTTTGTGAATTTAACTATAGTAGATACCTCATAAAAGTGGAATCATACAACATTTGTCCTTCTGTGACTGTCTTATTCCATTTGGCAGAATGTCATCAAGTTTCGAACATGTTATCTCATGTGGCAGAATTTCCTTCATTTTGAAGGCTGACTGACTTTCCTTGTGTGTATGGACCATGTTTCCCTATCTGTTCTTCTGTCAATGGGAACTAAGGTTGTTTTCACATCTTAGCAATTGTGCACAATGCTTCAATGAACATAGGAGTGCAGATATCTACAATTCTTGTAGATTTATACCCTGAAGTAGTACTGCTATACCATATGGTAGTTCTACTTCTTCAATGCTTTTGAAAGGTCTACATAGTGTTTTCCACACTGGCTGACTCATTTGGCATAACCAATAGCAGTGTACAAGGGTTACAAATTCCTCACATGCTTAAAACCAACATGTTTTGTCTTTTGTTCTTTTGATAATAGCTATCTTGACAGTTATAAGAAAAATCGTATATGGGTTCAACTTGAATTTCCCCACTAATTAGTGACAGAACATTTTTTCACATACCTATTGAACCATTTGCATGTCTTTAGAGAAATGCCTTTCCAAATTATTCACACATTTTAAAATGTGTTAGTTCCTGTGCTATTGAGTTCTAGAGACCCCTTGTATATTTGGATATTAACCACTTATTAGGTATATGGTTTGAAAATATTTTCTCCCAGTCAATAAGTTACTTTTTCATTTTGTTGATTATTTTCTTACTGATATTACTACTTTCATAACATTTACTTAATTTGCCTTTCTATGAAGTTGAAATGTCTGCTGAATTTGAATAAGATGAAAGGGAAAATACAGTAAAGTTTCTTGGAATAGTTTGCCCCCAAACGGTAGAGTTAGAAACATGTCAGGGGATTCCAATTCAATCCTATCAAGATGGCATGTACCAATGCCGTCTCACTAGTCAAAGTGATCAATTGATTATAATGATAGGATTAACAGTCAAAGGGATCACATAAACAAGACTAGTGTCTGCTAATACTGATAGAATTAAAAAGGAGAGAACGATCCAACATGGGAAGTGGGATACACAGCAGACTCATAGAATGGTAGATGTCCTAAACAGCACTCTGGCCTCAGAATCAACCCTTATGGCATTCAGATCTGGCTGAAGAGCCCATGAGAGTATTTTAGGCATGGAAAGCCAAGACACTCTGGCAAAAAAAATAATAATAAAACCTAAATGAAAGATCTCTGTGAGTGAGATCCCAGTGGAAAGAACGGGCAATCAAAGAAGAAGGTACCTTTCTCTGAAGGGAGGAGAGAACTTCCACTTTGACTATGACCTTGTCTAAATAAGATCAGAGTCAGCGAACTCAAAAGGCTTCCATAGCCTTGGCAACTCATGACAAGAGCCTAGGGTGATTACTGACGCTATAAACAAGAGTGTCAATTGTTAAGTCAACAACAGGAGTCACTGTGCACTTACTCCCCATGTAGGATCTCTGTCCTTAATGTGTTGTCCAATGTGAATTAATGCTATAACTAGTACTCAAACAGTACTTTCCACTTTGTGTTTCTGTGTGGGTGTAAACTGTTGAAATCTTTACTTAATATATACTAAATCAATCTTCTGTATATAAAGGTAATTGAAAATTAATCTTGAGCCAAATGGATTGGGAGAGGGAGCGGGAGATGGGAGGGTTGCAGGTGGGAGAGAAGTTATGGGGGGGGGGGGAAGAAGCCACTGTATTCCAAAAGCTGTACTTTAGAAATTTATATTTATTAATTAAAGTTAAAAAATTCACAATAAATAGAAAATATTATACTTTCCAAAACAAAAAGTTCCTTATGATGGACTTATTTTGGTATAATTTCTTCCAGTGCTAATAGTTCTTCATGTTATTAAGTAAAAGGGGTAAATATCATGTATTTACCAAGGTGAGAAAAAAAACTGGCAACAGAATTGGGACTAACCTGAATTCAAAAGCCTGATCTAAACTCCATGCAGTTGTTCTTTTTTTTATGGCCTACTGAATGGAAACACTTCTTATTCATCATAAATATAGAAGTCTTATAGTCAGTGTCTAACTCCAAAATTACTTCCTTGACTTGGAATGGGGTGGAGAAAGTATAGAGGTAGTGCTTCACATTAACATTAGCACTGTCTTTGGGAAGATATTAGTAACAGCTTAGCTTAGCATTTTCACCCTCTGTTAGAGATTGACTTTGTATGGAAGCTGCAAAAAAAAAAAAAAAAAACCCTCCTTATGTAATCACTAGAAATAAAATATACACACAGCATTGAAACCTGGAGCCCACTTGATTCCTTCATCTCATTTCCTCCATTCATACTCCCTAGCAAAGGAACATGTAATGGTTTGTGGCATAGAATACACCTCAGGGTCAAAATAAAATGAAGGCCATCTTTTTAAGAACCAATGCTCTCACAAAGAAAATGGTCTCCTTGCTCAGTAAGTCTTACTATTCCTAGAGTTTTAAGAAAAATTTGCCCGAAAAATTCTGTTCTACGTAAGAGGCATTAGAAATTTCATACCAGAAAATAAGGGTAATTTATTTTGCATGAAGCTGGAATTCTATGTTTCCAAATTTTTATTGTAATTTATGCCCTGAAAGACTGTTTTTCAGATAAGAATATAATGCAATTCTGAAAAGATTCCTTTGAGTCTCCTCCTTGTCCTCTTAGCTTTCTTACTGCATTATGCATATCAATATCCACAAGAAATCTCTTGCCAGATGTGCAGTCTACTGCGTTGTCCTAGTTTTCAGGCCGCCCACTCCCTTCCCACCACCTGTTTGAGACCCGTGGCTCCAGCTGGTTCATGAATTTGTTCCTATATTCTCTCCATAAACTGCAAGCAACAAAAATCAGGAGAAACATTACTCCTGGAAGCCCCAATGATTTTATGGAGTGGAGATCTGGCAGTTAGCACAAGAGACATAGATGTCCAAGTAGAAGAAAAAGATGTTAAACCACCATTTACTTTGCTAATACAAATAGTTTTGCTAAGCTTTCTGAGTGACAGGAAAGGAACTGTGAAAGGTAATAATAAGAGAACCAGAACTAATTTGGAGCTTTGTGTGTCCAAGAGTCAAGAGGACAGGGACATTCCAAGCAAAAGAGATGATAATATGTAATATGTAATAATAAGAGCATGAAGTAGAAAGAAGATGATGCACTCCCAGAAATGAAACAAGTCAAGATAATTAAAACAGTTTTCGCAGTTGAGTTTCCATGGAATTCTAGGTTTCCACGAGATGTTACTAGGAGTAGATTGGGAGAAAAGGAGGGGACATTTTTTAACCTTAATATCCACACAATGTTAGTTATTGCAATGATGGATTGTTACTGAGTGACCCCAACAGCAAGTTCATTACCAGTCTTGAAGAACTGTGTGACAGCTCACAGGACCGTATTCATCTGGACACAGACATTGTCAGTCTTTCTGTGACATGAGAGGCCAATCATAAATGGTAAGTGTTACATTGCACAAAAGGAAGGGTAGTAGATTTAGGATGTCAGCATCATCCTTCCAAATTGTGGCCCACAACCTTCTCTCATGTACCAATGACAGGTTTATAGGGATTCCCTAGCTCCGTTTGTGTAATGGGAAATTATGGAGACGTTTTCATTTTAAAGAATATATTTTCATATGTCATGCTAATTGTCTCATCATGCTTTACTGCTGCTATAAATATTGTAGAATAAGGATTATGAAAGCTTGAAGTGAACTGTGGAATTTTCATGTTCTTATTTTTCCCATTTGTTATGGTAATGGACTACATATTTGTATTCTCCAAAAACCTGAATGGTGAAACCCTACCCCACAGAGGGACACTACTAGAGGAAAGGGCTTTAGGTATATAACTAGGTCATGAGGGTGGAACCCTCATGATGCATTTAGGGAGTCACAGGAAGACACACAAACAGAAGGGTTTATAAAAACCAGGACACCTGGCCTTCTGGTACCTTGATCTTGGTCTCATCAGCCTCCAGAATTGTGAGAAAGAAGGCTTGTCTCAGCCACCCTAGACACAAGAATTTGTTATAGCTTCCCAAAATGACCATGGCAGTTATTAGGATGCTATTTTGTTTTATAAAATTATCAATGTTTGCATTTTCCAAAATGTGTGACATCCATCATGGCAATTGTTGAAGACAAAGTTGAGATTAAAAAGGAGGATTCTAGGCTGAGGTAGTGGATAATTCTGATAGAAACCAAGTTATTTAGTAATTGAACATTCTGCCCAGAAAAATTGAAATATTTATGCACTGAGTGAGAATTTGATAATGTCAGTAAAGAAACACATAGTGAGGGAAATGACGGAACATGTTGTAGTAGGAGAATTTGAGGAAGTTCCCTTTTACACCATATGGTAAGTTGTCATGTTGATGACATGTCACATGATACTGAAGTTCTTTTGGGTAATAAACTGAAGAACTGAAGCTTCCCAATACATGTTTATGACTCAAAAGATTTTATCAGTAAATGTCATGTTATAGTATTTGCATGATTTCTGAATGGTGGTGAAATTTAAAAAAAATTCTGTTTCATCTAGCTTCCTCAAACAAGCAAAGACCAAATCTATTTATTGTTGTGCCATCATATGGAGAAACTAAAGGCTGGTCTAGGAGAATTAGGTTGGTATCTGGGCTGATGGTGGCTAGTTATATGCAAAATTCTGCATGCTAGGTTAAGAGGAGCCAGTATCAAAATCTGACAGGAAATCAAAAAGTTCTAGGTGATACTATAAGCATGATGAACTTTACTAAACAAAGACCAGCTACTGAATATTTTAGTGTTAATAAGCAGCCTAAATCCACTACCTATAGAAATCCATGTAATTAACAGGAGAGAAGTTCTCTGTGGAGTGTTTCAGCTGAAAGCTCCATGGCAAGAATACCTGCAAGACCAGATTTCAGCAACTTTAAAGTGAAAGAAAAATGCTTGTTTCACATCAAAGAAGTGAATTCCATTGTTTACTTCTAGATTATGCATATGGGTGCTTCTAAAAGAGATAAAGAAGCTAACGTACGTGGACAAAAATTCTGTAACTGTCTAGGCCTATGTGTGAGTCTGATATACATCAGTACAAAATGTTTTTCACGTTGTATATATAATTATGCTTAAGCTATATTTTTCTTTAAAAAAAGATTTTATTTATTTATTTGGGAGGTAGAGTAATATATGGAGATACCGATGGATGGAGAGACAGAGAGAAAGGTCTTCCTTCCTTTGGTTCACTCCCCAAATGGCCACAACAGACGGAACTGTGCCGATCCGAAGCCAGGAGCCAGGTATCTTCCAGGACTCCCATGTGGGTGCAGGGGTCCAAGCACTTGGGCCATCCTCCACTGCCTTCCCAGGCCACAGCAGAGAGCTGGATTGGAAGAGGAGCAGCCGGGACTAGAACTCTAGAACTGGCACCCATACAAGAAGCTAGCGCCCCAGGTGGAGGATTAACTTACTGCACCATAGCACCAGCCCCATTAAACTATATTTTTAGCATAGAGCTTTGTCTTAAGGCTTTCGTAGCATTACAATTAAACATTATCAATAAATTTTCATGTTTATAAAATTGGTTCATTACATTTTTTAAATGGAATCTATAGACACTAGCATTAGAAAAACTAAATCTCATTTTCACTGTAGCCAGTTATTTAAAATGTAAATATATTGTGCTTTTGCTATGATTTTTCTTAATTTATAAAAAGAAAATAAGTGATAACAATTTTATAAACAGCAAGATAGGCTGTTTTTTAAGGAAATTTTGGATAAACAACAATATTTAGCCTCCAATTAGGAAAAAACACATATTTTATAGACCATATGCCACATAACAAACATCATTAGCATTTTATAAAACAGACATTTGTAGTAAGGTTTTCAGGTCTATTGGACATATTTTTAAAACTCCAAAATAAAATTTTTAAATAAAGGAAAAGTGAGAGTTTCTTTTGCCTGCATGTTGACTTGCATTAAAGTTAACATCTTTTGTAGAAAGACAGTGTAATGAGAGTAGACTAATATTGGTCAAAATAAACAGATCCATGGAAAAATGTCATTCTGAACTCAAAAAGAATTGATATTTGTTTCATTTATAAATTACTCTTCAAACTAACACACTCTAAGCTGTAGATCCAATAATTTTTTATACAGAATCTTCTGCAAACTAACAAGTGTTTCAAGGGTTCCCCACGATAAACGTCTGAGCAGTGGCTGTAAAATGTTGATACACACTGGATAAGGCAGGAGACGTAGGTAAGGATGAGGATGGAGTGGAACACAACAGAAGTACTCTAGTATAAACACTACAATGTCATGAACGCTAAGAGAATTTGGTGATATACTATATAGTGGTGAGAAGAGAATTAAAGGTGTAGAAGATGAGTTCTGTGTTTGTGGTTTACAAAGCTGAATGGGTGGGGGCCAGTGCCGTGGCTCACTTGGTTAATCCTCCACCTGCAGCACCGGCATCCCATATGGGCACTGGGTTCTAGTCCCAGCTGCTCCTCTTCCAGTCCAGCTCTCTGCTGTGGCCCAAGAAGGCAGTGGAAGATGGCCCAAGTGCTTGGGTCCCTGCACCTGCATGGGAGACCAGGAAGAAGCACCTGACTCCTGGCTTCGGATTGGTGCAGCACCAGCCGCTGCGGCCCTTTGGGGAGTGAACCAATGGAAGGAAGACCTATCTCTCTCTGTCTATAACACTACCTGTCAAATAAATTAAAAAAAAAAAGCTGAATGGGTGATGGCAGCATTATGAAGTTTTAGTGAATGTTAGAAAGGAATAGGCTTGGGACATAGGATACATTTTTCAATTTAAGCATATTAACTTGAAGACTCTGGAGGGGAAATGTAATGAATAAAATTGAAATATGAATCTGGAGTCCAGAGAACAGTTTTGAACTAGAGAAACCATGCTGGGTTTCTTCCTGATATCAGCAGCAGTTACAGCCCTGTTGAAATGACCTGAAATTTACTGAATGAAACGAGGTGAGGGGCTGGTGCTGTGGCACAGTGGGTTAAAGCTCCAGCCTGCAGTGCCAGCATCCCTATGGGCACCAGTTCAAGTCCCAGCTGCTCCTTTTCCAATCCATCTCCCTGCTATGGCTTGGGAAAGCAGTGAAGGATGGCCCCGGGTCTATGGATTCCTGCAGCCACATGGGGGACCCAGAAGAAGTTCCTGACTCCTGGCTTCAGATTGGCGCAGCTCCAGCCATTGCAGCCATTTGGGGAGTGAACCAGCAGATAGAAGACTTCTCTCTTGGGCTCTGCCTCTCTCTGTAACTGTCTTTTAAATAAATAAAAATAAATCTTTTTAAAAGGAGGTGAGAGTCTGGAAATGATCATTGAGAACTTCAAGTAAGGAAAAGAGAGGACTAGCCAGAGACATATTGGGGAAGTAGGAAGATTATGGTGACCTAGACACCAAGAACAAAGAGTATTTCACAGCTGAAAGAGTGGTTAGCAAATTGAATAATACTAAAAGAACAAGATTAGGCCTAATCTTCACACTGTTTGCATTTTTCTGACAAGGAAGTAAGGGATGGCATAATAAGAGTGAATTTGTTAAAGTTATAGGTGTTCCAACCAAGCCAGGTAAAGAGAGAGGAAGAAAATGAGCAAGTTAAGAAAATGATGGATGTTTGGTTCTGAGGCAGAATAAAAAACAAAAACAAACAAACAAACAAACAAACAGGGCTGTAGCTGTTCAGTCCTAACACTGAAGGGCTGAAGACAAGAGTACAAATGGAGGTCCAGATGTCATCTGAATGTTGACAAGTTATGAATCATCTACACAATGTTAAATCACACTTCTTTTTTTTTTTTTTTTTGACAGGTAGTTATAGACAGTGAGAGGGAGAGACAGAGAGAAAGGTCTTCCTTCTGTTGGTTCACTCCCCAAATGGCCGTCACGGCCAGCGCTGCGCCTGTCGGAAGCCAGGAGCCAGGTGCCTCTTCCTGGTCTCCCATGTGGGTGCAGGGACCCAAGCACTTGGGCCATCCTCTACTGCCTTCCCAGGCCACAGCAGAGAGCTGGACTGGAAGAGGAGCAGCCGGGATTAGAAGCCAGCGCCCATATGGAATACCTGCACCGCAGGCAGAGGATTAACCAAGTGAGCCACAACACCGGCCCCCAGTTCTTTATTTCCACCTTGAAAAGTCTATCTTTAGGGGTTGGTGCTGTGGCATAATGGGTAAAGTCACCAGCTGCAGTGCCAGCATCCCATATGGGTGCCAGTTTGAGTCCTGGCTGCTCCACTTCCAATCCAGCTCTCTGCTGTGGCCCAGGAAAGCAGTGGAAAATGGTCCAAGTCCTTCGTCCTCTGCACCCATGTGGGCGACCTAGAGGAAGCTCCTGGCTGCTGCCTTCAGATCGTTGCAGCTCCAGCCACTGCGGCCACCTGGAGAGTGAACCAGTGGATGGAAGACCTCTTTCTTCTCTCTGCCACTGCCTGCCTCTCTGTAACTCTGCCTTTCAAATAAATAAATAAATAAATAAATATATTTTTAAAAAATGTATCTTTAGAACAATCTAGAAGGGGAGGTTCAATGTGAAGTTTTTGGAATTCTCAGAATGATCCATTATATTGTGCCAAAAGGGAGTGTGTCAGCCTCAGGTCCCTATCCCTAGCCATAAACTTGTTCTGTCTTCTCTGGTTGCATAATGGACTTCTCCCTCACATATGAAGATACCCCAGCCTACAAGTCCAAGCTCAAGCCAAAGTCCCTGCAAATTTCTTCCAGTGGACAACACCTCAAACTCAGGTGCAGTGAGGTGGGGGAAGAAGGGACCAGGGGAATCACCCATGCATGTCCTGGAAGAGGATGTGGAGTGTCAGTTGCTTGAAGCTTGGCCTAGAAGGAGGAAACACAAACTGTGGGTAGATTTATCTGCTTGACCCTTGGGGCATTTGGCCCAGGAAGAGTGTCAAGGCACAGCCAGGGCCAAGTCCCCTGAAGTACAGTGTCCATGTCAGAGGTTTCTCTTCCTTGGTTCTGAGTACAGCAGTTGTAGCTGATAGGAAAGGATATTTTCAAAATGCTAGTGAGATTTTTCTCTTCTTTTGGAAATAAGCTATACTTTTTGGCAGGAAAGTAGAATGGCTTGTTTCTACTTCAACATTTCCTGTTCACACTGTCTTGAGGAGGAAATCAATAGGCTGCAGCGTGATTTCAAATGAAATGGGCAGGTTACCAAATTCTTGTGAGACATTGATTTGTGAGTTATTTATTGAAGTTCACTGCATAAGCAATTTACAAATCACTTTTCATTGAGCTTGATTCAGAACTCTGAAGTAAATAAGTGTGGAATCTCTATCAGCCTTTTAGAGCAATGTCAGTCTTGCCTAAATAGAGGATGTTGAGTTTATGTTTTAAATCTAACTCTGTTTTGCTGAGTTTGGACTCTATTTTGTTATTACTATTCCTAAGATTCATCTAAAGGATAGATCTACATGAGCAGAATGCAATAATTGATTGCCACAACATATTACAAGATCACTTAGCCTTAATTACCCATATAAACAGCTTATTTTTCTTCATTTTGAGTACAACTGTCCAAAAAGATTTTCTCCAGTCTTGTTCTTTATGAAATTTGATAATATTATAAAAACACTCTCTTATATTACAGCTCTAAACCTGAAGCTAACAGATTTTCACACAAAAAATTGCCATTATGATTTACATATAAAGGGAAGTTCAAAAAGTTCATGGAAAATATAATTAAAAGATACATTTATTTTGGTACAGAAATTTTGTAATCTCTTCATAATTTTTATAATATATTTTCCATGATCTTTTTGTATATCTCTTGTGTTTTTCTATTTAGCAGTATAATTAATTCACTCCATATAATGTTTTATATAATATTTTATTCTATACAGATTTGGGAAATATCTCATTTATCATACTAAAATACTATGTAATACTCTTGTCCTTTCTTTTTCTTTTTAAAGATCCAAATATAGAGATAGATCTTCCATAGAAACTATATTTGAAGGCTGCTATTGTGTTGCTAAAAAATTGTTATAGAGCAGGTTAAGAAATTATCTGGGGGCCAGGGTCGTGGCACAGTAGGTTAATTCTCTGCCTGCGGTGCTGGCATCCCATTTGGGTGCCTATTCTAGTCCCGGCTGCTTCTCTTCCAATCCAGCTCTCTGCGGTGGCCTGGGAAAGCAGTAGAAGATGGCCCAAGTCCTTGGGCCCCTGCACCCACATGGGAGACCAGGAAGAGGCACCTGGTTCCTGGCTTCCAACAGGCGCAGCTCCAGCCACTATGACCATTTGGGTAGTGAACCAACGGACAGAAGACCTTTCTCTCTGTCTCTTACTCTCACTGTCTGTACTCTCTCTCTCAAATAAATAAAATCTTTAAAAAATTATCTGATATTTATGAAATAATGAACTTTTGAAAAATAATAAACTGAAAGATACAGAGGTTAAAGGTATAAAACAGACTCATAGTTGGTTAATTTAAATTAACAAATAGACCTAATAGTTAATCAATGAAAATTATTTCCAGGAAGCTTCCTGTTAAATGGATTTATACAACTAAGTAATGCACTATATAAATGCTTTGTGAATTATTCCATATTTCTTTTAATTTCTCCCATGTTTGACATAGAGCATATTAGAAAAATCAAGAATACCATTTAGAACTCATGTCATTTGGAAACCATAATGAGCTCAACTATTTTGATTGCATTAGTAATTGCTTTTCTTTGTTAGGATAAATCCAGCTTTTAGAAAATGTTGATAATAAGGCAGTAAGTAGATGCAGACTCATATTATGATAAGCATAGGGGTAGAGACCTGCAATCATGAGTCAGATTTTTCTGATGTTTTCCCTAAGATTATGGGCATATCTCTTCAAACATGTCTGCCTTCTTTTGGACATAAAGTTGGAAAACAAAATATATATAAATGGAGAAGTGACAAAAGAATACTAAATTGTGTCAACTCATTATCTGTTTTGATCATGGACCTTACAGATAAAATGACTCTTGCCCACAAAAGACCTTTACAATGCCCTTCCCATCATTCTGCCTGCAGGGCAGAAACACACTGGTCAATGGGTACAAAAAGGCCCTCAAAACCAAGTGATCACAGCAGCATCACCAGGCAGCCATTGACACTAAGAATACACACGAAGCATCTTGGGGACAAGAAAAGTCTCCTGTGAAAAATCTACCAAGAATATATTTGTGCTTAAAGTGGTCATTTGTGTGATTCTATAGGCATATATAGGGGTAGGGAGCAAAGACTAGGCATAACAACCTTGAAACAAAAGTACAGAGATTAAGGCACAAGAGAAATATAGCACTCAGTAAAGGGTGTACTCTTCTAACCATATTTTCATGATTACATTTGAGGTTATTATCTATGCCTAAGCAAAGGGAAAGTGGAAGATAGACATTGATTGCCAACCCAATACATAGGTTTTGAAAATGATTGTATATATACATATTACATGGTATATAGTTTTTATTATAATGTATTGATATGGTGGCCGGCGCCGCAGCTCAATACGCTAATCCTCCACCTGCGGCACCGGCACTCCAGGTTCTAGTCCCGGTCGGGGTGCCGGATTCTGTCCCGGTTGCTCCTCTTCCAGTACAGCTCTCTGCTATGGCCCGGGAGTGCAGTGGAGGATGGCCCAAGTCCTTGGGCCCTGCACCCACAAGGGAGACCAGGAGAAACACCTGGCTCCTGCTACAGATCAGCACAGTGCGCCAGCTGCAGAGGCCATTGGGTGTGAACCAATGGAAAAAGGAAGACCTTCCTCTCTGTCTCTCTCTCTCTCACTGTCCACTCTGCCTGTCAAATAAAAAATGTATTGATATGGTTTCTATCAAAAGTCTTATTGTTGTTTTGCATATTATGGAGGTGGAAACTCCCGTTGGACCTGTGGTAGTTAGAAAGCAGAACTGGAATATGCGAGGTTGGATTAGGCTTCTAGTAAACCGAATGGGCACTCTGAGTAATCTGTACCCATTTGAACACGGCACATTGCATAAGTACTGCCTTTAAGAAAATCAGAAGTTGAAAAGAAATTCTGAAAATGTTACAATAGTCATTCTTTCTAAAATAAGTCACACTATAAATGGTGTAGTCAGTCAATATGAGTCTCAGTACACTTGCTTAGTTGAAATACAAACATAACTTCGTAATTCCTTAAGAACTTAATTCAATTGCAGGCGTCTCAAGAGAGAAGAATCACAGAGAAAATTCTGATGTTCTTTTCTTCCTTCTTATAGCTATATCAAAACACCAGAGTGTTTCCATGTGGCCAAGACACAAGGGAGTAAGGGAAAGGCTTGGAGTCTGGGGTCCTTTAATCATTGGAGTACAGGTAAGGACTAACCTTGAAATAAGTGAATGTGGGGTGTGGATATTTCTGCAAAGTTTTCTGTGGCTCCCATTTAGTTACCAATAGGAAGCTCACAGTCATATTTGCTTTGAGGTCTGACACTGTTCTTATGGTTTGCCCCAGAAATGGACACGGATATTCTCTCAAAGACCTGTTAACATATCTCTCATTACTTTTTCTCCATCTCTCCATTATGAAATCTATGGGAATTTTTTTCTGGACTGTTTTATTTCTCTAAAATATTTGGCCTAACCTTCAAAAAGTCTTCCTTCTCCTAAAGGTTTAGATGTTTGGAAATCAAAGTTAGGTTGACAGAATTTCTCTTCTCTCTGTACTCCCACATTGGCCCCTAAGGAATGAAGCATAAGATTAAATAGTTATTCCATTGGGGAATTTTTTCCTCCAAAAGGAATGAGGGAAGAAAAATGATATGATTAATATCTAAGAAAGATTTTCTTTTTTTAAAAAAAAAAGATTTTATTTATTTATTTGAAAGTCAGAGTTACAGAGAGAGAGGGAGAGACAGAGAGCAAGAGATATCTTCCATCTGCTGATTCACTCCACAGATGGCAGCAATAACCAGAGTTGGGCCAGGCCAAAACCAAGAGGCAGGAACTTCTAGATCTCCCATGTGGGTAGCAGAAGCCCAAGCACTTAGGCCATCATCCACTGCTTTTCCCCAAGCCATTAGCAGGAGCTGGATTGGAAGCAGAGTAGCCAACCCACAAACTAGCACACACATGGGATGTAGTGCTACATCACAATGCTGGCCCAAGAAATGTTTTCTTGACACAGGAGCCTATGTAATCAGACTGCAAAATATACCTATTTATGTTGAAATGCTAGCACAAAAACACATATACATCTCATAAATATTAAAACTACAGCATGGGTTTTGGCTTTATATCCAACTATCATGGACAATAGACAGCAATTTAATGAATAGATAATACTTGAAAGTATATTTTTGGCTTCAAAATTTGGTATTTAAAACCTTTCAATAAATACTATTTTTTAGAAATTTTAAGCTACACCTCAATATTCAAAATATCATAGTTTCCACAATTTAAATGACACCTCACTCTGATACTTTGGCTTTCAATAATGAACAGAAATTTCTGAGGACATACAGTAGCAATCACAGCATCAGGAAGAGGAAGCCTTCTGCATTACACACACACACAGGAGAGATGTCCTGCAGAGAAAACGTGAGCAATGTTATGTTGGGGATTTCCCTAAAACCATCATTGCCAGGCACCTGTGCTCCAGGGCATCCATCCAATCGACCAGAGAGCAGGCACCTTGCCATTTCAGCAGATGGGTATTAATGTTGGAGGCTAAGGGACCGTGTATGGTATATATTTCAATTATGACTGCGGAGACTTGGAGTCCCAATTGGAATCATGTCCTTCCTTTCTGAGCCTGTAACAAACTAGAGAGTGTTCTATTCAGAATGTGGCTTTATTCAGAATTATCTCTCAGGGAAAACACACATTTATAAAGAGAACACATTTGACTTCAAAGGAGAGAAGAGGAATAACCCTTAAAGAAATTCTGTAGGCTTCTTATTTCTACTGAAACAACATTGAGAGGGAAGATTCCCACCACACAGATGTATTCTGTCAGAACTGACAGAAGTTTGAAAGTCTGTGTATTCCTAAATGTCGGTTTTTCAAAGTGTTCTAGTCAAACAAATCTCCCAGGTGAAGTGGCTTCTGGGACAGCATCATCTTCCATTTGAAGTCTGTATATTCTAAAATACAGACATCCTTCCAGGTCAGACTACTGACTTCCACATTGCTACACTTTAAAAGAGTACCCAGTAAAATATATATCTAGAATTTATATTAAGACTATTCACTAACCACTAACTGAGCACAAGATAACCTAGTAGCACACTGTCCCACTCAGCATTTAAGTAGTTGCCTAGTGCCATTATCATTATCATCATCAAAAGTTATGAAATGCCCATTTCAAGTTTTATACACTATTCTGGCCAATAAATATAACAAACAAGTGACAGTACTTCAGTGAGTGTTGACAATTATTTAAAGAAATACACAGTTTACTTCATTGCCTGGAGGTAAAAAATCATGAAGTCTAAAATAAGGGCGTAAACTGCTCTTTTTAACTAGTTTAACTATATAAAAGGGATTTTTTTATGTTGACCAAAAATATCTATTATGGTATACAATACATCATCAATTGTTATGACATTATGTTATAATACCTGGAGTTAGCACATAGGATGAATGCCAGCTTATCTCAGAATGTCATCTAGCCTGTGAAATCTCTCCAACTTCTTGTATGAGGTTTAAGTACTTATTTTATTTACCTCAAGCACTGCTGTTATCCTAGTCCTGATAATCTGTCACAACTCAGGAGCCAAGTAGGAATAAGGAATGGTGGTAGTTTCTTTTCAGCCACTCCTATGTGTGAAGTTATGTGTTGTTTATAACATTACAGACTGCAGTCATTCTAAAACCAGATAGTCCTGCTTGTATTTGAAAAACTAGTTGAGGCTCCCTTTTTTAGTAATTTGTGCTGGTAACACAGGGCTTGTAAAAGTAATGCTTACTATATAGTTCTGCATACATTGTTATGGACTTACTTCTAAGGATACAGTATAGAAACTTGCCATGGAACCCCAAATCCCATTAGGCTGGGTGGTAAAAATGCCATGTTAAGTGTTAAAGTGATCATATTAACTGGTAAAGTGAACATATAGATAGGATTAAGTGTTAAAGTGATCATATAAATAGGATCTAGTGTCTGAGAATAATAATAGATTGAATTAAAAAGGAGAGAATATTCCAACATGAGAAGCAGTCCACACAGCAGACTCATAGAATGACAATTGCTTTAAGTAGCACTCTGACCTCAGAATCTGCCCTTAAGGCTTCCTGGTCTGACTGAAAAGCCCATGAGAGCATTTCAGGCATGGAAAGCAAAGACACTGTGGCAAAAAGTGTTCTACATGAAGAATCTCTTTGAGTGAGACCCCAGCGGAAAGAAGTGGCCATCAAGGAAGGATGTACTTTCCTCTGAAGGGAGGAGACAACTTCTACTTTGTTTATGGCCTTGTCTAAATAGTGATGGAGTTTGTAGATTCAAAAGGCTTCCAAAGCCTAAGTAGTTCATGTCAAAAGCCTCAGTGGTCACTGACTTCCTACCTAAGAGTGTTAATTGTTAAATTAACAACAAGAATCACTGTGCACTAACTTCCCATGAAGGACCTCTGTCCTCAATGAGTTGTATTATGAGAGTTAACTGTAAAACTTGTTTTCAGACAGTGTTTTGTGTATGTGTGTGTGCAAATTGTTGAAATCTTTACTTAGTATAGAGTTGGTACTCTGTGTAGCAAGATAATTGAAAATGAATCTTAATGAAGAAGGGACTGGGAATGGGAAGAGGAGGAAGAAGAGGGGTGAAAATTTGGTGGGAGGGCAGGTATGGTAGGAAGAATCACTATATTCCTAAAGTTGTACTTATGAAATTTGTATTCCTTAAATAAAAGTTTTTTCTGGGAAAAAAATGTAATGATTGCAACAGTTAAGGGAGTTGCAGAGGCAACCCAGTGGCTGAACCAGTGGCCAAAGCACAAAAATAATAGTAACAACAAAACCACCCACTGCACTACTGTCACCCAATGAGAATCAAGAAGGAAAACAAACTTCCTGCCCTGGAAGTAGGCACCATGCACTGACTTAAACCAGTACTCAATCCCACCAGTGCCACTGCCTTCTCATTATTCTAATTATAGCTACCACACATGAGCTTTTACTATGAACCAGATATTATGTTAACTACTCATTAACATGGCTTCATTTGATCCTCTCAAAAGCTTTCTGCAAACCCCAGCCTACAGATTGAACATCTCCTTTTCAGAACAATTTGTTAGTCTACATTTATTATGCTGAAATGAAATTCATGGCTCATATAACCTACTTTAACTCACCATTTTTAGAAAATAAGATAATGTTCTGAATATAATATAAAATAGAAATAAAAGGAAAGTAATTTATATTAAAAATATATGATTTCACTAATATATATTTCAATTACTTTCTTTTAATAAGGGAATGTCCAGGGATGATTACTCTAGAAGACATAGTGAAAGAATCAGCAATCGGTGGCTTGCACTCATACAGTCTTGTTTGGGACTACAACTTCCCAAAATACAGTCTGCTACAGGATGCTTTACTGCTGATCAAATAACAAGAACAGCATTGCTGTTGGTGATGTATTCTTTTTCCAAAAGGTTGAGGAATTTTGATAAGAAAGCTCAAGCAGAATAAAGTATAATCTTCCACCAATTTACATGTTAGTAATTTGCATTCCTAGAAAAATTAGTCTATATTAAAATCATGAAAATGTTTATATAAACACAGATTCTAGGCTTAGATAATTATAAAGGAGGTTTTAATATATGTGAATGTCTTGAAGTACCGAAAAGCAGTAGTACAGGTTGTAGTCCTCCACGGTGGGGCACCCAGAACTCCTGGTTCCTGCCCACCAAGTGCCACAGCCTCTTCCAATCCTTACCAAGGAAAACGCTTCCTCACCCTTACCTTTAAGAACCACTGCTCTCCCAAATAGGCATCATTTATCCTGTATTACAGATTAAAAATCGATTTCTGTGACAATTTACACCAAATCAAATAGCTCTTCAAAGATATTTAAACCCAGGTCTGTTTTATTTCTAATGCATGAGTTCTCACTACAGCATATGGACTGTTTGGATCGATTATTACTCCACCTATAAAAATACACAGGTAATTTAAATAGATGAGGGTTGATGTGAGGACTAACCCACACTCAAACTCTAGATCTATATTTAAGACATTCTTATTTGCACCCAGTTTTGGATGAGTAGAAAAATTCTACAGCTTCTCTCACACGTCTACTATTTATTTTCTCATTTATGTTCCTCACATGTGTGCTAAGATGTATTCTGATTTCAAAACATTTCAAAATGACCACAACCTCTTATATATCAAATTAAAGAAAATGTAGAATGGAAGCTACAAAATCAACTACTTTCTTCCCATTTAATGTTATGAGTGCTGCCATTGTTACTAACATGATTCCAGCGGTGGTCTACAGCCCTTCTTTCCATTGCAACTGTTACTTTTTTTCCTTTTAAAGTACCCGTCTTCAGGTTCTTCACTTTGGACCATTGAAGATGTTGAATTTGTCCTCTGAATATGATACGATAGGAAAAAAATTCCATCAACTCAAAAGATCTTTTCTCATATGAACCATTTCTCATATATTCCTACATATGAAACAGTAAAGCTTTAGTTCAGAAATCTCAGCAGGCACCAAAATAATTAGGAAGGCTCATTCAAAACAGTACGGTTGGTTGCACCCCAGAATTCCTGAGTTTGGAGATCTTACTGGGTAGGGGACAAGTTCTAACAAGTTTCCAGATATCGAAGATGCTGCTGATCTGGAAATCACTTAAGAGAGTCCAGTGTTGTGGCATAGTGGGTAAAGCTGCCGCCTGGGAAAACGGCATCCCATTTTGGTGTAGGTTAGAGTCCCAGCTGCTCCACTTCCAAACCTGCTATGTGCCTGAGAAAGCAACAGAAAATGGTAGGAATGATTGAATCTCTGCCAACCAAGAAGGAGACTAAATGAATTTCCAGTTTCCTGACTTCAGCCTGACCCAGGTCCAGCCACTGCACTCATTTGGGGAGTGAACCAGCAAATAAAAGAATTTTTTTTCTCTCTCTCTCTCTCTTTCTCACCTTGCTCCCTCTGTCTATTCCCCTGTCTCTAAAACTCTGCCTTTCAAATAAATAAATAAATCTTTAAAAAGAGAGAAAGAAAACTACTCAATAAATATCCTTCCATTGATACAGATAAAGGAAATATTACATGGAGCTCATGCAATGACTGAAAAACCACATGTATGTTCTTGTAGATGTTTTAACTAAATATTGAACAAAATGATGTGTAAAAAAATATCCTTGGATGTGGTCATTTGTTTTAGCAGCTAAGTTGCCTGCCTGGGATGCCTGCATCCCTATATTAAAGTCCCTGATCCCTTTTTGATTCCAGCTTCATGCTAATGCTCACCCTAGGTTAAGCAGGTTATGGCTTAAATCCCTTAGTGCCTACAACCCATATAGGAGATTTAGACTGAGCTCCCAGTTCTTGACTTAGACCTGGCCCAGCCCTGGTTGTTGCCCGCATTTGGGGAGTTAATCAATAGATCAGAAGTTTCTCTACCTCTTTTTCCCTCTCTTTCTCAAAATTAATACATGAAAATTTAAAAATAAAATGTGCGATCCCCTATAAGGTGATAAGGAAATGTGACTGTGCAAGTCATATTTTCATACCTAGAACTCAGATACTTTAAGTAGGAACTGTATTAGCTAGGTAAAATCATGCTATCATAAAGAAAGTAACCTGTAAAATTTTAACAATGCAATGCTGATAACAATAACTAATTTTTATTGAACTTTTATTATAAGCTAGGCATTCCTTGAGATATCTCATTTAAATTGGCATTGCAAGATTACAAGATGCAGTTATCACATTTCTTTTTTTTTTTTTACTTTCTCTTTTTTATTGTATTTCTTCTTATTTTTTCCCTCCAAAGAAAACTTTTATTTAAGGAATACAGACTTCACAGACTTCGTAAGTACAACTTTAGGAATACAGTGATCCTTCCCTCCATACCTGCCCTGCCACCCAGTCTCCCGCCTCTCCTCCTCCCTCCCCCATTCCCAGTCCCATTCTCCACTAAGATCCATTTTCAATTAACTTTATACACAAAAGACCTACTCTATTCTGTTTTACAGTCAGGCAGACCAAGACACAGAGGCATTTTATAATATTCGCACAGTCCCGGGGCCAGCGCCTTGGTGCACTAGGTTAATCCTCCGCCTGCAACGCTGGCATCCCATATGGGCGCCGGTTCTAGTCCTGATTGTTCCTCTTCCAGTCCAGCTCTCTGCTGTGACCTGGGAAGGCAGTGGAGGATAGCCCAAATGCTTGGGCCCCTGCACCCGCATGGGAGGCCAGGAGGAGGCACCTGGCTCCTGGATTTGGATCGGTGTAGCTCCAGCCGTTGCGGCCACTTGGGGAGTGAACCAACGGAGGGAAGACCTTTTTCTCTGTCTCTCTCTCTGT
The DNA here is from genome assembly GCF_033115175.1 of Lepus europaeus. Taxonomy (NCBI): domain Eukaryota; kingdom Metazoa; phylum Chordata; class Mammalia; order Lagomorpha; family Leporidae; genus Lepus; species Lepus europaeus. The sequence goes on along the minus strand of NC_084827.1, from coordinate 123,506,005 downwards.
CTGTGACTTTGCCTGTCAATTAAATAAATAAATAAAATATATTTGCACAGTCCAAGCAGCCAAAGGATGTGCTCTGTGCAGCTCTAAAACACGAGTGCCTACCCACCTCCTTTAATCTTCACCTCAGCAGATCTTCCTCAGGCACTGACACTGACTGTTATCCCTTCATCCACAGTTGTGGATGTTTGTGAATGTGACAAATATGTACCATATACAGAACACCTTGTTCACCAATGGTCCTGCTGCCAAGTGATTACAAGCAACTTGGTATGATTTCATTTTTCGTAAGATTGAAAGATTACAGATCCTTTAATAATCTCTTTTATCAAATGTAAATCTGATCTTTTAATGCATACTACAGAAAGAAAAATGCAATTTGTTTTTCTCTTGTTTATATGAATTGTGATAAACTCAGAACAATGTTAGTACACTTTGTATACTTTGTATTAATTTTTGCCATTATTACAAAACTTGGCTTCAAAATCAGTCAGGATTTTGAGTTACAGCAATGCAAAAAGACAGTATGGACATTTTACTAACAAATAGCTATTGGAGGGGGAGTTTTAAAAGAACCTGAAAACTACGGTGTTGAGTACCTGACTCTATCTAGATTTCCCAGCCATGGTATGACCCAAAGCCAGGATTCCAAATGAAGAAAAACTGAGTCAAAATGATCTTCTGCTCCATAATTGATTAAAAACCCAACAAAATATAATCTGTTCTTTTAACACATGACTATAAATGCTAATAAAATGCCAGGAGGGTAAGTGATCAACTGTTGTGACATTAAGAATAGGAATTAAGTAATACATATTCTGAAAGGTTAGCCCACAACTGGGTGTCATTTTACTTCCTTCACATTACAGTCTGTAAATACACCACCTGCAAACACAGTCTAGAAACACACCTCAATAAAACCATCAATCCTTAGAGCAAAGTATTCTTCAAACCAAATCCCTCACCTTTTCATAGAAGAAAAATCTATAGTGACTTTCCAACATTTTATAGCAACGCTGCTGTTTCATTTTGATTAATTTTGCCTTCTTTGATTTATAATACCATCTATAATTTATCTCTAAATATCGGTGCCTCTAATAACTAGGTTATCACATCTTTTAGAAGTGATCTCCTACTTTCATCTTTTGAAGAATTTACCACTAAGTAGCATAGAAAAAAACTTGATTTGCCTCTTTGGTCTTCTTGGGAGAATGAAATATTTCCCTAAAATACATTTTAAAACTAATTTTTCTCAAATGGTTCATAACAGAGTGGTACACTAACACACTGCAAGAAAGTCAAAGAATGACAATCACAAAATGTTCACTTCTGAAAAACAGTGCAGGCTTACGATCATTTGATCATTTCAACAGGAACACAACTAACTTGGATTTATGAATGTAATAAATACAAAGTGTTAAATGTAATTTCAATATGCTTTTCTAATAAGGTTGTTAATTGTTTGCTGTATCAGAAGAAGGTGCAATAAAAATGAATAATGTACATTGGGCAAAGCAAATGCATTTTTCCAAGTTTCGTTGGTTTGATTTTTAAGAAAGGAGGCAGTGGATACTCTCAAATATATTTTCCAAGAATTTTTAAACATTTTATTTGTTTATTTTATTTACTTGAAAGTGCAGGGGGTAGATTTACAATCCACTGGTTTACTCCCACAATGCCTACAAAAGATGAGACTAGGCCAAGCCAAAGCCAGGGGCTGGGAATTCAATCTGGGTCTCCCAGATGGGTGGCAGGGATCTGACTACTTGAGCCATCACCTGCTGCCTCCCAGGGTGTGCGTTAGCAAGATGCTGGAAGGGTGAGTGAAACGATGATTTAAAGCCAGGCACTCTGAAACAAAACTCAGGTGTCCCAAGTGGCATCTTCGTCACCATAGTAAATGCCCAGAAATTTTTATGTTTACTTAAGATAAAATGTCCTGAAAAAAAATTTTTTTTTTTGGACAGGCAGAGTGGATAGTGAGAGAGAGAGAGAGAGAGAGACAGAGAGAAAGGTCTTCCTTTGCCGTTGGTTCACCCTCCAATGGCCGCCGCAGCCGGCGCGCTGCGGCTGGCGCACCACGCTGATCCGAAGGCAGGAGCCAGGTGTTTCTCCTGGTCTCCCAGGGGTGCAGGGCCCAAGCACTTGGGCCATCCTCCACTGCACTCCTGGGCCACAGCAGAGAGCTGGCCTGGAAGAGGGGCAACTGGGACAGAATCCGGCGCCCCGACCGGGACTAGAACCCGGTGTGCTGGCGCCACAAGGCGGAGGATTAGCCTATTGAGCCGCGGCGCCAGCCTGTCCTGACAATTTTTAAACTGTGGCTGAGACCAGTGGGATAGATGAGAAAGGAGAGTGAGCATTAGGAATGGAGCATGGTTCAAGAAGCGGCAAAAGATTAAGGAACACAGGACAGTGGTAGGGGGAGAAAGGCAGACAACGTGGGGCTGAAACTAGAGAAATACGAAGATTATCTAGTGAATTAGTCTTATGATAAGTTAAAAGATAAAGCAATGTGAGATCATGACAAATTGTCTTAAGGATTCCAGAACATCCAATAGCTTGAGCTCTCTTCACCCAAAATAATCAGATAGCAGAGGTTCTGTCACATCAATTGTAAAGTTAATATTTAAAAGTTTTAGCCAGATATATAATATAATACATATTATATATAATATACATATTATATATATTATATATAATAAATTTAACATAATAGTAATAAATGCAAACAATAAAAACATACATTTCATTAAATGTTCTAATGATCAACTGGAACACAAAATAAACTTTTACCATATATAAATAATAAATTTAATATGATAATAAATGTAAATAATAAAAAATAAGCTTTCATTAAATTTTCCAATGATTAACTGAACACGCCAAGTCAGAGTTGACATTAGTAACTAAAAATCCAAAATGTCAAGATACCTTTGGAGGAATGGGGAAGGGCATGTGTCAGTTCAAATCTTCTGAAAAACAGATGCTAAATTGAATTAAGAATTGGGAGTAGGCCGGCGCCACAGCTTAATAGGCTAATCCTCCACCTGTGGCGCCAGCACACTGGGTTCTAGTCCCGGTCAGGGTGCTTGATTCTGTCTCGGTTGCTCCTCTTCCAGTCCAGCTCTCTGCTGTGGCCCAGGAGTGCAGTGGAGGATAGCCCAGGTCCTTGGGCCCTGCACCTGCATGGGAGACCAGGAGAAACACCTGGCTCCTGGCTTCGGATCAGCGTAGCTCTGGCTGTAGTGGCCATTTGAGGAGTGAACCAATGGAAGGAAGACCTTTCTCTCTGTCTCTTTGACTGTCTAACTCTATCTGTCAAATAAGTTTTTTAAAAAAAAAGAATTGGTAGTAATTTACTGGGGAACTCCTATGAAAGACAAGGGAGGAAGAAATGAGAGAGGGCAAGGAACATCCTCGGCGTTGTCCCAGGACTATGCTAGTTTCTGGCCCTCCATCATTGTATAGAAACCTCATGTGTATAGAAACCATGCAGAATACATGGCTAATAGTCCTCACTAATAATTTCTAGTAAATCAGAAAGGCATACAAAGCATATTTTTTTTTTGACAGGCAGAGTGGACAGTGAGAGAGAGAGACAGAGAGAAAGGTCTTCCTTTACCATTGGTTCACCCTCCAATGGCCGCTGCGGCCGGTGCACCACGCTGATCCGAAGGCAGGAGCCAGGTGTTTATCCTGGTCTCCCAGGGGTGCAGGGCCCAAGCACTTGGGCCATCCTCCACTGCACTCCCGGGCCACAGCAGAGAGCTGTCCTGGAAGAGGGGCAACCGGGACAGAATCCGGTGCCCCGACCGGGACTAGAACCTGGTGTGCCAGCGCCGCAAGGCAGAGGATTAGCCTGTTGAGCCACGGCGTCGGCCACAAAGCATATTTCTCCAACCACATCTTGTGTATTTCGTTATTAAACACTTAGGAGAAACAATCATTTAAGAGCTATCAAAGCCAATGAAAATCTTCATGTTTCAAACTTCAACAACTATTATTCTAAAAATAATATTTGAGAATAAGTACTTTAGTTTATAAGCCAGTCACATATGATGTCCATAACTCATAGCACAGTGCCTGGGCTCAAGTCCTAGCTCCACTAATGTTTCCAGCTTCTTGTTAACGGGCATTCTGTGAGGCAACAAGTGATGTCTCCAACAGTCAGGTCCAAAAGTACGAGTGCCTTCCCAAAGAAAGATTCTCAGAAAAAAAATATCAAGGGAACGAATCATTCAGTGAACTATTTGTTCCCCAACAGAATAACTAAGTAACCAAAGAGGACAGTCACACTCAGGATTTATGAGCCTTGTGACTGATGAGCACTGTATGGTAAATTTTGGATCATCAGAAGAGCTGATTGCACACACTAGCCTTCAATATATTATAATCTTATTTGAAGTTATATATGCTCTAAAAGTTACTGCTAACTCAGCTAAAAACAGTGATCCCAAAAGTAAAATCATATGGATACATTCTTAAATGAATACATTTGTTGTCAGGATTTTCGTGAATTCACAGAGGAGTCAATTGTGGATCCAGACCTGCTCATAATCTACGGCAACAGACCAACTTCAATATTTCCAAATCTTGAAGCATAGTATGGTTCTTTCATAACTTTGATATCATGATAAATGATGTTAATTTTTGAAGTGATATATGTGGTTGTTAAATAATGTTCTCCTTTAACTATGCCCATTATACTTTCATAATAATTCAAGACTTTTGCCAATAAACTCTAGCTTTGACTATTAGTTTGCCCAAGCAAACCTTGGCATCTCATTCTCAGTACACTAACGACTGAGTAGAAATAGCCTGCAGCGGGAGTCAGGCTGGATTGCTGTAGCCCATATTCAACAGGCAACCTGATCACAGTGCTTCACTGAATTTCATTGCTTATGGCCTTTGGCAGCTGTAAGCCACCATTATACCATGTTATGCAAGCAGTGCATCTGTGGTTCATGGCTGGAGGAGAAAAACATTTTATTGAATATAAGTCAAATTTGATAAGAAAAATGAAATTAATTACATTCAACCCAACAAGAAGAGTTCTTTAGAAGCTATAAATAATTACTCCTTTAGTGTTGAAGCAGATGATGCTATTTTTATACAGTTTTAGATCTCAAATCACATTGGAATGGGAATTATATATTTCTGGTTATGGCCAGGTCTGAGTCACTTTTCTTTTTTTTTTTTAACTTTTATTTAATGAATATAAATTTCCAGTATACAGCTTATGGATTACAATGGCTTCCCCTTCCCATAATTTCCCTCCCACCCACAACCCTCCCCTCTCCCGCTCACTCTCCCCTTCCATTCACATTAAGATTCATTTTCAATTCTCTTTATATACAGAAGATCAATTTAGTATAAAGATTTCAACAGTTTGCACCCACATAGAAACACAAAGTGTAACATACTGTTTGAGTACTATTTATAGCATTAAATCACAATGTACAGCACATTAAGGACAGAGATCCCACATGAGGAGCAAGCGCACAGTGGCTCCTGTTGTTGACCCAACAAATTGACACTCTAGTTTATGGCGCCAATAACCACCCTAGCTGTCGACATGAGTTGCCAAGGCTATGGAAGCCTTCTAAGTTCGCCAACTCTGATCATATTTAGACAAGGCCATAAAAGACAGAGTGAGGATAGTAACCAATGATCCTAAGAGTGGCCTTAACCAGGTCTGAACAATTATACAGCATTAAGTGGGGAAGAGGACCATCAGTACACACAGGTTGGGAGTAGAGCCATTGGTGGTAGAGTAGAGGTTATGATTACAAAGGAATGAGGCCCAAGTGCACTAGACAGGGTCTAGAACAAAGGACAGAGTCATTATTAGAGGAGCTAAGAAAGGTGCTGTCTAAGCTATAATTAAGTTTTCTGATTGAGAGGCAAACAGAACCTGATAGAAGGGGCTTGATAATAATCTGGTGGGCTTTAGGCCTTGTAAGTTAAGAGGCCCAGACCTATCTATCTCTTCACATGGGGTATATCCTAAGGGAGGTGTGAACCTCCTAGGGGAAGGCACTCTGTTGCTGAGTCACTTTTCTAATATCTGTAATAAGAATATCTTCCACTACTGGCACTGGCCAATACCTGATGCTACATTAACCTGGATAAAAGTCATTCTATACTTGTGTGTAAGGGGCCAATGTGGTGTGCATTGGATTTACTCCTCATGTTTCCTGAAACCCTTACATGGCTCAAACTCTGTTTTCTTGAACAATAAGTTTTAGAATCTCTATGCATAATTAAAGAACAGGTGTTTCTCAGATGGATAGACCAATGGAGCAGAATAGAAACACCAGAAATCAATCCAAACATCTACAGCCAACTTATATTTGATCAAGGATCTAAAACCAATTCCTGGAGCAAGGACATTCTATCCAATAAATAGTGCTGGGAAAACTGGATTTCCATGTTCAGAAGCATGAAGCAAGACCCCTACCTTACACCTTACACAAAAATCCACTCAACATGGATTAAAGATCTAAATGTATGACCTGACACCATCAAATTTTTAGAGAACATCAGAGAAACCCTTCAAGATATTGGCACAGGCAAGGACTTCTTGGAAAAGACCCCAGAGGCACAGGCAGTCAAAGTCAAAATTAACAATTGGGATTGCATCAAATTGAGAAGTTTCTGTACTGCAAAAGAAACAGGAAAGTGAAGAGGCAACCGACAGAATGGGAAAAAATATTTGCAAACTATGCAACCGATAAAGGATTAATAACCAGAATCTACAAAAAAATCAAGAAACTCCACAACAACAAAACAAACAACCCACTTAAGAGATGGGCCAAGGACCTCAATAGACATTTTTCAAAAGAGGAAATCCAAATGGCCAACAGACACATGAAAAAATGTTCAAGATCACTAGCCATCAGGGAAATGCAAATCAAAACCACAATGGGGTTTCACCTACCCCGGTGAGAATGGCACACATTCAGAAATCTACTAACCACAGATGCTGGAGAGGATGTGGGGAAAAAGGGACACTAACCCACTGTTGGTGGGAATGCAAACTGGTTAAGCCACTATGGAAGTCAGTCTGGAGATTCCTCAGAAACCTGAATATAACCCTACCATATACCCAACCATCCCACTCCTTGGAATTTACCCAAAGGAAATTAACTTGGCAAACAAAAAAGCCATCTGCACATTAATGTTTATTGCAGCTCCATTCAAAATAGCTAAGACCTGGAACCAACCCAAATGCCCATCAACAGTAGACTGGATAAAGAAATTATGGGACATGTACTCTATGGAATACTATACAGCAGTCAAAAACAATGAAATCCGGTCATTTGCAACAAGATGGAGGAATCTGGAAAACATCATGCTGAGTGAATTAAGCCAGTCCCAAAGAGACAAATATCATATGTTATCCCTGATCAGTGACAACTAACCGAGCACCAAAAAGGAAACCTGTTGAAGTGAAGTGGACATTATGAGAAACAGTAACTTGATCTGCCCTTGTCCTGAATGTTGATGAACAACTTAATACTTTATCCCTTTTAGTATTTTTTGTTCTAGTTAATACTATTGGTTGAACTCTTTAATTAACACATAATTATTTTTAGGTGTTTAAATTTAACTGAAAAGTGATCCCTGCTAAATCTAAGAGTGGGAATGAGAGAGGGAGGAGATGTACAATTTGGCACATGCTCAATCGGACTTGCCCCAAACAGTAGAGTTAGAAACGTGCCAGGGGATTCCAATATAATCCCATCAAGGTGGCATGTACCAATGCCACCTCACTAGTCCAAGTGATCAATTTCAGTTCACAATTGATCATAATGATAGGTCTAAGAGTCAAAGGGATCAGATAAACAAGACTAGTGTATGCTAATACTGATAGAATTGAAAAGGAGAGAATGATCCAACATGGGAAGTGGGATACACAGCAGACTCATAGAATGGCAGATGTCCTAAACAGCACTCTGGCCTCAGAATCAGCCCTTAAGGCATTCAGATCTGGCTGAAGAGGCCATGAGAGTATTTTAGGCATAGAAAGCCAAGACACTCTGGAAAAAAAAAAACAAACAAAAAACAAAAAACAAAAAAAAAAACAACCTAAATGAAAGATCTCTGTGAGTGAGATCTCAGCGGAATGAATGGGCCTTCAAAGAAGGAGGTACCTTTCTCTGAAGGGAGGAGAGAACTTCCACTTTGACTATGACCCTGTTGGAATAAGATCGGAATTGGCGAACTCAAAAGGCTTCCATAGCCTTGGCAACTCATGACAAGAGCCTAGGGTGATTACTGACGCCATTAACAAGATGTCACTTGTTAAGTCAACAACAGGAGTCACTGAGCACTTATTCCCCTGTAGGATCTCTGTCCTTAATGTGTTGTACAATGTGAATTAATGCTATAACTAGTACTCAAACAATACTTTCCACTTTATGTTCTGTGTGGGTGCAAACTGTTGAAATCTTTACTTAATATATGCTAAATTGATCTTCTGTATGTAAGAGAAATGAAAATGAATCTTGATGTGAATGGAAGAGGAGAGGGAGCAGGAGATGGGAGGGTTGTGGGTGGGAGGGAAGTTATGGGGAGGAAAAGCCACTGTAATCCAAAAGCTGTACTTTGGAAATTTATATTTATTAAATAAATGTTACAAAAAATAACAGGAGTTTCTTAGAATACATATTATGATAGATTTATAATTTTCCTCCCATTCTTAAACCATTTAATCTTCAATACTTCTACATGCATTGCTTACAGACAAAATCAAAATTTTCCCCAAAACGCTTTCCAGCTCATTCAGTGCCAGGATCTTGCTGAAGTATTTCTCATAATCATCTACTTCTCCATTAAACAAGACTCGCTGCAGAACTTCCTGGGAGGGGAGGGGGGCTGAAACTTTGGCTGCTTTGCAGTTCATATTATTTTCCTCCCAATACTCTTCCTTGGCCCTCCTTTTCACAATATTGATCTGCTTCTCAGACTCTATCTCAGTGTCTCAGCAGTGATAGCTGCTCTCAAGAGTGGTCTGAGAAAGTAGACAATAAGATGGTTGTGAAGCTATATCACTCATGCCCAACTGATAATCAACTGGTAGAAATGAAGCACCAAAAATCCCTGCCACAGAGTGGCAGCCTATGTGTTAAACTTTTACTTGAGGTGGATTATAAAGCTAAACTGATGAAAAGGAATACACTAGGTACTATCTATCAGGTATTTGATATATATGGATGAAACAATAGCTATAAAGATAATGGGATTGCATGTTGGTGGGAATGCAAACAGGTAAAGACACTATGGAAGACAGTTTGGACACCCCAGAAATCTGAATATAGTCCTAATATATGATTCAGTAATCGCACTCCTAGAAATTTACCCAAGGGAAATGAAATCAGCAAATAAAAGAGCTATCTGCAACTCCATGTTCATTGCAGCTCAACTTACAATAGTTAAGATATGGAATCAACACAAATGCCCACAAACTGAAGACTGGATAAAGAAATTATGGGATATGTACTCTATGGAATACTGCACAGCAGTTAAAGAAAAAGAAAAGAAATCCGGTCATTTGCAACAAACTGGATGAATCTGGAAATATCATACTTAGTGAAACAAACCAATCCCAAAGAGAAAAATATATGTTCTCCCTGATCTCTGATAACTAACAGAGCACCTAAAAGGAAACCGATAGCAGTGAAATTGACACTATGAAAAGCAATGTCTTGAGCAACCCTTGTCTTGACCATCAAGGAACAGTTTATTATTTTATTTTTTACTACTTTCTTTTTCTACTTAATATCATTGTTTGAACTCTTTACTTAAAACAGAATTATTCAGCCGGCACCACGGCTCAATAGGCTAATCCTCCGCCTTGCGGCCTGGCACACCGGGTTCTAGTCCCGGTTGGGGCGCCAGATTCTGTCCCGGTTGCCCCTCTTCCAGGCCAGCTCTCTGCTGTGGCCCGGGAGTGCAGTGGAGGATAGCCCAAGTGCTTGGGCCCTGCACCCCATAGGAGACCAGGAGAAGCACCTGGCTCCTGCCATCGGATCAGTGCGGTGCGCTGGCAGCAGCGCGCCTACCGCGGCGGCCATTGGAGGGTGAACCAACGTCAAAAAGGAAGACCTTTCTCTCTATCTCTCTCTCTCACTGTCCACTCTGCCTGTCAAAAAAAAAAAAAAACAAAAACAAAAAACCAGAATTATTCATAGGTTTTTAAATCCAATTGAAAATAGATCCCAGTAAAAAATAAGAGTGGGAATAAGAGAGGAAGGAGCTGTAACAATGTGACACACATTCCCATGGACTTACTCCTAAGGGTAAAGCTAAAAACTTAATGGGACTCCAAATCAAGTTAAGTTGACAGATACTAAATGCCATCTTACATGTTGAAGTGATCATATTAAGTGTGTCACTGATCATATAGATGGGATTAAGTGTTAAAGGGATCCATAAATAAGACCAATTTTCTGATAATAACAATAGAGAGAATTAAAAAGGAGACAATGATCCAACATGGGAAGCAGTCCACACAGCAGACTCATAGAATGACAAACGCCTAAACAGCACTCTGACCTCAGAATCAGCCCTTAAGGCATTCGGATCTGGCAGAAAAGCCCATGAGATCATTTCAGGCATGGAAAGCAAAGACACTGTGGTAAAAAAAAAAAATGATCTCTGTGAGTGAGACCCCAGTGGAAAGAAGAGGCCATCAAAAGAGGATGTACTTTTCTCTGAAGGGAGGAGAAAACTTCCACTTTGTTTATGGCCTTGTCTAAATACTGATGGAGTTTGTGGTTCAAAAGGCTTCCATAGCCTTGGTAGATCATGACAAGAGCCTCATAAATAAGAGTGTCAATTGTTAAATCAACAACAGGAGTCACTGTGCACTTACTCCCCATATAGGATCTCTGCCCTTAATGAATTGTACTATGAGAATTAACTTCAAACAGTACTTTATACTTTGTGTGTCTGTGTGGGTGCAAACTGTTGAAATCTTTACATAGTATAGAGTTGGTCTTATGTATATAAAGTTAATTAAAATGAAAAAAAAGGCTTCCATAGCCTTGGCAGCTCATGGCAAGAGCCTTGGGTGATTATTGATACCATGAATAAGAGTATTAATTGTTTAATTAACAAGAGAAGTCCCTGTGCACTTACTCCCCATGTAGGACCTCTGTCCTTAATGAGTTATACTATAAGAATTAGCTGCAAAACTTGTTCTCAAACAGTACTTTAACATTGTGTGTGTGTGTTGGTATGCAAACTGTTGAAATCTTTACTCAGTATAAAGTTGGTCTTCTGTATATAAAGTTAATTAAAAATGAATCTTAATGAAGAATGGGATGGGAGATGGAGTAGGAGGTGGGACAGGAGTGGGAGGGAGGGCATGGGGGGAAAACCACTATATTCCTAAAATTGTACCTATGAAATTTGCATTCATTAAATAAAAGATAATGGGATTAGATGACTACTTCTGAGTGCCAAGATACCTCACCAAAACATGTACAGCAAGGGGTAAATGACAGCCAATTGAAACCCGAGTATGAAATCCAGTGAACTTCTTTGGTTAAAAATATAAAAAGAAGTTCTCATTAACTGCAGAATAGGACATAGAAACTTGATCCCAGTACATAATTACGTAAGTGGCTCTATGTCAAAGAATGTTGAATGCAAACCAAAGAAGTCTGTTAGGTGCAGGTGTTGGGAAACTGCCAATGTAGCTGTAAGACCTAGTCAAAATAGACTTACAGAAACCAGAGTAATAAACATGGAAGTAGATTCTGATTTTTTGATCAGGAAGAACAGAAAATTAAATTGGAAAAACATTCAACTGTCTTTAAAGTTTTCTCTCTGGATATACCCTGTGAAAAATCACAAGAGATGGTGGGATTCATTACTAGGATGGCTCTTACTAGCACTGTGAAGGTGACGGCCCATTCTGAGTGAAACTGAAGTACCAGAGTTGTCTTTGGAAGAATGTGAAGAAAGGAAATGAAGGTTTCAGAGAAGTGGACACCGGAAAATGTGTGAAAGGTTGGAAGACCAATGAAATTATTGTATCCTATAAGAAGACACAGAAGACATGCTATTTATCAAAGTCATAGAAATACAGTCATGGGGGAGCACTAGTATAATGAAAGTTTTATGGTGACCTTCTTTTTTAAGTCAAGTTTGACAATAGGACAGATTTTTATATAAATTGGGTTATTGATAGCCAACAGGAATAATAGACCCTAAAACTATCTGGGCTGAGTGGCAGCATTTAATCTCCAGAAATCAAAAGATTACAATCATTATAGTGATTATGACAGGCAGAGCTGTAGTCAAGGAGACTTAAGCTACAAATAGTTAGGAAGATAATTAATAGGACACACATCCTAAGAGTGTTAAAGATGTATAAGCAACAAGAATATTTCTCAATTTGTAGTAGCAGAAAAAAATCAAGAATGAGTGACCAGAGTGTTGTAGACTATATTGCAATAAAAAGTATAATCCACTTCCTATTTTTCACATTTAAACCATTTCCCAGATCCGTAACACCATGAATGAAGAAGAGCTTAGGTCCTTAGAAAAAGCAATGCTGTATATTACAGTTACAAACTAATGATTTCTGCATTCCTTACCCAAAAGTATCTATGGTCATTGACTCATATAACTGTGCCTTGTGAAACTAGGGGTACTCAGAAACATCACAGGCAGTTGCATACAAAGTCAGACTTGACAATGGTAACTAGAAATATAAAATATCAAAATACCTTTGAAAGAGTTGGGGAGGGCACATGTTGGTACAGGTCTTCTGAAAAGCAGATGCTAAATTGGAGTAAGAAGTGAAATTTATGGGGAGAAACTCCTGTAAAAGACAAAGAAAGAAAAAAGGAGAATAGATAAGGAAAATCCTCAGTTTTGTACCAGGACTATTCAATACATCAACAAATTAATCAATATGGAGCCCCCAATATGACACCATTCTTGAATGAATCCAACCAATCACATGAGCCAATTATGTCCTGGAAGTACCATTATTTTATGTGGACAGGACTAGGTACAACATGTATTTCAGGCATGGGTTTGCTCTCCTGCCCAAAATCCCTCTATCTAAGGGATTTTGAGATGTTTGAACCACCACTATGGAGTCTAATATAAGTAGTCTCAGATCAACAGACTACTTAGAATATAAGAAGTCCTATTGTGGACCCATGGCCAGGACATTCACTGGTTATACCACCAACCATGCTTTGCAGACACTGATGGCTGAGTAGACTAGAGCCTTGAAATGGCCCTTGATGGCCCAACTGACGCACCAGATCAGAGGCAGTACTCTATCATGAAGGGTTGTCATACTCAAAGACCTGATATTTACAGTGAACCAAGAACTTTCTGCTGCACAGCATCTCTAGTTAGCATACTTCAGAGGCTCCAGAGCCAAGGATGGAAGCAGTATTGGGCCCCTTTACTTCCATAACCAAGATTCTAGGTGAGGATTTGTGCTGTCTGTCCACAGAACTAGTGCTCTGCAGTGTTAAAAGCGCTGATCAACAAAAAGGTCACAATTTCACCAGAGGACACTAAAAGTTCTATAGAATTGTAAGCTATCACTGTTCTCTGGGGTTTTGTGTGGGGGAACAGAAGGAATAACTGAATTGGATCATCAGGAGGACATAAGACAGCTGTTACACAATGGGGACTATGAGAAATATATATATAGAAGACAGATTATGTGCATTGGAGCCTCCTGGGACTTTCCTAGCCAGCTGAAGGTATAAATGGACAGAAACAGCAGTGTATACATGAGAGACATGCTGACCAGATTCCTGGGAGGAGGCGTGCCTTATTTCCCTTCCAACAATAGCTGATTTTTTTTCTTCCCATGAAAACCCAAATCCTCTTTTCTAATTCACTATTTTCTCCCTACTGACCAGAAACTACAGATGAAAGGATGGGAAGGGCCAGTCACCCCCAAACCATAAATATTTTTCTACTTTTCCCAAGTGAGCAGGTACCTCCGACCTTATATTGAAGATTATTTTGTTTTTGTAAATGACAGAAAAGTTGGGAAAAAGTTCTCAGAGACATTTTCTGAACTGAGAAGTCCACCCTACTCTTACCAATTTAACCTAATAAGACACAACTAACTTAAAAATGACAGTTTTCTTAAAATTTTACCAGTGCTACTTAGTAAATGTAGTGCCATTATCATACAAAATATGCAGAAGAAATGTTAGGAGGCACATTAAATGAAGTAAACAGCTCAGTTTTATTTTTTTTCATTTTTGTTAATCATCTAATGATTTAATTTTTTAAAAAAATTGAAATGTACATACTATCTATATTCCATCTAAATATATAAATTCTTCAACTTAATAAGAATTAATAATTCATTTGAGAATACACAAATAATCAAATATTGTTCATATAATTACTAAGCAGAATTGTAATAGAAATGCAAATTAATTCAAAGGCCCATAGTGAGATCATTTAGCCATATGGTCACTAATGAAGTCTCTAATTGCTCAAATGCAAATACCCGAGTCAGAAGGTAAGGTGGAAAAAAATCTCTATTTCAATTTCCTTAAAGCATTTTAAAAATATTAACTTGAATTTTCACAGTTTGCACCTCTGAAACAATTTTATTACACAAAGGAGCATTGAAAATCTTGTAGCAACAAAAATTTACAAAAATATTTGGATAAGTATTTCCCAAGTTACAGGATGAATAAAATTATCCAAATGCTATATTTATAATTTTGCATACAAAATATGTGCCAGCAGGGATTCCATACTGAATACAATTAACTTTTTCTTTTTAGACATATTAATTAGTATCTATAATGTGGTAGAAACTGTTTTAGACATTGGAGAGGTATGGTACTAATCAATACAAGTAAGAATCCTTGATTTCATGGTTTTTGTTGTTGTTGTTGTTGTTTGTAAATAACCAAAAGGATTGTTTGAAATATCTTTAAAGAAATAGTTTATTGGTTGCAAAGGTATAATTAACCCTCTTATAACTTGCTTGCAAGTAAGTACCCAGAATGCTTCTATTGATCTATAAGGGTTCAAACAGCTTCTATAAATATCTCCTCCAATATATAACTTAAGCTTTATATCAATATCAACATTTTCATGGGTAAAACAAGTGTTATAAAGAGCAAAATTGCATGTTATTTTCACTCTGAGGGGAAAGAAAATGTTTATATTTGGAATGTTTACATAACTTGAAAACAATTATTACCAAAATATCCCTCTTTTTGGTTTTATTTTAAAATAGTTTAAACTTTTATACCATAAGTAATGCCTCTGTATAATAAATTCTGCTTCATATGTTTAATCTTTTTTTTTTACTGAGTCTTTATTGTATTTTACATAAAAAGCATATTAAAAGTGAATCTCTGTTGACTTTTCCACAACAAACACCCATGTAGTGGGAAGGAGTAAAGCTGTCTAAACAATACTAACATGTTCAATAAATTATCCAGGTGTTTTCCTACAAATACTTGGATTACCTGAATTAGCTGAAGAATCCTAATTTTATCATTGAAATGGCTTCAAAACATGAATATAACAGTGTTTCCCTTTCTGCTTAAGTAGTTGGCACAGTTATTGGGTAAATTAAAAAAATGTTCTATAACCCATAAAGATAATGCTTTTTTTTAAACTATTTATGCCTTATTTGTCTTTTTTTTATTTCATAAATGTGAATTTACAAAGTGCAACTTTTGTATTGTTGTGGCTTCCCCCTCCAACCTCCCTCCCTCCTATGGCCCTCCCCTCTCCCTCTCCCTCTCCCATCCTTCCCTTTATCGAGTTTCATTTTCAATTACCTTCATATACTGAAGATCAACTTAGTATATACTAAGCAAGGATTTCAACAGGCTGCATTCACACAACCGCACAAGGTATAGGATATTGTTCGACTAGTAGTGTTTTTAAGTTTCATAGTAAAACACATTAAGGACAGAGATCCTACGTGGGGTTCATGTACCCAGTGACTCCCGTTGTTGATTTAACAATTGGCACTCTTATTTGTGACGTCAGCAATCACCCGAGACTCTTGCTATGAGCTGTCTAGGCTATGGAAGCCCCTTGAGTTCACCGACTCTGAACTTGTTTAGTCAAGGCCGTGTCACAGTGGAGGTTCCTTCCTCCCTTCAGAGAAAGGCGCCTCTCTCCTTGATGGCCTGTTCCTTCTGCTGGGATCTTGTTCACCAGGGTCTTTCATTTAGATTGTTTTTTGCCATCAGTTTCATGGGTTTTATATTCAGCTCAGGGAGACAGAATGTAAAACTGTAAATTTTTTAAAAATACATAATATGGTAAACAGTAAAAAATGAAAATCTTTTAAAGGCAAAGAATGATAAAAATATCGATGAAGGATGATGTCTTAGTCCATTTGTGTCACTATAACAAAATACCTGGGCCTGAGTAAGTTATAAGAAGTTTATTTTGACTCATAAAGATTGGGGTATAGTACTTTCTCAGCTTCAGGTAAGGGCCTCATGGTGGATTACAGCATGGCAGAGAATGGAAAGGGAAGTAGAAATGTGCCAAAAAGGACAAAGGAGCTGAGCAGTTGTATAACAACCTGCTTTTGCAATAATTAATCCAGTCTCAGGGGAACTACATAAATCCCTTAGTGAAGTTGAAGCCCCTGTGATCTACTCACCTCTTAAATGCCCTACCATTTCTCAACCCTGTTACTTTGAACACCAAGCTCAACGTGATTTTTTGAGGTAAAAACACACTCAAGCAATGGTAGATGGGGATAAAAGTGGGAAGTTTAGATTTTGTGCTAGAGAAATACCTCACTGAGAAAATTAATTGAGCAGATCTTTCTCTGGGGATAAGCACTAAAGGGAAACAGCAATTTTAATGTCCCTGAGGCAGCATTTAATCTGACATGTGTAAAAAGTAGTGAGGTGGGATGGACATTTGGTGTAGCAGTTATGTCTCTGCTTTGGACATCTCATCCCATTTGGGAGTGCTTGGCTGTATTCCCCACTCTATTTCAGATCCAGACTCCTGCTAATGCACACCCTGAAAGGCATCACCACATGATGACTTTTCAAGTACATGAGTCCACGTCATACATGTAGGAGATCCAGATGGAGTTCTGGGGTTATGACTTTGGCCTGGCCCAGCCCTGGCTCTTGTGAACCTTTGGGGAGTGAACCATGGCTGGAAGAATGATCTCTTACTCTCACTCTCTCTCTTCCTCCCTTCCTTTCCCTCTCAAATAAAATGAAATCTAAACAATAAATTTTAAAAATGTAAAAAAGAATAGTAAGGTGGCTAGTGTGGCCATTGATGAGTGAAGGAAGGTAAGATGTTAAGAACAGGGTCTGCAAGGTAATGGGGTGCAGAAACAGGTTATCCGTCCCTTGGCCATCACAGGGAGGACTTTGGCCTTACCCTGCAGGTGATGAGACATCTATGGAGCATTTTGAACACAGTGGACATGGCAGGAGCTTCTTCAGCAGTAGAATGGAGCAAAATTACAGAGAGAAAAGTTCAGTTACTCCAATGATCAAAGTGGCAAATGAAAAGGACTCGTCCATGAAGGTGGCAGCAGGACTGGGGAGAAGTGGTCAGATTGCGTAGCACATGGGATTTCTCAAGTGTGCAGACTATTTCTAGTGGTGAAAATTTTGAATCTAAATTGTCTTTATCTTCATTTAATGAAGTGTGCTTTTTTAAAAGCCATGGTACTAAATCTGTCTGTGATCTTTATTATTTGTTCATTCATTTCACTCATGTTTAGCAAAGAGATATATTTCTGAAGTTTAATGTTTCATGTTGGCCTGTGGATGTTTTATTGATGAAGCTTTGATTGTACCTTAGCTTAGTATTGAATAATGAAGAAATGTTCAAGAATCTATAAACTTTATTCCTAGTGTCATGTTAAAGAAGATCCTTGAAGGGAAATACTATTGAAAAAATTATGTACCTTAGTCAGCTCCAGATAAGTGAAAATTAACTCTTGGTTGCCTAGAAAGGGAGAAGAAAAGGAACAGAGCAGAGTTCTGAATATGTTTTCAAGGGGTATTTGCTATCTCTATTGATAACTAACTCTATTACTAACTATCTCTATGTCCCAAAGGTGGAATTTTTTAACTCAATGATTATTTAAATATCCACAGCAGTTATACTTTATATTGCAATCCTCATAATGCTGAGAAAACCATCAAATATTCCTTCTAACATAAAAGAGCCAGTGTGTGTGGCAATCTAGGGCAACTCTTCACCAAGTAACCTATGGACTCTTAAGCATCCTCAAATATTTGGCCATTTTCTCTGGTCTCTTAGTTCTGCATGGGTTCCTCTTCCCCGGTGCCTTTCTCTAGCCTACTCACGAAACTCAGTTCAACCCCATGCATGTTAAGGTAACACTTCCTATATTAAAGCTTCACCATTTTTCAAACTAAAAAGGAACTATTCCCTCTCCTCTCCCACTTCAGTATCTCTCTCTCCTGTCTCTTTTTGGCCTGGTAACATGGTTAGTATCTCTCCCCCAATCCCAACCCCATCGGAGTCTTTAGAATACCATCTTTCTATACTTCATTTTTGACAGCAATGCCTTGTGAATGTTTCTTGAATTTATTTCGCATCCAGTGGGCCTGTGTTTATAGCTAAACCTGGCCAAAAAGGAATGCCAATTCTTCAACAATTTGCATTGTGATGATTATTAGAAATATTGTGCCAATTGTATTCGATAAAGAAAGCCAAATTATTAGCATTCTAAAATGTCAGGAAAAGATTAAAAAAAAAAAAGCAAAAAGAGAGCAATAGGTTAGGATACTTATCAGATGCCAAGCAGGCAAAAGGTCTGGTTCTAGGTAGATCTGTAATATCTTATATCCAAGAAAGAAAAAAAAACAAGGACTTTATGTATAGAAATTAATACCGGTAGAATCAAATAAATTCCTATCAAGGAGGTAGAATAAAAAAATTAAAATGATTCTAAGGCTTTAAGAAGGGAGCCAGAATTGTCACACAGCAGGTTAAGGTGCTGTTTACAATGTTGGTATCCCATATCAGTTATGCAAAAAATCCCAGGTGCTCTGTTTCTGATAAGCTTCTTGCTAATGTACCTGGGAAGGCAACAGATGATGGACCAAGTGCTTGGGTCCCTGCCACCCATGTGGGAGACAAAGAATTTCTGACTCATTGCTTTAGCCTGGTTCATTTCTGGCTATTTTAGCCTTTGGGGAGTTAACCAACCAATGGGAACTCTCTCTCTCTGTCACTCTGCCTTTCAAATAAATGAATAAATAAATCTTTACAAAGACTTAAGGAAAATGACATAAACCTGGTAAAAGTATGGATAAATTTACACCAAGTCCATTAAGAGCTAGAGGCATGTCATCTATTGTCCAAACAATATCTTTGGTGTAACAAAACAGCTGATTGCAAAATGGCATCTATAGATGCTTTCCTGAAAATTTAAATGTAATTCCAGTCATCAATAAGTTGGAATCAAGGTCAAAACTGTATTAGTATGACATATTTTGAAAGCAGGCAAAATATTCCTGGAAAAAAGCTGATTGTTATTAACACAGGACAATCTAAGATGAATTTTCTTTTGAAGAAGCTGAAGAAATGAACTAACATGAGATCAGAATATGAAATCAGATTCATCTGAGTCAGATTTTAATATCAAACCTTTCTAATAAAAATTATTAGTCATTTAAGAGACTCAGATGAAGTAGAATGGAATCAAGCCATCAAGGGCAGTGACATTTACCCACCTATAGCCTATGATAATAGATAAGGTCTTTAGAGGAGGCTCATGGAACAGGAGGGCATGATTAAACTGTGAAACATCTCAATTTTCTACTCAGTACAGTTTTGCACCCTATGTAACAATCCTCCAGGGAGCCATGCATCATAGATCCTGTAATCCTTTGACAGGGACATCTTGTCAAGAGCATTTCTTCCTCTTAGCAAATAGCATTAGTCTATTTAAATAGATATCCACTGTACAAAGAGATTATATTGAGTACCTGACTTCTTTCCCTCCCATGACAGACATCTCCCTAGTTAAATGAAGAAATGGACTATGTGGATTCTGGACAATAGCTCAAATACATTATCTAAACTTCCTGCCAGGGGAAGCCTTGTTTCTTATGACAATGTAGTACTTTAGTAACTAAGTGAAAGGTAAGTTTCAGGAGAATGAGGGGGAAAGAATTTTAAAAGGATTAAGATGAACTGGTGCTTTTTAAACCCCTGAGTCTAAAATTTGATGACAAAATAATAACAATATTAGGAGAAAATGTAAAACATTAAAAATAAAGGCTTTGCTGTTTTTGCTTCCTGCAGCTGAACAAGAAACCAATAGATGCTCAGGGAGTTTCAAGACGGACTATCTGCAAGACATTGGCATAGGTCAAGAGTTACTGGAAAAGAATAGAGAAGCACAGGCAATCAAAACCAAAATTGACAAATGAGATTACATCAAGCTGAGAAGCTTCTGCACTACAAAAGAAACACACAGCAAAGTAAAGGACAACTGGTAGATTGGGAGAAAATATTTGCAAACTACACAACTGATAAAGGGTTGATATTCAGAATCTATAAAGAGCTCAAGAAACTCAACAACAACAAAACAATTCAGTTAAGAAATGGGCAAAGGATGTGAACGGACATTTTTCAAGGGAGGAAATTCAAATGGCCAACAGACATTTGAAAAAAATGCTTAGGATCATTAGCCATCAGGAAAATGCAAATTAAAACCACAGTGAAGTTCTACCTCACCCCCTGTTAGAATGGCCCTCATACAGAAATCAACAAACAACAAATGCTAGTGAAGATGTGGGGGAAAAGGAACTCTAACTATAATGTAAACTGGTGCAGCCACCATGGAAAACAGTACGATACCTCAGATACATGAATATAGACCTATGCTATGATCCAGCCATCCCACTCCTGGAAATTTACCCAAACCAAAATAAATCAGTATATGAAAGATTTATTTGTACCCCTATGTTCATTGCAGCTTAATCCACAATGCAAAATTATATGAAATCAACCCAAATGTTCATCAATTGATGACTGGATAAAGAAATTATGGTTTATATACACTATGGAGTACTACTCAGCTGTAAAAATAAAATAAAATCCTTTTCTTTTGCAACAAAATGGATGTAACTGGAAACCAATGTACTTAATGAATTAAGCCAGTCCCAAAAACAAACAAGTTAACTACAGGGAGAGGGAGAAAAAAGATAAGGGTTTTCTGTGATCAGGCTCTGTTGCCAACATCAATGAGTGAGAAAGAAAGATTTCATTGTGAATCAAATTCAGAGTTGATTACTACCTGGGGTTGAACATTTTAAATTACTGAATGAAGAAGGTGAGATATGTGTGTGACTTCTATTACCTCCTCAGAAACAATGTTTATCCAATTATCAAGGTGGGGTCAACACATGTGATTAGATAAAGATACCGTGGGGAA